>NC_080672.1:61790155-62118905 GCF_030247195.1 Topomyia yanbarensis
CTGAGTATGATATTCCCGATCTCCTTGGACAAATCAACCTCTACGCCCCAACCCGTGTTCTTCGCCCTCGGACATTACTACACATCGAAATGCGAAACACCAACTACGCTGCTACTAGTCCGATTTTAGCGATTATTCGTCGCTTCAACGAGCTTGTCGAGCACTTTGACCTCAATTATAATTCATCACAATTTCGTCACCGTTTGCTGTTACATTAAGTTAATTATTTTTAGTTTAGTTCATCAAGACTTAGTGTCAGATGAACACAAATTTTAAATACAAATACAAATACAAACTAGTTCATGATTCCTAATATATTACTCACGATTCAACTTCCATACTCGAGAAATACTTCACGAAATCATCGAATATTATTCGTGTATTCGTGAAGTGGTTCATGATTCCTAGTACAATAGTGACGACTGACCAGTAGTTGCCATGAAATACATGGATTCGTTCATGATTCCTAGTACATGACTTTCGATGTATCTTACGTGCTTGTGATATTTAGAAGATATCCCTATGTCTTTTTTGTTTCGACTAATTTGTAGAGTAGAATGGGGTCAAAGAGGTATGGGGATACAATAGGTATATGGCATCATCTTTGCTATGTTATTGCAGAGGTCGCTCATGTTGTGTGAATTAGATACACGGTAGAGAACATCGTCATCGACTATCCTTTCGGTTGTTACCGACTGTAGTAGTTACGGCACGGCGTCGTTTAATTTTTCGCGTTTTGCGAAAACCCATTTTTTTCGCCCTTAGTACAATACATTTAATAAATGTAAAAAAATGCCAAGTAAGTTTTTTCTCACGTAAAAATTAATGCTGAACACGGGTATTGTGTTGTTTTGGGATGCTTTTGGTTTTGAAAAAAACCAGGCATCAACAAGAAGATTTGCGCTTGGGGCACGATAGGTCAGCCGTTTGGGGACAATATATTTCAATGAAGACTTTCAGCCAGACTGCGCAGACCATCGAATCGAGGACGAAAGCGACGTAAAGCTGCACTTTTCACTGATTCAGTGATGCTGCAGTCTTTACGAGCTGAGCAAGCAATTACAGCTAAAAAAAACCTGTTTTAATCCACCTAGCGGTGCAATTGTGCCTTTCTCATTTCTATAAACTATGACACGGAGGCTTTTTATGTTCAACATAATTGTGGAAATGTCCATTACATTCTTAGTACACTTTGCACTTATACACAATGGCATGCCAGCCACGAACTTGATGAGCTACGTGTCGACGGTGAAACACTTGAAACAAAAAAATATCATATTTCATTAGCCTAATCAGCATTAGATCAATGTTATCTGCTTGCTAACTCATTTTGTCATGCGAGGGTTGGTATGTGAGGAGGGCGAAAGTCCCATGAACGAACGACTCCCCAGCTTAAATTGGTATGCTTTGTGATATATTGGTGGTTTAAAGATGATGGGGTTGAAAGGGAGGGGTATGAGGGCTGGATGGGGTGGTGGTCTGAGGGGTGATTTAAGGAGATTTTTAAAGGAGAGGAGTGAACAGTAGAGGGGGGATGTAATCCCTCTCCGTAAACCATCAACTACGCCCCTGTTAAAATCCAGAAACCTTATGCGAGTCGAAAAAAAAATTTGGCCGGGATTAGGTTGACGTTTTTTAGAGTGATTGCATAACCTTTCTATATGAGAAAGGCAAAAATGTGCCAAAATCCAAAAAAGTCACATTTTTTTCGAGTTTGCATCCAATCTCGACGTTTCATGCACCTTGAACACACTTAGCATCAAAAATAAAAATTCTATTTTTAATTTTTCCTATAGTTTATATGAGAAATTTCTGTGTGGCCGCACTCTGAAACCCGTAATTCCGGAACCAGAATTCCGATCGATCCAAAATTCAATAGCAGCCGATGGGAAGGTTGCACCTTTCATTTGAGACTAAGTTTGGGCAAATCGGTCCAGCCATCTCTAAGAAAAATGAGTGACATTATTTGACACATACGCACATACATACACACACATACACACACATACACACACATACACACATACACACACATACAGACTTTTTCCGATCTCGACGAACTGAGTCGAATGGGATATGACACTCGGCCCTCCGGGCCGGGATTAGGTTGACGTTTTTCAGAGTGATTGCATAACCTTTCTATATGAGAAAGGCAAAAAACTACCGATGATGTTAGGAGAAATTGACTCTGGCGAAAATGAAAAAGGAGAGGCAGCAAAACGGCAGAAGCAGATGGAAAGAGAACGAAATTTGATCGAAAAAGAGAAGAAAAAAGAATCCAAAAAAACTGCTACGAAGCGTAAACATGGTCGTTCCGCAGCTAAGTAACCACGTGAGCCGGAATGCACAACTTCTATTCCACACTCTGGGGATGACGAGAACATCGAAGAAGTCATTAGCAAGTACAAAACCAGATGGAACTGCTGAAAAAATCCACGCTTTTTCGACATTTCCATACATGGTTTCATGATTTTTCACATCATTTGCCACTTCTTCAATTTCTTACCTGAATTACGTCTATAAATACCATTTATTGTTTGTGTTATTAATTTTTTAAAAATATGCAGTATTCATAATCTTCAAATAAAAGTAGAATTGCTGATTTTCTAGGCTTTTGTTTAAAGTCGAATAAAGTGATTTTCAACGTCAAAAATGTACCTTTGCCTTAATAGATGTAGCTTGAAAAATATTCAGCCAAACATAAAATCATTATTTCTAAAACGTTGCCAGATGTATAACCTTTCCAACGAGTGCTTGTTTGTCAAAATCAGTGCAAAACTACCATCACACGAGTTCGCCAAAGAAAACTGACCTACTTGACCCCACTCTACTCTAATCACAATTTCTTTTTTACTTTTTAACGACATTCAATTAGCTATAGATTATTGAGTAGGGAAAGTTATGAAAATTTAGAGCCATGGTACTCAAGCGAGAGCAAGGATGTGAAATACACTCAGGTTTTTTTTTACGCGGGGGATACGAGCCGCGTAAATGAAAACCGCGTAAATGAAAACCGCGTAAATTTCAAAATCCGCGTAAATGAAAACCGCGTAAATTTCAAAATCCGCGTAAATGAAAACCGCGTAAATTTCAAAATCCGCGTAAATGAAAACCGCGTAAATTTCAAAATCCGCGTAAATGAAAACCGCGTAAATTTCAAAATCCGCGTAAATGAAGACCACTTAAATTTAAGAATCCGCGATAAAGGGGACCTCATTGATGTATACCGCGTAAATTCCAAAATCCGCGTAAATGAAAACCGCGTAAATTTCAAAAACCGCGTAAATGAAAACCGCGTAAATTTCAAAATCCGCGTAAAAGAAAACCGCGTAAATTTCAAAATCCGCGTAAATGAAAACCGCGTAAATTTCAAAATCCGCGTAAAAAAAAACCGCGTAAAAAAATACCGCGCAAAAAAAAACCACGTAAAAAAAACTTGAGTGTATACAGATCGGAAAACTAGAAGTGGCAGGGTCATTTGAACCAGGCTTAACATCATACGGACTAATCTTTCGTCTTCTTCGGTTGGCAGGAGTCAAGCTTAGGAACTGATAGGAATCCCTCGGCAGCTGTGAGTAGTCGTTGTTGACAAAGCCACCACCTTACACACAGTAGCAAACCCGGTACCACAGCAAGTTCAATGGCAATGATCTAATAAAAATGGGCCCCGGCATTCGAAAGGCAAACGGAGATGAACTACTGCATTTCATTGATGCTAATCGTCGATAGGTTTTCAGTGGTGATCTTACGTGGCTTCTCTTTTGTCGGTTCTCACGGTAAAGGGAGACAAGTCTGTCTTTACTAGGAGGCATGTTGGTAGACTTGAGTGATTCGATTCGAGCCTAAACTCGACTCCTGCCAACAAAAGACAAAAAATTAGCCCGTGTGATTTTAAGCCTGTTTCTAATTCTAATTTTGTATATTTCACATCTTTGCTCTCGCTTGAGTAATATGGTTCAAAATTTCCATAACTTTCCCTATTTAGTAATCTCTAGCTGATTGAATGTCGTTAAAAAGTAAAAAAGATATCCCTAATCAGTTTCAATTTCATGCAACAGGTCTGAACTATTTCACAAACTTATTCGTGAAATCATTTTTATTCCACGCACTATTCCATGAAATGTTATGTATGATAGCTACTAAAGCCCAGCAAGAGACACGAGCAGTAGATATAAGAAAATTATTAGGACCACAAGCATCGTTATTTATTCGATAATGTTCAGTGTGATATCTCGACAGAAAAAGAAAACTGCGTTGAGCCCCAAAAATAAATTATAGAGCCACAGATCGTGTTCGTGATATAGTTCACAGAACAAGATACCGTGAATCAGTCACACTTTCATGTTTTTGTTTATACTGTAACCTGATTAATTTTATTAAGGACGGGTTTTAACCTTATAGGTCATTCACCCGTATATACTGTAACGTTACTCCGAGTAAAAAACCGATGATAATCAAAAAATAACAGATCGCGATAAGGTGAAGAGAAATGACGAATTTCTTACCAAAACTACTGATGTCTTGAACACGAGTCACATCACTCCACATGTAAAATTCGAAAGTAAGCTCTAGCATAAAATATCACGATAACGTTCAAATAAAATACGAAAATCGTGACCAAGATCATAAAATCAAGAACATAAATCACACTGCTCGTGATAAAGATCCTGAAATTACGAACATAAATCAATCTAATCATGACTAAAATATCACGATAACGTGAATGGAAATTACAAAAATCGCTACTTATGTTTTGCAACATAAATTATGCAGAAAAATCCGATAGTAGACTTTCGAATAAAATATCACGGTAACTTGATGAGAAATCACAAAACTCGCAAAAAAGCTTCTGCAATCATGAACATCGCTCAACAGTCGGCTGTGTATTCCCAATTTATGAGCAAGAATCACAACAAAAACTAAACATGTCCCGGAAACAAACACAGTTATCATACCAAACATTCGAATTTAATGCCATGTATATATTCGGCGCGAACTAGTTTGCTGGAAGCACAAATGGTTTCATGAATACGAGGTTTTTTATTCATAATTTGAGGAACTTGGTCACGGTTTTCGTAAATCGTTCAGTTCAAGAAATCGTAATCTTTTTTCATGAATTTTTGAATGGATTTTTGCCGTGCATGCTATACAAACCGAATGATTTGTTCCACAACTTAAAATACTTTATTTATTACTTTAAAAAACCTATTTTAATCCACCTAGCGGTGCAATTGTGCCTTTCTCAATCATGAATCACGAGAATGTGTGCGTTGTTTATATTCATTAAAAGCTTTTAAATGCATATATTACATTTTATTATTATACATCACATGACAACTATATACAGGAAAATAAATCATTATTCGAGTTCTAAAACTTTGTAAAAGATAAAACAGCCACGGTAATGTTAAACTGAAAAAACCTGTTTTAATCCACCTAGAGGTGCAATTGTGCCTTTCTCATTTCTACAAACTATGATTTAATAGCTGGTTCGTACAATATAACTTTATGGAAATGTCTTTCATTCTTATTACACTTGGTAAGTATATATAAGAGAACCTTTTTGCATTCATCGCGGTATCGGTTTGAATCGGAGTTTTCTATGTGATTGACCTCCACAACCCGTAACTCCGGTGCTGGAAGTCGGATGGAGATGGAATTTAATATCAGTTTCTGGGGACGCAACACCTTTCATTTGAGACTAAGTTGAGCAAATCTAGCCATTTTCGAGAAACCAATATAACCGTTATTCTGACTTTGGATGCTTCCGGATCCGTCGATGGTGGCCAGTGTGGCCAAAGAGACTTTGAATGACTGTTGGGGACCTAGATCTACAAATTCAACAGTTGTGTTTACATTTTGGAAAAAAAAATCACCTTTTTACATTCATCGCAGAATTCGTTAGAATCGGGATTTGCTGCGTGATCGTACGTATCACCCTGTAATTCAGGAACCAGAACTCGGATCCACACAAAATTCAACAGCAGCTGATGGACCTTTCATTTAAAATTAAGTTTGTCAAAATCGGCTCAGAAAATTCCGAGAAACCGATTTGGAAAAATCAACAAATTTTGTTTTGTAACCATACTCTTCAACTCGTAATTCGGAACAAGATGTCGGTTGAAAATGAAATTCAATAGCAACCTATGGGAATATTATACCTTTCATTTGAATCTTAGTTTGTAAAAATCGGTTCAGCCATCTCCGAGTAACCGATGTGGACATTTTGTTAACAAATCCGCACATACACACACATACATACACACATACACATACACACATACATACATACACACATACATACACACAGATATTTTGCGATCTCGGCGAACTGAGTCGAATGTTATATGAGACTCGGCCCTCCGGGCCTCGGTTAGAAAGTCGGTTTTTGGAGCAATTGCATAACCTTTCTATATAAGAAAGGCAAAAGAATAATATTTAATTAGCTTAATAAGCATGAGTTCAATGTTATCTTCATGTTATTATAATTTGCAAAGGTTGGTGGAATGCGTTTGAACTTGTAGGGAATGGGGGTTTAGTAGAGTGGGTGTGGAGGATGCGTCAGAAATCCTTCATCTTATTTCGGTATACGGGGTGGATGAAGGAAATCTGGGCGTGAGGGTGATCCAAGAAGAGGGGAGTAATGAAGGAGGGAGGTGTAAGGGCAAGGTGGGGAGGGGGGGGGGGAAGGGGCGGCTACGCAATACTCAACTGCATATTTTGCCTTCCATTTGAGACTTGGTTTGAGAAAATCGGTTCAGTCATCACCGATGAACCGATGTGACTTTAATTGTGGAATATGCCCGGAATTCCGGACTTCCGGAATCGTCGATAGTGGACAATATATTCAAAGAATGTTTGATTGGCAATCAGTGATCTAGATCTACGATTAGAAGTAATTTGGTGACCATTTCAATAGTTTTTAGCCTCTGAGGTATTACGATTCTACCGCGATTTATATGGGAAATTCCAGTGTATCCTTACTAACACCCCTGTAACTCCGGAAGCAAGAGTCAGAACCGAATGAAATTCAGCAGCAGTCAATGGCATTACTGTATCTTTCATTTGAAATTAAGTTCGTAAAAATCGGTAGAGAATTCGTTGTGGAATGGGTGTGATATTAGCTTAGAAACTTGGCGGGTTCCCCGAGGGCGTCATGAACCGTCATAGGTGGCCAATGTGGTCAAAGCTGCTTTGATTGATCATTAGTGATCGAGACCCGCAAACTAGAGTAATGTTACATCAATTTTAATATGTTTTACATCATTTGAACATTATGGTGGTACCAGTTTATATGGGAATTTGCTGTGTGACCGCACTCTTCAACCCGTAACTCCGGAACCGGAAGTCGGATCAACTAAAAATTCAATAGCAGCTTATGGGAGCGTTATACCTTTCAGATGAAACTAAGTTTGCGAAAATCGCTTAAGCCATCTCTGAGAAAATTGTGTGAGTTTAAATGACACACACACACACACACATACACACACACACATACACACACACATACATACACACACAGACATTTGCCGATCTCGACGAACTGAATCGAATGGTGTATGATACTCGGCCCTCCGGGCCTCGGTTAAAAAGTCGATTTTTACAGTGATTGCATAGCCTTTCTTTATATGAGAAAGGCAAAAAATGTAATGTATTTTTGTCTGGATGACCAGAAAATCAAGGCTAGTTTGGATATCAAATACTGGTTTTGAAGAAGTAATTTCAGCTTCACCAAATTCCAGTAGGTGAATTAAAATGCAACAAACAATTTATCCATCGTCTTTGTCTAACCTTGACCAACATTATAACCAAAGACAAGCAACATTGCATCATTCCAATGATTTTTCTAGGCCAAGCTGGTTGGAAACAGCCTCACGACGGTAGTAATATTCTACATGATTAGAATAAACGAAGAGAATTTTACACTTCAGTCGATGAAAGATGGTTAGAAAAAAATCATGACCGTTCGAAAGCTGAACTTTATAGTCTGAAACACAGATGAAAAAAAATTTTTTCGACCATTACCATCGCCAACTTTAAAGTACGAGCTCAGTTCTCCAACTCGAGTGACCCTAACACATACCACTCCGCCATGTGCAGTCCTTCTTCAAACTCGTAAATTCTCACCGCTGGCAGCGGCGGCGGTGGCAAAAAAAGTGCTTCATTTTTACATCTCGTGCTTCCAATAATGGTCTGTCGTATCAACCGAATGGGAGCAGAAAGGTTAACTGTACGATTATTACGATTCCAATCTACCAGACGCCATGTGACCGCACCGAGCCAGTTAAATTTCAAAAAGGGGGAAAAAAACAACAGACACCATAATCGCCCAGAACACGAACCCACGTCGAGTGTTGTTGGGTGGGAGCTCTGCCGTTGTCAGGCGCCGAGTCCCGGGGTCCGCATTTGTTCCCAATTCGATTAGCCGCGCAGTGAGCTGTACGCGTCGTTATCACCCGAGCTGCTATAATTGTGTATATAGCAACAGGAGTCATCATCATCATAACAATTTGAAACCGGCCCTTTAAACAGTAGACAGCCGATCAAAGCCGCTGTCAGCCAGTCATACCAGTTGCTATATTCGTACATGTGTATATTGTTCGGTATTTTGTGTACATCAAATTAAAATAAACCACTGCGTGTGTGCTTTCAATAATGCCGGCCGGGAATGTCCAAGAGTTAGATTCCATTGCTCGTACTACAGAGACAGAGAGAGAGAACAGTCAGCTGATAATGCCGTCTTCTCCCCGCCAGACGTGCCGAAGAATGTCTGGTGGATGATGTGGCTACACGCACAGTTCAGCCTGGTAAAGATCAGACCTCGCTTATCAGTTTTGTTATTGTTAATTTGAAATTGTTATTAATTGTTAGTGGCACACCACAGGCAGCAGTATCAGCCGGTCATATGTAGTAGCAAACGCCATTATCATTTGGGTGTCAATGAAAACAAAACCCGTCGGGGACTGGGAGCTGGGTGTATAAAGAGCCATAGGAAGCTTCTCTCTTCTTTGAATCGTGTGCACTATTGGGATTACAGATCGGTAACGCGATTAGGGGTTTGGAAGATTGGCAGAATGTTTACTGCCTTGTGGATGAAGTAGAGCTTGTTGGGAATGATTCGAAGAGGTGTGGTTCTTTCTTTATTCTTACCTTAAATCAAGAGAAAGTCAGACTTTATAGCTTCATCTTTAAAGTTTACATATCGGTACTTGAAATGTGTTGAGTTAAATCTATTATTCTAGTGTAAAATGAACAGAACTGCCGTCTACATATAGGGTAACCAACCAGGGCCCTCTTATAACCACACGGGGCCCTTGGGCACTCTTGAGCTAGGGGGCCCCTACAATTGAAAAGCTATAAGCAGCTGTAGTAGTAGGATAAAAAAATCCCAGATTTTCGGTACAGTTTCCACTCAATACCACCCTGAAGCTCTTTTCCAAATTTAAGCCAAATCTGTCAACCGTATTGACATTACTTTATACATAAAGTGAGATTTAAATTATACTGAGAACAAAGACGATTTCAGACAACCTGATGTCGTTGCCGATGTCCAAATATCGTCATGGACTTATGAACTACGCTATAGTATTCCCAGACGGTGTAATCTGGCCTTCATAGTGGGTAGACGTTGTTTGAGGATTAAAAGTGCTTCCATCAAGAAAGAGGAATGTTGGGGTTGGGTTACGCTACCAAATGTCCGAGGTTCTTCAAATATCCTCAAACGCACGCACATTGCCGTGACTCATTTATTCAAATCTAGGCGAAAGTCAGGGTTTATGTGTGTAAACACTTTAAAAAGGCCATTTTCAAACTTATTATTGGGATTTCATGACGTTTGTCTACACGATGGTTTGTTTATTCTAGATAAGGCGGATGCATTACAGAGCAACATTATTGGTATTGTGTCAGTCTAAGACTGACCATGCAAAATGAAACATGCCAAATCCGACCAAATAGTGTCGAGTCTTCACAAGACCTCAAGAAGTCACTTTTGGGCATTTCCATGTGAATTTGTTCATTTACAGACTCAAATATGACATAGAAATAAATATTTTTCCACATCCGCAAATCGCTTGCCAAACAAAAAGTTCTAGTTGGTTGGTTATGGTCCGGTGCCTTCCAAATTTTGTATTCGTAGTGTGCCAAATGTTTGTTTGCTGTAGTTAAAAATAAATTGAAACTTGAATCGAAATGTGACCGGTTTTGCCGGTAGTTGTTCCAGCTAGCCAACTGCTGAATTATCATAGGATTGATTTTTCCGAGCTGTGTGACTATTTTCTCCATCTGGACTGGTCAACGCATCTACGTAACAGCGATGCAGATGCAATGACTATAAACTTCTGCCGAATAATTCAAGACTGCTTACAGAATAATCTCCCAGTAAAACGTTAGCCTGTTTCCCCGGCGTGAAGTACATCGACGCTTCGAGCCCTTCGCAGAAAACGAAATGCATGCCAACGCAAACTTCATCGCAAACAATCGCCGGCCACGAAAGACGACTTTCACGTTGCGAGTGAAGCATACCGGAATCTCAACGCTGTTCTGTATAGATCGTAAGTACAACGAGTTCAAGTAGGCCTACGCAGTAATCCTAAAGGATTTTGTAACTTTGTAAATTCAAAACGGAAAAATTACAGCGTTCCTTCCCATGTGTACCTCGATGAAATGGCAGCGTCGTCCACTGCAACAACTTTTGAATTGTTTACCAATCATTTCGCATCCGTCGTTGCTCCCTGTTTAGCATCTGATCAGGAAATCGATATCGCATTAGTAACTGTTCCGCAAGATATCGCCGATTTAAGCTTCTTTTATTTCACCCGACATGGTAATAGCAGCTGCAAGAAAGCCAAAAAGCTCTTTCTCCCCTGGACCGGATGGGATTCCAGCTGCTGTCTACTGTCGCTGTGCCGTCGCTTTGGCTCAACCTTTGTCTCGCATCTTCAACCAATCATATGACCAGTCTCAGTTCCCCGAGGTTTGGAAACAACCCTACATGTTCCCGGTGTTCAAAGCCGGAGATAAGAGAAATATCAAACAGTACCGCGAAATAACGAATCTTTCAGCTGGATCTAAGTTATTTGAAATTGTTGCCAATCAATTCATCCTCAGCCGTACAGTAAGTTATATCTCACCAGACCAACAGGGATTCATGCCCGAGCGATCCGCTGTAATTTACGTCAACTTGCATCAATTGCATGGAGAAGAAAACACAAGTCCACTTCTATACACCTGTATACACCGATTTGAAATCTGTTTTTGACCGAATTTCCCATTAAATTCTTCTCAAGAAGTTGTACAAGTTAGGAGTGTCCGACAAGCTTACGTTGTGGCTACGCTCCTATCTTACGCACAGAACGCCTTGTGTGAAATTGGGCTCTTGTATATCGGCTCCGTTTACCAATAGATCAGGTGTACCGCAGGGCAGCAATCTGGGTCCACTGCTTGTCTCACTGTTTTTTAATGATGTAGCAGTAGTGTTAGATTCCGGATACAAGCTCATATTTGTCGACGATCTTACGCTGTACTTAGTCATCCAGTCAGCCGAGGACTGCTACCAACTGCAAGCACTATTGGATCGCTTTGTGAAGTGGTGTGGATTGAATTAGCTTACTGAAAATATTGCCAAATGCTCCGTGATGACGTTCCACAGGAAGAACGATCCGTTGATCTTCGATTACATTATCGATAAGGTTGCGCTCCAGAGTCAATGCAGTCTATGATCTGGGTGTAATTCTTGACTACAAGCTGTCCTTCAATTCTCATATGACCAACATAATCGCGAAAGCAAATCGCCAGTTGGGATTCATTTCGAAGATTTTACGGGATTTTACGGATCCGTACTGTCTAAATTCCCTATACTGCACATTGGTCAGACCAATCCTTGAGTTTGTCTCGCCCGTTTGGAATCCGCATCACCTAACTTGGTGTTTAAAATTGGAAAGAGTACAGAAAATATACGTAGGCTTAGCTCTTAGAAACTTGTCTTGGCGTGACCCGCAAAATTTACCACCGTATCGTGACCTTAGCCAGCTGCTCATTTTAGATTAGAATGTCGCCGTAGTATCCAGCAAGCTACTACCTTGGTGAAAATTTTAAATGGAGAATGTGATGCGCCTGAATTGCTGTCCCGCTTAGATTTCCAAGTAGCGAGGAGAACACGAGATATGTACATCATTATTATTGTCGAGGTTCCATCAGACACCTTTTGGATTCCATGAACTGCTGTCTTCAATGATTGAAACCTTTTCTCGTGCTAATTGTGCCTTTCAGTTTGGTGACTCCTCAAAAATATTTGCAAGCAATATAAGAAGATTGTGTTTACTGTGATTATTATATGTATTTGTAATAAGAAACCTGACATGTAATTTTACTTAATTTTGTACATTTAACCTTACGAAAAGATAGTGGTTTTTACACCCATTAGAGGGTGGCACCTTGTAGGAGGAGGCCAACTCGAATGGACTGTTTCTCACCCAAGTCATTTGAACTATAATGTGCGATGATAAATAAATAAATAAATAAATAAATAAATAAATAAATAAATAAATAAATAAATAAATAAATAAATAAATAAATAAATAAATAAATAAATAAATAAATAAATAAATAAATAAATAAATAAATAAATAAATAAATAAATAAATAAATAAAACAATAAATAAATAAATAACTGTCCCATGTGCTATGGGATTCCCAATACACACGATACAATTATGCGTAGAGTGGCAATATAGGTGCTTCTATGCTAAAAAGTTACATTTTTTTTTGAAAATTAGTCTATTGAATGGTTTTATATTAATCCTACGTGCGGGGCCCCCAAAATCGCGGGGCCCCTGGCCCTGGCCCAGTGTGCCCATGCGTAAAGACGGTACTGTAACCAACCTCATTTGGACCTTTGGTTGCCACACTGATAGAATATATTCGTAAATCGCTGCAAATTACATTAGTACAGACAATTTTCATAAAATATACGAATTTTCCGTACATATTATGAATCATTCGTAGTTCAATTGAAACTCTTATACTTTTATCTTACGAGTTTTTCGTGAAAACCACGACTTTCGTTGGCTTATTACGAACCGGCTTCATTAGGCAAACGAATTGGTCACCGCTATATACGAAAGTCTTCGTATATAGACGAGCATCATTCGTCAACGTCAAAAGAGAGGTATAATATGGGTCAATAATTGTTGCTCATCACGACGATCTCGCTCTGACTATTTAGTAATCCGTGTCCTCCGGTTTCAGGAAGATTTCCTGAACCTCTTTCGCTTCCAGTTGATCCATAATCCGGCGCAGTACGGATCCAGTTGAGCCATGCTCGTTGGTTTTGTATGAAGTAGTTTGAGCTTTTCTCTGCTGGAGCAATGTAAAAATAATTTGCTATTAAATACGAAAACTCTTCTAAGATAAACGAAATGAATTCGTGCGACACCGCAAAATCATTCCTAATATACACAACCGTTTATTAAAATAAACGAAACATTTCGTTTCATTCCGGAAAAATATTGCCGTTTTCAACAATAACATTCGTCTAATGTACACTAAATATGTAAAATTTACGAAAACTTTTGTTCATCAAACGACTATTTCTTCATACCACAGTAAAATCGATTTGGCCAGATCGAGCTTTTTAAATTAAAAAAATCAATGTTGTCAAAAATCCCAATCGATCCCAAAAGATCGAATGAAAAAATGATATTCTAATAAATACGAAAACTTTTCTATGGGGAACGGAATGAATTCGTGAATCCAACGAAATCGTTCGTAATATATACAACCGTTTATTAAAATAAACAAAACATTTCGTTTCATTCACGAAAAATAATGTCGATATCAATAATAACATTCGTGCAGTATATACCAAATATGTAAAATTTACGGAAGCTTTCGTTCACCAAGCGGCCATTCTTGTTCATGAAATGAACGAAACCTACTATTTACAATGCACGAAAATACTTCGTTGCAGAAAACGACGAATAAATTCGTGTATTTCATGATCACTTTCATTATATTTACGAATTTATATTATCAGTGTATAATACAATGTAGATGTGAATGTTTCGACTGGACGTTGTGGAATCTAGAGTAGGTTTCAGGCAATTCAGTCATAAACGAATTGCGTCGATTGTTTGTTATCTTCGCCGACGTTTCGATCCTTGGTTTTGGTCTTCTTCAGGGCCTATTTTATTGAATGACATTGATAGAACAGCATATAAACATAAAAAAAAAAATCTGTTGAGCCCTGGATTGTAAGACGATTAAGATCCGAGTATATTAGAAATTCTTCCTCGTACTCCGCTAGAAAGTGAGTTAGCGTTGCAGTTATGGTCGAAACAGCAAAGTGGACCAGAGTAAATAAAAATCAAAGAAAACAAATATTTTAGGCTTATTCAAAAAACCAGGACAAATCAATCGTATTCCCGACATCTCAGGACACAGAAACATTCAGTTGAAAACCAGTACATGTCCTGGGAAACCAAGACATCGTGTCATCCTAATTATGATAGTTATTATGATCTAGTTTATTCATTATGATGGTCCATTGATTTGATATTTATTTTCTCGGATTTATACAAGGCAAAGTAATAGATAAAGGTATACTGAAGCGAGACAAAACTAAACTGGTTCGGGTTATATAAGCCGATCTCCTCAGTCTAACAGCAGGGTCGAAAAGCAAACGTATCTCATCACTACGTATCTACCGACGGCTTCAAAATATTCTTCACATTCATTCTTCACCATCGTCTGGAATCGGACACGCGATCATTGTTGCATCGGTTTCAACCAGTTCTTAGATTGAAAGTAGAAAATGCATGTTCTTATCGAAATACTGTAATTTGGGCAGCCCGAATGGCTACATTACAAATGTTCTTTTTGGGACAAATCATATCTGCATCTGTTATACGTTTTAACTATATGCTATCTTTAGCAGCCTTATTCACTATTGAACATCGTGTTATAATATAATCGTAACTATCGACTAATTTATTTTTCAATTTTTTGTCGCGTCTGTTCCAAAAAAATTGATATAATCCCTTTTCAATTGGTTCGCTAGCAAAAATTCTTGACAGCAATCAAAATGATAGCAATAGTGTCAACAACTAAGCGAAACCATGGGTAGATGGCCATGGGATGTAATTTTATGCAACGAGCTTTCACACTGTAACAAACGAACAACTATGAATGGTCAATTATGTCGATATATTTCATTCATTTGTTGAATATAATAAAATGAGCATCAAAATTGTTTTTTAGTTTCAAAACGTACTATTGATGCGTTGGTCCATGCATATGCAAAAAAATCCTTCAATATTTGTGTCTCAAAAGATTCAATATTCAATTCTGACCACGATGCAACAAAATGCACACAGTGTACACTAACTGTTTCAAATCCCCTGGTGTTGCTGATTTGAATGTAAACAAAAGTTTACTTTCACAAAATTTTCAGGCAGAAAATTTCGATTCCTAGATCGTTTGGCTGGAGTCTGGTGCAATGAAAAGCTTCCTTTGGGTATTGCAAAAAGATCAAGGTGAGTTGAGTACCGTAAACCGGGGTGACATTGATCACTTTTCGAAGTAATCATTACATATTTTTAGACGCAACACATTTTTTTCAAGTTTAATATTTTTAAACCATGTACTGATGCATGGAGAACAAGATTGGATGGTTTTACCTAAAATTGTCCGTTTACAGCTTTTTTTCAAAAATGATTTCATGTTGAAGTCCGTTTTCGTGTTCCGGGGTGACTTTGATAACCTGCATGTACACCCACATTAAGTTATTGATGTCAATGTGTTTCAATCAAATGTTTGTTTAAAGTAATTCTGGAAAGAAACTCATTGTTAAAATTCGTATAATTTGTGTTCAACTAGAATAAAAGATTCTGAAAACCTATAAAACTGCTAAAATTGTTTTATTTCAGTGCTTTATCAATGTACAAAGGGTTTCATCCATTTTAACACGTTGGACTATTGAACAATAAAATATTGCGAATTTTAGCTTGAAATAATTTGAAATAATTGCCAACTAGTTTCACAAAAAATTGTATTTAAAATAAGCAAACTCTTAAAAATAAATTTGGCACATCCCACTCTAAACGAAAATAAAAACTCGCTTGTAGTTTATTACTCTTGCTCAAACCTGAGATTTATTTGTTTTATAAAAAAATAGACACTTTATGAAGCTTCGTGAAAATAAGGTAAAGTCAAATTTCGGTTTTTTGTAGTTTTTGTAGCCAAAAACCGAACATTTTACTCAAAAAGTATAACCAATCAGTATTTAATAAGTTTAGAGTAAAAATCATCTCAAATTAAAATGATTCGGTGGACTATTCTGATTTAATATGCGATCTACGAAAATAGTTTCGAGTGATCAAAGTCACCCCGATGATCAAAGTTACCCCGGTTTACGGTACTATCTTTTTGGTAGAGGCTTAGATAAACTATCCAGAAAGCTGCAGCGCCAGAAAACGCCATGGTGTTTCAATCTGTACTAGGCCTCTGGCTGTCTTGACAGGATATCTTTACTAAGAATGAATACAATAAGATTACATTCATTCTAAAATATTCTCTATGGTTTGTTTTAGGTATTGAAGCGATTTGAATGCGGGCCGCGCAGTATGTATGACGGAAAAAAATCATTATATGTAGTAAGTAAATATTCTCAGTTTATTGTGAAGTGGTCCGTTAAACTTTGATACTTTGCGATAATACTCTCAGGTGATATGGCTATTAATTAGACAAGAAAAATCTACTAAAAAAAATGTAAAAGTCTACTAAGGTCTACTAGGGGGGAGGGGGCTGGCTTAAAAATTTTCAAATTTCGGTCTACGTGGTTTATGAACGGTCCCTTTAGCATTCTTTTGATTCATTTTGTTTATTTGACCTCATTTTATCTATTGTATTCATTTCATGCTTTGTATGTATTCCGATCAGTTTATTATCTCATGCATCTTATTCCTATCACTCATTTAATTTATTTTTTTCACTTTTTTGTGCTATGCAATTTTATATTATTTTTCAGGTTCACACATTTTATTCATTTTAATAATCTGACTAATTTTGTTCAGTCATTCATTTTATTAATTTTATCTAGAACATTATTTGCCCACAAATTTATTTATTCTATTGATTTTATTACTTTTTAATATCGTTGGTTTCTTCATTGTAATCATTTTACTGCCTAATAACAAAAAAAAAAAATAAAAAATTAATAAAATGTACAGACAGAAAACATTTTTATTCATTTTTTCACTTTCTTCATTGTGTTTATTTTATTCAACCTATTCATTATATTTATTTTATTATTTCTCTGTTTACCCTGTTATTTATGAAAAACAAAGTTTTCGTACAGCTATAACTTTGGTGTTAAACAAGATTTCCTCACAAAAAAGTAAAAGTGATAATTGTGACTATCACCGTTTATTTGAGCGCTAATAGTTACAAGAAATATCCGTATAACAGAAGTTATTGCAATTGCTCTGATTGGATTCCGCTGAAGCAGTGCTGCCAGAAACATTTTTAGTTATCTGTGAAAAATAACATTTTGATATATCTTCGTTGTCTTCAAATATTTTTGAAAACTGATAAATCTTATCAATTTGGACTGGTTTCGGCAACCTTTTCTGCCCCATTGAAAACTTTGCAGGAGATTTGTATTAAGGATTGGTATGTAAAAATTCAGCAGCTTCCAATACTGCTAGAGAAGCATCTATCTTGATCAAAACTGGTTTTTCGTGCTTGTTTACTCTTACACTTTTAAGAAAAACGGTTTTGGAACCCTATATGTGCTAGACAAATATTAGGTATGAAAGGGTTAATTATATCCTATTATTCATATTATTTATCTTATTAATTTAATCATTTTTTTGGGTTTTATTCATATTATTTATTTAATTTATTTTAATCATTTTATTAAATTGTTAGTTTTTCCCAATTCATATATTTTATTCAGTTTCTTCATTTTATTAATTCGGTTTAGTCAGTTATTTTTGTTATTGTATGACAGTTTGCTAGCTTGAAACAATGTAATTTGCTCTCTTAATTTAATTTACTTTTTTAATATTGTCTAATTTTCATTTGAGCAAATAACACTGTGTTATTTGAACAGCCCCGCGAGCGTGAAGCGAACGGGCTTAAATTTCTGAGAATGGCTGATGAATAAGTAAGCTGAAACGTTAACGACAGAAAGAGACGGACGATTTGAAGTTAACTAGTTTTATTGCAATTGCTGACTTCACTAAACATAATCATGTCGTAGTTTGTTTATTTTTGACCAATTTTTTAGCGTTCATAAATGGTAAATTGCCAGGCTTACAACAGATTTAGTTTTTCTCAGATGGATTCGGAAGCCAATACAAGATTAAAATGACGGCATTTAATTTGTGCAACATGTTATTGCAATTGCTCTGATTGGATTCCGCTGAAGCAGTGCTGCCAGAAACATTTTTAGTTATCTGTGAAAAATAACATTTTGATATATCTTCGTTGTCTTCAAATATTTTTGAAAACTGATAAATCTTATCAATTTGGACTGGTTTCGGCAACCTTTTCTGCCCCATTGAAAACTTTGCAGGAGATTTGTATTAAGGATTGGTATGTAAAAATTCAGCAGCTTCCAATACTGCTAGAGAAGCATCTATCTTGATCAAAACTGGTTTTTCGTGTTTGTTTACTCTTACACTTTTAAGAAAAACGGTTTTGGAACCCTATATGTGCTAGACAAATATTAGGTATGAAAGGGTTAATTATATCCTATTATTCATATTATTTATCTTATTAATTTAATCATTTTTTTGGGTTTTATTCATATTATTTATTTAATTTATTTTAATCATTTTATTAAATTGTTAGTTTTTCCCAATTCATATATTTTATTCAGTTTCTTCATTTTATTAATTCGGTTTAGTCAGTTATTTTTGTTATTGTATGACAGTTTGCTAGCTTGAAACAATGTAATTTGCTCTCTTAATTTAATTTACTTTTTTAATATTGTCTAATTTTCATTTGAGCAAATAACACTGTGTTATTTGAACAGCCCCGCGAGCGTGAAGCGAACGGGCTTAAATTTCTGAGAATGGCTGATGAATAAGTAAGCTGAAACGTTAACGACAGAAAGAGACGGACGATTTGAAGTTAACTAGTTTTATTGCAATTGCTGACTTCACTAAACATAATCATGTCGTAGTTTGTTTATTTTTGACCAATTTTTTAGCGTTCATAAATGGTAAATTGCCAGGCTTACAACAGATTTAGTTTTTCTCAGATGGATTCGGAAGCCAATACAAGATTAAAATGACGGCATTTAATTTGTGCAACATGCGAAGAGTTTTTGGCATTGATGCCGAATGGAATTTTTTCGCAACTTATCATGTAAAGGGTTCGTGTGATGCTTTGGGATGAGTATTGAGTTTTTTTATTATTATTTCGTTTATTTGACGGAGCTTAACGGAGCCATGGATCTTTCATGTGTTTACAATATGTATAAAAAAATAAAAACAAATATTATTAATTATCCGTTGGATCTCGTGCGCGCAACTTTTTATTGCGAGCGGAGACCTTCTTTCGCAGCTCGCCTACTGCGTCATGGGGATCATTTAATTCTCTCCTTTCTTTCACATCAAGGCTATCATCGTTAAAAGTGGCTTGGTGCTCGCGATCAAATGTTCTTTCCTGCTTCTTGGACTTACGGGAGACCAATGTAAATCCGTCGTCATTGTTATTATCTTGTTCACCGATGTTGCTTACATTGGTTTTTGGAGTGCTGGATGCTTCTTTTGCAGATGTCAATATAGACTGAACAGCTGCCACAAATTTGGCAACCGTTTGTGGCTCAGGCATTGGTATTGAAAACTCTTTTTTGGGCTGGTTTGCCGTGGATGCGTCGGTAATCGGTAGAGATGCATTCTCCTCTGTATCTTCCGCGCAAGGTTGTCCGTGGTGCGCTGTTTGATTACAATACTTGCACGTAGGCGTTTGTCCCTCATGGGTGCATAACGTAGTTTGATTAATAGTGGCTTCGTGGGTTTTGAGTTTTATAGTCAAGTGGGAGGGGATGGGTCTTTCGATTCGCATCCTCACCACAAGAACACCGTTAGGTGTACCCGGGAAGAAATTTCTCCACGTATCAGGTGTAACGGATTCTACTTCTCCGTACTGCGACATGAATTTTGCAATTAGATCAGGAGGGGTACGTGGTGATAAGTTATGTAGCTTTACATTTACGTAGTCTTTTTCTATATACACGGGAATCTTAATTCCAACTTTATCACTTTCAGCCACGTGCTTCAAGTTGTTCTGTAAAACGAAACGTTCGGCTTGGGCTAACTTGTTGAATGACACGAGTACTACATTGCGAAGATGATGATACTGAAGATACATAACCTCCTTAAGCCTAAGCTGCATCTTCACCTTAAGCAGGTATTCCGTTTCACGAAAACTCAATCGTATTGAACAGAATTTAAAGTCAACGACCGCTGTGTTGGGTCGGAGCAGAGTTTTTTCGTCAACTTTACTCATGATGGCAAGAATAAATGAAATGCTTCCTTTGTTCTCGAGACAATGCACACTAGATCGAGAGATTACTAGTTGTTGTTCACTTGGTTTGATTGTACGTCTGACTTGGGCAGAAGTAGAAAGTAGACTGAGGAGTATTGAAACGAAACGCTGCGAAAGCGAGTTTGCAAGGCCATCATATAACAACAGCCCAAGAGCTTTATTCATGGGCTATTTCTAAGCCTGATTCAAAAATACACTATCAGTTGTTTTCCGCATCCGAATACAATAAAATGGAAAAACATCGTTATACACGGTAAAACAAATTTCGGGAACACAGTCATTCAATAGTTCTAAGCTTCAAAATGAAAACTATATCACAGAGAACAGACGTCCATCTTCAGCATTCAACTTGTGTAATATCTCTAACGGTTTCGAAGGTAGTTGGGATATCCAAACCAGGTGCGCTACTGTCGTCATGTTTTTTTGTGGCTGAATTCGACAGAATTGACAGCGTTTATTCCTCTACCCAGTCAAACTAGTCCGGAACCGGTTCGGACTTCCACCATGAATTCCAGCTCAAATGCATCAACCGTTAGAGTCGGAATCGGTTGTTTTCTTTGAGCAAGATTCCATACTGAATCCATTCAGGATTTCGAACCGGTTCCGGAATGACGGATAGTTGCGATAGGTTGGTGTGGCGGCGCTAGTGTTTATCGTATATTAATTCAAATGTTTACACACGTATTTTAAATATTTTTTGTTCGATCATGGATGTCTGTTCTCTGTGACTATATTATTGTCAAACGGTATTCATTTTCAACGGAAAAAATGTGTTAAATTGTAACTAAAGAAAAGAAATGCCTTTCGAAAAATAAAACTCATGCTTCTTCTGGATTTTTGATACAAAACTAAATGAAGCCGAAATATGACTGTTGTTATGGCATTTAATTAGCAAGAGACTGGAAGGTTTAGTATATTTTTCAATATTAAGAGTCGTAGTATTGAAGGGAGAGCAAGGAGGTGAAGGAAGAAAGTTTTAGAAAAGCGTGGAAAGGGTCATATGAGCAAGCTTAGAGTTTACCGGCGACTTAATTCTTTGTCTGTCAAGGTCAGGGTCTTTTGGCATTTGAAATGGTGATGTGATAGTCAACAGTAGAACAGAATTTTCAACCCGCCCCCGGTATTTTGAACAAGTTAATCCTAATCAGTATCTTACTCGGCTTGCTCAGCACATTACGTGTTTATTGGCGGTGACTAAACTGATCGTAATCCTCACACTGATTTTAACCCGGTTCCTGCCTTGGCTGCTAGTGATAAGCGAAGAATCGTTCTAGATGGGAATCACTCGAAAACAGCATGATGCTTGTTTGCCGCATAAGGAAGCGTTGGAAATTGTGGTGGAATCCTGGAATATGAGTTGGGTTTGCTGAATAATATTGTTTCAATTTGATAAAAATCTAACTGCAAACATCTGATTCATATTATGAAGGAAATGGTTAAAGCAGTTCAATGTTTTGTTCAATGCTTTGGCTCAAATGGTAGGAATAAAGTTATTTATGAAGTTATTTATAAAAACACGCTGGAACCAAAATGGCAGTTATAGATTTTGCCGCATTATTAAATTATTTATGAATGGAAGCGCGGCAGGCAAACGTGGTAAACATTTATTTAGCCTATAAGTTTGAAATCAAAGCAATGACATATACATATTTATATATGAATCGATTGCTTTCAATGTATGCTACTACAACTATAGGTTTTTCGAAATGCACATAAAATTTTCTTTAATTTTCTTTTTGACATCAAGGCGGTGATTATAACTATTTCAAAGCTCAGGAGGTCCTCAGTTCAAACTCACACCAATACATGTACTATGCTATATTTCACCCTAAGGAGGAAAATAGCATAGTGCTTTCGCATAGGCCTGCTAAGCCAAGACAAGTTTCGGCTTCACTGTGTCTCATCGGCATAAACAGAACTTCTGCTCGGACGGGACATCACGTTTGATCAGTCGTTCGATTGCAACACAAAGTGTGTTTAGTTTTAAGGGATTTGCGTCAAGCCGGCGCTAATCTATTCCGACAAAAAGTTAGTGTCGGTTTCTGATGAGGCGAAGCCGAAACGCAACTGTGTAACCAATACATGTGTTTGTGATGTACAACTGATCAAATAAAACACCATGATGCGCTAGTATCTACACAAAATATTATTTTGCGTATTGGAGATGTACGCATTTAGCACAGGATTTTGAGGATTGTAAAATCTTCTACGGAGGCCATCGACGGCCTTATTTTAGGCCATCTGTCTCCGAATGCATAATGCTGACAACATTTTTAATCCAGTTTATCTAAAATAAACCTTCAGTGCTTTACCCATCTTCAAAGTCATCCCCCCTCTCCGGTTGGTTCAGCATCATTCAACTGATAGTGACGCAAATACTGCAAAGACCAAAGGGTCTGTAGAGCAACGAAACTATCAGCGGGCGGACGGATGGATTCGTGCTGACAAGATTGAAAAGTTTAAAAAATAGCGCTTGCGAATTGTTTTATTGTTTCGAAGCCACTTATACCTACTTCGTTCACGGAACTTGAGGAAGGAAATGATGCGTTTAATTAAATTTTTCCACAAAAAAAGAAGGGTAGAAAATAAAACACAAGCAAAACAACCGGGCCGGTCTGCTGGACATCGGCTATAAAAAGAGGCGAGTCGGACGATTTTAATACAGAAGTTGAATGGCAGCTATTATCATTATAATTACCCGGATGTTAATCTTGGCTTGCAGAATGAGAAAACAGACCGAATCAAAGTAGAGACAGAATGACTTAACAAATCGCTAGAGCTAGCTGGGACGGTCGCAAACAAATAGTTGGGTCTTGCAATTGCCGGAACAAGGAACCTATTATAGGGACAAAGTTTTTAAATTAAACAAATGATAGTTACTTTTTTATTGCGTTTTACTCAACTCGCTGTTTGACTCAGACTAGTTAAGGGAAGTTTTCATAAAGAAATGCGAATTTTCAACGAAATAGCGATTGTCATTCTTGAATGAGAATTAGCTAACTGAATGATTGCGGTACTTTATTTTGAGACGACTATTGATAGCGCTGATTGAATCACATTGTGTAAACGAAAAAAATACTTTCTGAAATATATAAAGCAAGTGAAATAATTCAATAATAAATAATCCACCTAGTAGTAAAATTTATTAGTTTTCTTGTTTATAATAAGGATGTAAGGGATCAAAATATCGCTCAATATACAAAAGAAATGTCACAGCACTAACCATCATCTCACACGTCCAATTCCCTCTCTCTCCGTTTCGTGCTCATGGTAAACGTCACGACTCACATCCATTCTATTATTTCTCTATCCATTTCTAGGTTGTGTCATAACATCTTCAATTAATCTGAAATATTTGCTAATACCCAAGCTAATTTGATGCTTGCGATGTAATTGTGAAGGAACTACATAAGAAATTAGAAATAAGGAAGACAAAACAATTTTTAGATGTTGTTTTCCTATAAACAGTTTTTTTTTCTATTTTAGTTTAGAGCAGAACTACTCGCGAAAACAAACTTAATTTTGCATTCCACTAGAAAACGAAAATATTTGTAGTCCTGACAAAATTTGAAAATATTTGTCTTATAAGAAAACTAAAACTAATTTATGTTCAAACCCTGCTTTCCCCTGAACATGAAGGGTTATTCCTTCGAAACGTTGCACTATGGAGAGTCGTGTGACCAAAAATCGAAAACTACATCAACTCCTTATTTAATTCAATTCTATACTGAGTGTTCATTATATATAGGGGAGACCGAGAAGGCTTGATCCTCTTTAAAACATGTTTAAAGGAGAACGTAGGGTAATAAGCCTAGAAATTTATGTTTAGATAAAACTACGGAACTTCCTAGTAAATTCGATTAATGTTTTCTGATCCGTCTTTGAATTACGATGATGGGATCAAGTCTCCCCGGGGATCAAGTCTCCTCAGTCTTTCCTACTATTATTAAGGAAATCCTCGGGTATCTCGAACTGGGTAATATTGATGTAATAAATTTTTCGTGTGCCTATTAAATTTTGAATAAAACATATGTTGAAATATATTATTTTAAAACTAAGAATACCTGTTTTAGGATGATATTATTGAAGAAACATATTGATTATATTGGAATGAACTTTTATGAAAAATGGCGGATCAAAGCTTAAAAGTATCCATAAATTAGATCCGGGAAAAAAAGTTGCCCAAAGACCACCTGAACTCTCGATGGGAAATGCGAATATAATAATTCTTCTAACTAATAGCGTTGGTTTCCGTTGCCTATATTTGCCTTATGCTGAGAATGTTTCAATTTAGATTTCAATGCCAACATTAGTAGAGAGGCGTTGGATAATTGAATACACGTTTCTTTTTAGTGCTCCATATTGTACACGAGAATTAGCGTGGTTCACAATCAGAGTTTAGGCATTCGACAGATAACACTAGTTTTCAAAAAAAAATCTTTAATATTCGAACACCATTTCTGATGTAAAATTTCGTGGTGAATCCGAAAATGATGTCCAAAAATTTACAGTAAAACAGTTTTCGAGTTAAAGTAAAAAAATGAATTTCACCTTTAAAATTAAAAGTGTGTTCAGTAAAATCCAAATACCTTCGGTAGTAGTGCATCGATATGAAATATTATAATATTGAAATAAAGGTAATTGAATGAACTTTTGATCGTTAGAACATTTTGTTTTAGTGCGACTACTGGATCTGGCGTTATTTACGAATCTATTGAACTTTTTCTTGATTTTTCGTTATTTTTTTAGGGGAAAATTAGCGTTTGGTTAATACTTTGGGCAACACACCAAAAAATAATCAAAATTAAAAGGCATGTAAATCAATACGAATGTAAACATACAAAGCTTGAATCAAAAATGTGATTGAAAATTAAGTTGAATTCGATGCACTCAATGGGAGCATCACAAAGCATGTGATTTTACACTTTCGTTCGTGTAATATTACATGTCATTTATTTTACAGCAATATGGGATTAAAAATACATTCAAGAGCATTGGTTTGCCGTTTAATGAAACTGTAATTTCCAATCAACGTGTAAAATTACAATAAATATCGCTGAAAAAAGCACGAAAAGTTGTGTGTATGACTAAATAATGATAATACATATAGTTGAGATCAATTCTATTGACCATTTATTGATGTAGATGACTCTATTTCATATTCTTCTTAATGAAAATTAACGATGAAAAGTCTACCTGTTCAATAATGATAAAATAATTAGAATCGGTCAACAAACCATTGAGATATGGCCTTTTGAAGTAAATATTCCGACTTTTATCCATTTTTTTAATTTACACATTATATTTAACGTTTTGGTAGGCAACCCTATTTTCATATTTTTTCAGTGCACCATATAAATAACACCTTCTGTACATTATATTTATGTAATCAAATGGTACATTATATTTATGTAATCAAATGGTTTCTTTAAACGATTCTAAATAGTCAATGAACAAACATGGATTCTCGCTTGAAGTCTGGTAGGAAACCCATCTATGACCGCATACCACATCCAAACCGTTATAAATTTCGATTCCGCCAATGAAATATTTTCAAACTTGCAGGGGATATACTTGATTACTATATGTTTCGAATGCCATGTAAATAAGTAGACAAATATTTTTTGTTTATAGAGATAGGACCAAACCCGTGTGTGTCTGCTGGTAGCCTTATGAAACGTCTCATAAAACTTCAAACTGCAATTTCTCTCGAATCTCTCGATGGGTCATTTTGAAATTCACTGAGAAGATGCTTGGATACTGTATCTTACGAATTCCTTATGACAAATTTATGGTCATTTTTTGTTAATAACGGTTTTAGGAACACCATGTACTGTGTAGCAACAAATGGCAGTGGTTCCAACTGAAAACCACAAAATATCTTTTTCATGATCAATCTGACTAGATAATTTATTTGCAAAAAATAAAGACTAAGAATTTCAAGAATACTTATGTATCAAAAGCAGTTTTTATGTCCTAGGACACTTTCAATGGCCACTTGCTTTACCAAGAATTTATACTATTAATACTTATTCTGATAGTTTGAATCTTTTCCTTTTCAGGCTACTGGTTTATAGTGGACTCATTAATCCATATCTCCGGAACGTTAATTCCGAATGATAGCATTTTTTAAACTGTAAGGATGACTGGAAAGGGACTGCACTGTTATTGACTTCACAATCCTTTCAATTTACTTCAATGCAAATGAATATCATTTACAGGTATTACTATACATGAATTGTATTCTCTCTGTCGCTTTCTGTTTAATGGCTTGAAAGCACATGTGACCTTATCTTAGTTTGCTATTTCCAAGTGCACGTTAAAATACTGTATTTACTTCCAAAGCAAATATAATATTCCAGTTTTCCTAATTAAAGCCAATCAATAAAAAAAGAAACACCAGATAATCTTGAACAACGGCATCAAGTAAAGAAAAACGAAAACGGAAAGGTGAAAACAAAAAAGAATGGAAGAAAAACTATAAAGTGCATTGTATATTATCTAGCTGTTAGAAATTAGTATGCCATGAGAATTCAAAAAAAAAATTATGATTATAGCAAAGATTTGCGTTATAGCAGACTTGATCGCAGGAGGCGTTTCCGAAAAATTTTCATTAAAAATTGTACACGTGGTCGAAGTAGAAGCAAATATAGTTTATACGCCGAACCAGTTTTTTTTCCTCATTTTCCCGTACTAAGCAGAGCTGTCTCTGTTGCTGTCGCCAACATTGGCCTTTCGTACCCTCCAGGTGAGCCGTACAAACCGGACATAGTCCCTGTTGCTGTCGCTAGCATTGGTCCTTCGTACCCTCCAGGTGAGCCGTACAAACCGGACATAGTCCCTGTTGCTGTCGCTAACACTAGCCATTTTCCAAATAAAGAGATTTTCACAAACATCGCATAACATTCTGAAACATTTGTTCTCAACTTAGTACTATTCTTTTTGTTCTTTTGTCTTAACTATATCATTTTTTTGAAGTAGAATACTACGTTTCAAAATTTTCTGCCGAAATTTTACCTGATGTTTTTAACCTAAATATCTGTCATTGCACTGAATGGAAAAATAAGATTATTGCGATGTCTGATTGGAAATATGTACAACAATTGTGTATCCAATTCTGTAGGATGTACAATTACTAAAGATAATGGTAATAATGGATTTTGTGAAAGTAGTAATTATCTGATCCATGATTGGTCGGTACAATTCGCTCAAGAAACAACCGTTGCTAGGGCTGCCTCTTTTTCATTGAATGAGCTGCGACACGTATAAAAAGGGAACTAAAGAAAAATTCGATAGATTGTGTTCTGATGTTGTAAGCGTAGCAGCTGCTGCGTTTCATGTCAGCTCGCATTCTTCAGTGGTAGGTGATGCATCTCATGACTGCCGCTAGGCGCTGCTGGTAGCGTTCCATTCTAATGATGCCCGGGCGTGCCAATTTCATGTATACAGCTATTTCTTTTGGAGCTGAATAAATGTATTGGCGATGAGGTGGGTTGGTGAGAGAGCCCCGCTCTCTAGCTCTGTAAATTATATGTGGCGTTAGGTGTGTGTGCAGATAAATTCACCACTGGGCGCGTTTCGGAGTGCGCTGTGGTGTATAGAATGAAGTTGTAACTAGCGCGTGCTCTTTGGTATGTTTTCCTCTGGCAAGCGGTAGTGCGATTGCGATTAACGATTAGATAAGCACTGATTGTTTCGTTGTGTAAAGGAGATGATATTGGCTTATTGGATGCTGATATTATGATTTTCTGTTGTTGATTTGATACAAGTTACTTCGGAAAGTTTATTTACAAGTTTATAGAGCATTTTTACACTACCGGGGAAAACTTAAAATACTCGGTCCTCGGAGCAAACGAAAAAAAAAGTTTTACGTATCATCATGCTATAAACACAGTTAAATAACGATCCATAAAACCTGATTAATTTTATACACATTAAGTCCGGCTTATTTTATGTGCAGCTAAATGACTCAATGTGCATTTTACTTATTTTGTTTGCGAATATCGCGACTACACAAGTGAAAAGGTCCATTAAAAGTTCTGTTCTGGTACTGAATTCGTTGTCGATTATCATACGTGACACTTACAGGGTTATTGTAAAAATTCCACTCTAAGATACCTGCTTGGTTAAGGTTTGAGTATATTAATATTTATGAAAACATGGGGTAAAACGCGCCCTCTAAGGAAATATGATCATAGTTTAGCTATGGAACATTAATTGGGAGAATCTAATAAATATCATTCAACCAACATTTCCCCCTGTAATCGCCACAATAACGCTTTGCAAAATGTTGTAAAATTTACAATGTTTTAAAATCATTATAAATTTCACTTTGAAAAAAGGGGCAAGGCAAAACGCACTTTTGCGGGGGTAAACTTCACCACATCAAGGGGGCATAATTCACAACAACAACGGGACAGAAAGCTCGTTGAACAAAGACGTAATTTAGTTTTTTGTCGGGATTTCGCAAAAGTGTAGCTTTAAATCGCCTTAGGATATGCAATTATTGGGTTTTCAAAACAATTTTTCTGTTTAGAGTAGCAAGATGGGTAGGTAATGTCAACGACATTACCGAAAGGAAGTAGCATTACATTTTAAGCTGTTAATACGAGTGCTGCAATTTTTACTAATTTCTGAAAGGTTTTATTAAAATAAGTTACAGGGCCGGCGGAAAGCGTGGGTAGTATGGGTAGTACAACCCACTCGAAAATTACCGAGGGGGGAATTACCCACTTGAAAGTTTGGAACAAACCAAAACCTAAGATTAACCACGTATGTGTCTTGCGCACAAAATTCTTACGTTGCAAATCTTCGATGTAAAACAATTGCATATTTTTATTCAGATACAAATTTCATTGCTTCTCATTTTTTTTTGAGAACATGGGATAATAATTAGGATTTGTTTGAAATTTGGAATTATTTTTTTTATATTTATGCTCATGGGAATACATTTTGACACATCTACATCTTAAAACAAGGAGTTCAGATCGATAGACAAATAATATTAATGCAATTTAAATCAGACTATGGGATGCAGTTAGAAATATTTTTAAGGACAATATATACAATTAGTAATGTTTTAACATGAACAATCATTTGATTAAAAATTGGAACAAGGAGAAACAATAACTAGACAATCAGTAAACTTTTTATAAGGAAAGCAAAAGATAAAAAGAAATTAAACTTGCAGCTTTGTAGCAAACGAAAGACCACTATCAGGACATTATGAACCGGATCACCGACTGGCCTCCTTGGATCCGCTGGGAACTCTTGGGATTACATTTGCAAGTAGCTGTTTAGCAAGTCAACCAAAGAAGATATAAATAAATTTGGAGGATAGCCAGCACATCTCGGACTAGAACCAGGTCGAAGGGATTCGTTTACCGTCTGACGCTACACACATAGAAAAAATCGTGTAAAATCGTCGCCTGACCATGACATATACGAGCATCAAAAATTACATAACTTTACGTTTGATTTAATTTTACATGTCGTTGAATTTTTCGAGTTCCGTAATTTTACTCCATATATGACGCTTGTTCAAAATGTGGAGGAGTGTGTAATTTTATGGCACTGCGCATCTTTCATGTAAAATTAAACAGAACACGGTTATATTTCGTCAACTGTGGTTTGTTACATTGTGGGAAGTACGGAATTACCTCTATGGTAAAATTTAGATTTAGATGTTTAATGTCGCGATGGCTGTCATCGCAAGCGCAGATAACACTATCCACCACCCCAATACTCCGTAGATGCGCATTCAACGTATAATGGAAGTCACGACCTTCCTCCTTCCTTTTTAACCATGGTTGATTGATGCCTTTGGGATTCCTAAACTTCCATTATCCCATTTAAAATTTGCCAATTTTCGAGCGTCCTCTTACAAGAAATACTAAAAAATTCGTTAAACCTGTGTGATCTTCCACAAATATTACCTTCTAGTGTCCGCCTTTTCTTTACCATTCTAATCCAAGTGCCACTTTTCTCATTACCCGGAATAGAACAATGCGAAAGAACTTAAACTAATAGGAACTAGGAACGCCCATGTTTTCATGCTCCATCGATCGAAGCGCCTACTTGGAACTGTAACGATGTGGACATGACCGTATAAAACCATAAGTTTTGTGGGGAGAATGATTAGCGCGAGTATCTTTGCTGTCAAATAAATTTGTGTATTTGAAGAACAAATATTACGTTTATTTACATTATTATATTTTGATCGCGAAACGTCTATCATTTGAATGTGAATCTACGTGGAATGCTGTTGTCGCCGATAAAGGATTCTTAGTTCCATGTATTCCGATCAAAGGCCGAATCGAGTACACAGCGCAGGGCCCTGCTGCCAGATGAAATATTGTTTCTCTCGTTAATCCTTTGACGAACCGGTGCCAATAACTACGTTTTTCAGTTTCATCAAGTTTTTTATTTGCGTTTCTAACGTCACGAGTATTCGAAAAAATTTGGGTGATCCGACGTTCAAATAGTCCTCATAGTACCTTTTCGCATACAATTCTGAACACTCTCTGACAATAACGGATTGGGAAACCGTCCACGGTTGTTAGCGGTGGATATTCGTTCAATCGCTGTATAGAGAAACCAGCCAGCCAAAACGTTGGACAATTACACCAGAGGAATTTCTTTTTTTGATTAGATTGTTTCGAATATAGTGGACGCGATGCTCTTTCGATCAATGAGCACACTAATGAGGTAGAGTAAAACGATAAATCTAACGTGCTTGGCCGCGCTGGTAAACATTCGTTTCATTTCCACTGCATTCAAGATGGTGATATTGAAATTGTCGCGAATATCACGCAGTAAGATAGATCGGTTATCAGAATGAAGACAACCCCAAGACATACCGTGGGAGTTGAAGTCTTCTAGAACCAGCTGAGGTGGGATGTATATGGAAACAATATCGATAAATCTTTGTCTATGATTCTGATTTAATAAGCGACATTTTCCACACCGTATTTTCCACACCGTGCTTTATTTCTACAATGGGCCCGTTGGTTGCAGTCCATGCCCCGCAGTACAAAAAGGCGAACAAATAGACAAGCCCCATTAAAAAGAACAAATTTTGGAAGAACAAATCCGGCGAAAGGCTCGAAATGAGGCTGATGGTAAATAAGTTTTCTTTTATTCCTCGGTTTTTACTGAACGCAGTTGCTTGCATACCAGAATTTTCACTGACTGAAGCACAGGGATCTGGAAGGAGCACTCCCTATTTCGCAATTAAGACCCTTCTCGGAGATTACACCATCAATCTTTACTTCCCGGGCGGGCACGTAGACAAAATATTTTTTCGTGCACGGTCAAGTGTTGTTTAATTAGATCACGCGATATATCGAGGATGTTAAATGGCTTGTCTTTGGCCGGAAGTAGACCATCCAGGGGCTGGTTGTATTAAATATAATTAGCATCGAAAATGAGACTTATCGGCATTATTTTTGCCAACGGAGAAATATTCAAAACGACCTCCACTACCTTCCCATTAGTCATCACTATCATGCGGGCTTCAGTACCCGCGAAAGGAAGGTTCTATAGCAGGGAACGGAAAATTAATGCAACGAAATTTAAAAGAATGGAGCAATTGGTACTTAGCTGGATTCTTACAATAATAATAAGGATATGCGAGTGTGCGCTCGAGATTATTCGAGAATCGCCTCACCGGCACAACCAGGCGTGGATTAGATCTCATTGATACAACTATTGGCGATATAAATATAACGTGTCTCTTCGAATGAATTGAGCGTTAATGTGAAATTTCAAGTGATTCAAGTAAATTTTAATGGATTTCATTAATTTTGTTGATTTCATTGACTAAATTGATTTCATTAATTTAATTGATTTTATTGTTTTTGTTATTTCATTGACTTCGCTGATTTCATTGTTTTCTTTAATTTCAACTTGAACATTTGGACATTAACAACAATTTCTATGCAGTCAAGTCATTTCATGCAATTATTCGCCAAGACATGGTAGCGGTTTTAGTTTGGTGTACGCCATTTTGATTTTCAGTATTGAATCAAACATCAATTGTGGAACTGTTAACAACTGCTCAGAACCAGCCATTTCGATATTGCCTCATCGACTGTCAACAACTAATTGCACTCAATTCAGTTGTCTATTCGGCACCACAGCAGACGAATTTACTGCCTCTTCTTTCAACCGATGAACCATGTAAAGAAAAAACCAGCGTCGGTTTTCTGAAGCCAAACCGAAACCGCTGCTGAGAATACATCAACACAAGTTGAAATTCGTACACACATGTAAACGGTGCTGAGGGACTCGGTTTGGTTTTCGAAACTGAGACTCGGTGGAGGTTTTGATTTCGTTTACCGTGTGAACGAAATCAAACCCGAACACGATATGGATCACTCGTTTACACGTGTTGAGATTTTGAAAACCGTACCGGTGAATGTATGAATTGGTTGGTTTTCTTCACCTCTGTGTTATACTATGTTCACATTAACACTGATATCAAGTGATATGCGGATTACCTTGATATCCGACGATATTACGTACCATATCACTTGATATCCCATACGTTTTAAATGTCATCTCATATCATCCTCTTTGCGTGATATACGGGATATCATGAACGAAATCAAGTCAAACTGTCAAAAGTAACGACTGGCAACACGGATAACGGCATTGAACGCATTCATTTATTAATGTCATGTTGAAAATTCATTTGATCGCGGCAAGCGTTGACTTGAACATTTTCGGAAAAACAAAGCAATAACAAACATCGAAAAGTTGAAATTGGTAAAAAAGCCGAAATCAGCGGAAAATTGAAACAGCAGCGTAATTTCAGCAAAAACTCGTACGATTTTTAGGGAGAGCCACAATCGATCTTCAAATTATTTTTTAAATCACTGCTATTATCGGTTGCCTGAAGTACACGAATAACAGGTTGTATGTGACAATTACTTTCAATTGTCTGGAATGCCAAAGCAGCTTCAGGAGAAATGATAGAAGCAACTTCCTGTTATTTGGATGGATTTGAATGCCGATTGAAAAGTGCTATCGACAGACATGCTAGGTTGATCTGCATTCTAGTTGAATTTTTGATGGGTGAACTTCTAAACGATTTCTGGTTGCAGAATCTTTTTGGAAAGCTGTCTCCATATTGCAATTGTTTCGATCGTAAGCGAATCATTGAGTCAAACATTGTATATTTTCATTAGACAACTCTATTTGTTTTCTTGGCCAATTTTCAGATGGTTGATTATGATGTATACGATAAATACTTTATGATGCTGTTATTAGTGGCGTTGCACGGAAATTCCTCGGTTTAATTTTGCAGATCTCGCTAAGTGCGCATGTGTTCAACTATGCGTACGATAGGAATCACGTTTAACTGGCAGACAGAGAACCTGGGGAACTCGTTGAATTGAAACGCTCATAGATAGTCAATTGTCAACCGAATTGAATCAGGATCTTTTTCATTGTTAGAAGCCAGCTTGAATGAATCGATTCAGTTAATGTCTCCCGAAAATCTAAATTTCAAGCTCCAGTTCTGGGATAAAATTAGAAAATTAGTTGTAAAGCACGTACACTCATGGATGAGACTCGGTGGTCTAAATGTCGTTTTGTCTACAAAAGGCGAGGAGTGTTATGCAAAAAGTCTACGTATGTCTGTTTAGCCGTTGTGTGTCCAACAAAAAAAATCCTTTAACAGGCCGACAAGGGTACCCGGGAACAAATTGAAATGCTCATAACATTGGCTTTCTTTAACCGATTTGGACAATTTTAGATGTTTTGGATTCATGAAGTTGTCCACTTTTTGATTTTGTGAATCTGTACAAGATGAATGATCTGGTTCTTGGTAATCCGGATTTTTCGGAGTAAAATTAAATATACTAATGTTCCAGGTATTATTTGAAAAATTTAATAATATACTAGCAATGTGAGTATCGAAACTTCAAATTGTTTCAGAAGTCTGTTGTTTGTTGTAACGAGACCATATGACAATTTAACCACGGAATGGCCACTCACGGTCCCACGGGAACCTGCTCCGGAATGTCCGTTCTGGGGTCAAATCGCCAAATGGTTCCAAAACCACAAGATATTGCCTGCTGACGCAATTCCAAGAATTTTGAAACCCATATTGCTAGTATTCCATCGAAATTCACAAATAGTATTCTAGCACTGGAACATACTTTCGGAAATCCGCATTCCCGGGAACCGAATGAGTTAACACGATTCTAAAAGTAGATTAGTTCTAGAACCCAAAACAACCATAAGTGTCAAAATCGTTTGGAAATTACCTGAGTTATTGGCATTTCAGTTTTGTGTCCCGGGTACCCTTATCGGCTAGTTACGCAGTAAAAAAATCAGGAGCCCCTCCCCACTCTGAGTGTATCAACAATATTATTAACTCAAAAGCTTGACTTAGTGAAGTTCTAAAATGTCACAATGTTTCAATTTCCACCTATGGATAAAATATTGGAATTTCGTTAATTGAAACCTAAAAAGGTATCCTGGTACCCCGTCGGACACATAACGGTTAAATGAACAAGGAGGAGAGGTGTTGGGTCTAAAAATGTTGCAATTAGATCCACGTAGTTTATGAATGACTCCTTAACCACTTGAAGACAACTCCAGAATGGTCATTCCGGCACAGGTCGCATAGGATCGTGAATGACAGTCAACTGATTTGTGTGGGACACTGGAAATGTAAGAAATATATTAATAACTTATTACGGATGCTGGGAAATAGTCCATAATTTCCTTCGATTGCGTAGAGAAGGTGGTGGACACTAGCGCATTGCAATTTTTTTTTTGCATTCCCAAAGGCCCCTCCCTCTCATATTGTGACAAATGTCAAAGTAAGCTCAGATGCCAAATTTCACATCATTTGGACAATTCTAGACTCCCGCCCACCTCGCTTGAAATTTTTGAAATAGATGCTATGGGAAAATATGGAGGAAAGATATATTAAATGCTATAATTTTTGAATTAGCAATCAGAAAATTACAGTTTATACCTTTTTTTTAAAGGAAATAACCTTAGTATTTGAAAGGAGATGTTTCTGTTCATTTTGGCCCCAAAATCCCCTCTTTTTAAAAAATTTTCTGCTTCATGATGCAAATCATTATTTTGCAGTTTTCTAATGTGAAAAAAAATCTTCACTCAATTTTAAAAAATTGTACCTTGTTGAAAGTGGAAAATCGTCAGAAACACTATAAAAATACATAGATTCGTTACCAGTAAAATTAAGAAACATCAAGGTCAAAAAGATTCCGTTCGATTTCTGAGATTTTTTCACATTAGAAAAACTGCAAAATATGTATGATTTGCATCACGGAGCAGAAAAATTAATTTTGGATTTTCGGACTAAAATGACCCTGTACCTCACTTTCTCGTATTTTCTAGAAACTAGAATATATCCATTCAAATACTAAGGTTATTTCCCTAAAAAAGAGGTATAAATTGTAATTTTCTGATTGCTACTTCAAAAGTTATAAAATTTAATATATTTTTCCTCCATATTTTCCCATAGCACCAATTTCAAAAATTTCAAGCGAATTGAGCGGGAGTCTAGAATTGTCCAAATGATGTGAAATTTGGCATCTGAGCTTACTTTGACATTTGTCATCTTTGAGAATTCAATTTTTTTTTTTTTTGCAGTGGACACATTCACAATAAATTTACTATTGCCGTAATCGAAGTTTGTGGACTATCCAACGTGTGGAATTCTCCATTCACAACCTGACTAAAGTCTAGTTCCTATGTTCGAGAATACCGGGCAAACGAGTGAATCACAGGTTTGCTTACGTATTCGATGTCGAGTAAGCGACCATCTCGTCCTCGAACACGGTTATGCGGCATAGCCGCATTACGCTACCATCGCACAAAACCTCTTTTCGGTATCCCACTAACACTGTGAGGTTAGAAGGTACAACGTATTGTTTAAGGTCATCAATGAATTATCAAAATTTTCGCTCGTCCCCCGTTTGTATGAATCTACAACACTAATGTAATCTATTTAAATGTATGTAAATTTGTAAGAACATGTATTTAAAAAAACATGTAGATTTTTTGTGGACAGAGGGGAGGGGGTCTTGGTACAAATCACATTTGATTTCAATATACGCATATCTCAGAGTTGATTAAATGTAAATTTATAATGTTTGTTGCCGCTGATGCGGTGCCGTCACATCGGGTCAAAGTTTCTACATGTGCACGTACGAATTCAATTAGTTTTGCATCATTTACAGATTACCGAGTAGATGTGTGATGTGTCGCAAGAGAGGAATATTCACCAAAACTGTCCGCTAAACCTGTATCCAGAATAACCGAACCGGCAAGAAAGCGTCCGTCACCCAGACTTCAAATGAGATGCATTGTTGACAGAGCACCAAGCTTATGTGGTTGTATGCAATTCAAGATTGTTGGAAATCTCGATACAAGCGATATTTTTTGTGCCACTGGACTGAAAGGACAGTCAACAACAGTTGTCATAATTACAGAGAAAATAAAGAAAAGTTTATTTTCTTTTTACATTATCGGTCATATAAAGACGTGTTTAAGTTTTCTTTCCGTTCATCTTTCCCGATCACACGAATCTGAAGTGTTCGCCGGCACTTGGTTCTTCGGAGTTCGCTGTATATTCTGGTTGCAGTTGAAAACTGGAAAATCCAACCAGCGACAATCGTATTTTCTCTGGCTCTAAACAATGGAATCACGTCGGAAGTAGTGCGATGTTTTTGTACAATGATGTGCTATCCAGTGCACTAGGTCCGACATCATGGGGTTAGTAATAAACAGGAGAAAACCCGATTGTCGCTGGATGGATTTTCGTTTTCAACTGCAACCAGAATAACCCGGGAAATGAGTCTGTATTAGTTACTCAGTCCCCACGGGACAGGATACTCAATAAATTTCCAGAGCTATTATATGAATACTTCATCGTTATGACTCCGATATTTGATAACTCGCTTAGTATTGTATAGTTTATACGTCCTCTACCAAGTCTTCCGGGTCCAGGGTGTTCAAAACTGCCCAATTAATTCAGTGGGCTCGTATTTACGTCTTGTTTTTGATTAGGCTTAAATAATGCCATGCACATGTGAGGCGCTGGATAATCATAAAAAGTGCTGTCACAGAGACCCATGGGATTTCCATGTAAATCCAGAAGCATTTTTCTGATCAGATCGATAAATATGGTTTATAAAACTTAAATCTATGTCCGATCATTTGCAGGTTTGGTTAAACTTTAGATATCTAAAGCCAACTGAACACTTAAAAATACCAGTGAAAAGTGTCTTGGAACACAACAATTAAACCTTTGCCGTTTCCGTCTGAGATACGCACCACTAAAAACATCTAATTTATGTCTTTATATATATTTTTAAAACGTACAATGAAACATTTTCGATGGAATCACAAACTTTACGCGATTACGAATAATTACGTTCACGGGTTGAAATCAATGACATTTGAGTTGTCAATTGAAATGTCAAACGATATCATCTCGCTTAAATGTGAACACTTTGACGTGATATCCATATCACTTCGGTATATTAAGTGATATCAGCGCTAATGTGAACATAGTATTAAACTATACTATTTTATTACTATAATAATAACGATCTTGTAGTTATTTGGGCAATTATGTGAAGAAGAACTGTGCAAAATTTTAGAACAATTGGTCCAGAAGATTTTGAGTTATGGTGTTCGCAGATTTTTTTAGAGGTGCCTCCTGAAAATTCACTGTCACCAACTCAATTTTCAATATTTTGCAAAGAAAATTTAGGAAAATGTTGTTCAAATGTTGCAATATTGTATAGTAAACGACTAACAGTCCCAATATAATCAAAATAAATTTTTTATGGTATTTTCTTGCACCGAAATGAAAACCTAGGACATGCTACCATAGCTAAGTACCGAAGCCACGATAGCTAACGCTCATTCACACACATTTCTTCAGATTTCAGCCTGCTACTTCAACCGACTAAACTTTGACTAACAAAGGGTCCTTCTCATCCCCTACCTGCTTATCGCCACTATTACGTATTGTACCACATTTAATTAATTGCAGAGTAATTATTTAAAAATACAGCACTCCACTAAAGTGCTCAGGTGTCAACAAAAAGGAAAAGAAAGGTAAGTTTTCATAACACCACATAATATGCAACACTTCATCGCTAAAACTTTTATAAATTTCTTCACATCTCATTACTCATATCATCCACCACGGACGAAATTCCTGTCGTTCAACATCGCGTCCTGGACATCAGCACCGCATTAGTTAAATTCATTCCATGAAAGGAATTAAAACCAGCTTCGCTGAAAAGCATCCCGCACCCGCTGGAAGCGAGCTCCCGGGACGATTGTGTCAAAGAGATGGGTAACACATGATGTGATTATACGCTTCCATCCGCACGTTGCGCACAGTAGCTCTCCATATCCGTCGTATTCATCCCGCTTCAGAATCCGCAATTCTATCGCCTGGGATCTGACGCCTGGAGGCCATTCGTTCTATTTTTTTCCCCTCTCTCTACTATATGCGTCCGAGCCAGTCGAACAGGGAAATGTGATGAAATTTTCCACTTTTCATTCCTATATGGGAACCCTTTTCCCACTTTCGTGCAGTCCATCCAGCCTAGAGTGAAAAGTTGTTGGAATGTAAATATGTAAAATTGAATTGGAATTTTCTCTAATATCCATCCGTAATGATGCTATCCGTCGCCGGCTTCTTTCTCGGGGGAACCGGGACCGACCGAATCCTTTTTCCAGCCCCCAAACATGTGTATGTGGTACGATTCTTTGGCATCAGCCAGTAGCCATCATCAGCAGCCAGTTCTCTACTTAACATGAATAGATATTCATTTATGCCTTAATGCTGATGAACACTTGTAGTTTCCGGGGTGTTGATGCTATCCGAGTCTTTCACCGTGCAGGAGGCCATGATGTTGCGAGATCAGTTTTCATGGCCGTTGTATGAACGCCGCCGCCGTCGTCACCGTCGACGCTTTCGCCATTATCATTATGCAACTCTATTCCATCAGTGCTTTTCAGATATATACGTGTACTGCTGATACGATCCCGAATGGTGCTAATCCGGATGAGAAACTCACGGCGAATTGCCTTTGATTGGATTTTATGCATCAGATGCTATCTCGTCCCGGGTGAGTGTGTTCTACACGTATCAGACAAGCAGCGAACAACCGATTGGAAAGGGATAAATGTTAATTTTTCATGCTACTGATGGGTAAAGATGAGCTCGTTAGAGAACGGACCGTATCTCAACACGTCGTGCTTCAGTTCCCGTTGCCAATAGCTTCGCTACGCTGAAGTGGGGCATTCTTTATGAAACTAAGTAGCGTTATCATGGCAGAAATTTAAATTCTGCGACCGGCGTACGAAAAAAATACTTCGGTGAGTAGATATATTTCAGGATGTTACTAATTTAAATGAATCTAAGGGATCATCCATAAAAGACGTAGCATTATATGGGGGAAAGGGGAGTTTTGTATTTTGTGATGATGTGTGACGACAGAGGGGTAGGGGGTCATGTCATGCTACGTAGTTTTTTTTTAAAGGGGAATAGAAAAGAATTTTTGAAAAATTTTATCGTGACAAGGGGGCAGAGTTACCGTCAAGGTACGTAATTTCCAGGGGGGGTATTTAGAGGTTTGTGACGAAATGCTACGATGGGGGAGGGGGATGTTAAAAATCACTCAAAAAATGCTACGTCATTTATGGATCGTCCCTAACCAGATGTGTGCATTGCATTCTAATTTATCAGTCCTCGGAACGGATGGGGAAGTTCAACATTGGCGGGGTACAAGAGCTACGACAACTGAAATTACGTTCAGACCATTTTAAAATCAGACATGTTTAATGATCCATTTCAACCAGAGTTAAAAATATTCAAATTCATTGAATGAAAATTGATCATATTCAGCCGCATTCATTTTCAATATTCAGCGACGCAGCTGAAAACGTCAAACGAACAAACCGCCCATTCATCCATCCAGATTTTCATTCGTTTCCGATTATTACACGAAGCGACCGTGCAGTAACGAATAAAACGCATCAAAGTAGGCCCTGACACAATGTAAGCGATGATGATTGTTGTTTCAGTTGCTTTACCGGCATTTGAAAACATTTTCCTAGATAATTAGTGAATGAATATATTGTACGATATTCAACTGAATGATTAACATGGATATTTGAATGAATATTTTTTCTATTCACCGTGAGTCGCATCAGGTTCATTTTCAGTCGTCAAAAAACAGATTCGATTATTTTTAACTCTGATTTCAACCCAACAGGGGGTACATCTAGGGCTGAAGGCGACCATATTATGTGAGTAAAAAATCAGGACAGTTAAAAGCAAGATGAAGTAGGCGATTTATTCGAAAAAATTCTTCTCAGATTTTTGACAGCTATACAACATATCTGGGGGTAGAGCTCAACAATCGCGGCATTTGCTACACCATCTTGATGGAGAAATCTGCAATAATGAATTAAGCGGATGAGACTAAATATTCTGAAATCGTTTACGAAGGACCGGCGAGGAGTCTTCACCACTAAATACACGTCATTGAAATACATCAGTAACAGCAACGGTCCCAAGTAGCTTCCCTGGGCTATTTCCTACGTAGAAGTAAATGAGGGGGCCTGGCAATCTCCATTGTCAACCATTATCTCTGGATTAGTGAACTAGGATCCAAGCAACTGCAAAAACTATCATTGTTTCAAAAAATTTCAGTTTTATTGATTGTTATATCGTAGTTTACTCTATCAAAAGCGTCAAATAAGTCGATATAATTATCAGTTTGAGCAATTCGTACCATCCTCCCAATTATGTAGGATGTTAGACATGACAAGTTAATCGCTGTTCAACGTCCAGATATGAAGCTAAGCTAAATGGAACACGTGCTCGAGAGCAGTCCCTTGGGATGCCTAGAGTATCGAGCTGTATAAAGTGACAACGGTTTTCGTAGCTCGGCAGCTGAAATCTGTTTTGCGTAGGAATATGTTGGAGTGCAAAGCGAATAAACCGACGTTGGAGGACCTCGATTCTGTCAACGTCGTTCTGGTAGTACGGATTCCAAACAGCAGAGCAATGCTCTAGTGTTGAGCGAACCAACACGCAACAGAGTGACATTAAACAGTTTACGTCCCTAAAGTATTTCACTATTCGGAAGACGAACACCAGCTGTCTTGATGCCTTATCCAGGATGTATGAAGTGTGTGGTTTGAACGTTACTACGAAACCCATGATGACTCCAGATCCTTGGCGTGAGAGTGCCCTGGAATGCCTGGAGTCGGAGAAATAATAGTTAAACTGAACCGGTTGGTGTTTCCGCGTAAACGAAACGATTGAGTATTTATTTGAGTATAAAACCATCGTGTTTAGATTAGATCACACCACGTACTAAAGCTCTCTAGTTTACTCTGAAGAAACTTGGCATGGGTTTTATCCCGTATTTGTCGAAAAATTTGAAAGAAAGTCTGAGTCCTTGTAATTTCATATTGATGTTATTAAAGTAGAGGTCAAATATTACTGGACCGAGAAGGCTTCCTTGTGGGATACCGGAGAAGAATGGTACAGATAGGTAGTTTTTTATGTTGATTTTTAGTTTCCTTCCATTGAAGTAGGAACGAAACCAGCGCAGGAGTGGCCATTGAATATCGAGATTGCCCAGCTTCCTTATTGCGATATCATGGTTGATATTGTAGAAGGCCGCAGATAGATCCATGTAATCCACCAGCGATTCCATCGAGTACATATGTTTCCAGCAAGTCTGGTGTTCCACAAGGGAGTAACTTGGGACCTCTGCTGTTCGTATTATATTTCAACGACATCGCATTGCTACTGGGAGCCGGCTGCAAACTAGTTTATGCTGACGACTTGAAGTTGTACCTTGTTGTTCGTTCTGTAGAAGACTGTTGGCGCCTACAAGGTTTACTACAACTTTACTATACTATTCAACCATAGGGTCTTATGATTAAACTAAATAGTTCGATCATATTTTGGTTGTTTTCGTAAAGCTTTCAAATGGTTTACAATATCACCTTGATGTCAAAGAGAAAGTTACAGGAAATGTTATGGTCCTTTTAAAAAACTTATTATTGTTGATGGAGGAATGCGTATAACTTTTGAAAAGGTCGTAAGAAAACAAAAGAATTGTGTTTTGAAAATGAAATTTGAAATATCTCGAGAACTACAACATTTCAGAAAATTTTTGTTATTAGCATTTTGATTTAAAATAGCGTTTAGAATCATATTTAAAAAGAAAATTGTATTTTTTGACTGCAAATATTATGAATTATAAAAATAAGTCAAAAGTTGTTGTTAGGAAAACTTTTTTATTGAAAGCTTCTCCATGATCCGAATACACTTAAAAAAATCCTTTGCGTATTTAAAACGGTAAACATTAGATTTTTGACATTTTATGATGGGGTAACGCGAACAACTTTTAAAAAGAGCTTAATAACACGAATTAACTGTTTTTGTTGGAACAAAATTCAAAATATCTCGAAAACTATCGCATTTAGGAAGATTTTTTGAATACATTTTGATTTAAAATAAGACTATGAATTATATTCTGTAATAAAATTACAGTTTTGTATGTCAATTAGTATGAAATTTGAAAACATGTATAAAATTATTGTTAGAAAAACTTTTTTACCGGTAAGTTCTCCATCATACAATTACATTCAGAATGTTTTTTTCTTGTAGTTTTTATTGACAAAATATAAAAAATTTTAAAAAATGGTTTTTTACAATTTAAATTTTTAACACAAATTTTTGTTTTTGTGAAAAATGACACAACATTTTTTTCAGTGCATATTTTTTTCGGACATAAATATTTATTCCCTGAAACTCGTTCTCAGAAAGTTTTGCTGTATAAAATACAGTAATCGAACAGAACATTTTTGAAATTATTGCGCGTAGAAATGTTTACGCCCTTTTAAAAAATTGCTCTTATATCAAAATATTGCAATTGTCAGAGAAAATAATGGAGACTCATAAACTGAACACAACTTCAAAGTTTCGTTCGAATCGACAATGGTCATATTTTGTGGTCGGCCGGTTTCTCATGGAATCCTTCAATAATGTTTGGCTTATTTAAATGGATTATTACTATATTGAACAATAAATAGGCGAGAAGGGGTAATCCACAAACAACGAGCCATACCTTTTAAATCATTCAAAATAGATATTTGACGTCTTCAGTAAAGTTATTCGCAAAAGTAAGAGCTACAAATTCGCTGAGGCGAATTTCAATACAATCACTTCCAAGAAAATTTATGAAAATATCTCACTCGTAGGGGGATTAATCATCAAAAGTGCAATATCCAAAGAAAGGGCATATTACCTGTATTAAATTCTCCGATGATACTATTGACCTAAAATTAGCCGTTTTGGCGTTAATAATAGATTACATGTTTTTGGTCATATTTCTGGCATTGGGAGATGATAAAAATCTTTCGTCGGCATTTAATGTTAAAGATACTTTTGATAATAGTCAACAATCTATAGCTTGTTCGAAAGGTATTCGTATAAGCTGTCTAAAAATATATAAAGTGTATAACCCAATTTTTACATATTCAAACATTCTTATTGTGGAAACTAAACATCGGAATCAAAAACAATTTAATAGTGGTCTGTCTGGCTGATAGGTCTTTCATTTAAAATTGGTTTGGATAAGATGGGTTCAGCCATTGCTGAGAAAGACGAATGAGAGTTTGTCCGTTACATACACACACACACAGACATTGTCCCAAATCGTCGAGCTGAGTAGATTGGTATATGACTCGGCCCTTCCTGGCCTCGGAAAAAATCTTATAAGTTTGAGCGAATTCTATACATTTCTTTTCTAATAAATGTAAAAAAACACCTTTAACAGGCCAACCAGAGTACCATTTATTAGCATTACTTTTGTGTATTCTAGTATTCTTCGAAAAGTGATCAAAGTTACGCATGTTTCTGGTATTGAAATCTGTAAAAATCTTAAGCATCTTCCATATATAACTGGTACCAGTCCATCTTATCCCTCCAACAATTCTCAGGGCCGGCGGATAGCGTGGGTAGTATGGGTAGTACTACCCACTCGAAAATAATCGAGATGGAAAATACCCACTCTAAAGTTTGGAACAAACTAAAACCTGAAATTAACCGCATATTTGCGCATAAATTGCATGCGTCTGAAATTCTCGATGCACAATAATTTAAATTTTTATTGAGATACAAATGTCTTTTGGCTTACAATTTAAACTTCTTGAATAATTAGGATTTGTTTAAAATTTAAACTTTTTAGTAATACCAAGGGAAATATATTTTAACACACAATTTGTTATTTTTAGCACGAACTATTATTTGATTAACAATTGAAACAAGGAGGTTAGTTCAGTTCAGACAGTTACTTTAATTCATATTTTTGTAGTACAATACGTTTTACAAGTTTTTTAAGTGATGTAGAATACCTCTTTTCAGCTTTGGATTATTTTTGTACAGTTTGTACTAGTTGGATCATTAATATTTGTTTCGATTTGACTCATTAGAGAGATTGTTTAAATTTAGTATTGAATTCTAACTACTACTTAACCTACTATTTACAACTTAACCTACCTTATCCTACTATTTACAAGTTTATTCTAATGAACATTTATTGATAGAGAGAATTTACAAGTGGAAATTCTGATAATGAGCATTTTTCTCTGAATTTTGATTTTGTTGATGCCATTTTGTCTTCGACTGACTGGATATCAGCTAGTTGGTGTAAGTCAGTTGTTCGGGTACCATATGGTAGGTTCAGAATCATGCGGAGGGTTCGATTTTGGGCAATCTGGATTTTCCTTTTGTGTGATTTTGCACATGATTCCCACACAGGTGATGCGTAATGTATCATTGGGAAAATAATTTGTTTATAAACGGCTAATTTATTTGTTATCGAGAGTCTGGATTTGCGATTGATTAACAACGAACGAGGGTGGAGCATCTGGTGAGGATTTTGTTAACATGTGGACTAAATGTTAGTTTGGAGTCCACAGTCAACCCTAGAGAAACTATTTCGTTGGACCAGTCAATTTGTGACCCGCATACTGTAACCTTGCAGTTTGGTGGGGGGATGAGTTTTGGTGTGGGACGGTGGCGAAAGATGATGGTCTGCGTTTTGGAGGAATTTATTTTTATTTTCCAGGTTGCGGCATAGGTGGTAAAGGTGTCAAGGCATCGCTGGAGTTCCGTTCTATTCCGGTTGAATAGAATACACAACGTAGGACCTAGCCAATAGATGAAACACTATTTCTCTTGTTAATCCTTTGACAAACCGGTGTCAATAACCGCGTTTTCAGCATTCATTAAGTTTATCATTTGCGTTTCTAACGTTGCGTATATTTGGAAAAAATCAGACGATCCGACATTCAAAAGGTCCTTATAGGACCTTTTCACGTACAATTCTGAGCGCGAAGTGAGAGACCGTCTACTGCTGTTAGCGCCAGATCTCGTTTCGTCTGACCTTTAATCTTAGTGTCGATAATCAAGCCAGTTAAAACCTTGTATGCTTCCACTGGAGGATTTTTTTTGTTTTTATTCGATTGTTTGTTAGTGGACGCGTAGCTGTTCCAATTACTAATTGAGCTCGAATACAATGATAAATTTAAGTAATCATGATCATATTGAATTATATCGCGAATATCTTGCAATAAGATAGATCGGCCATCAACGTGAAGACAACCCTATGACATACCGTGGGAGTTGAAGTCGTCTTGAACCAACTGAGGTGATCAATGTCTGCCTTTGATACGGACTTGACAACCGACAACTTCAATATCTGGTAACTCAGCCCTGGCACATAATGGTAAAATTGTAGAAGATCTACGTCGGAAGACGGAAGTTAACCAAATGTTTCGTGTTAATCCTAGGAAAATCATGGGAGTGAAATATAGGGGCAATTGGGTTTTTTGATGTCCCATGAAGAAATTCCTGTTAGTTTCTAAGATTTACAAGACGAGGAGCCACTTACTTTGGTACTAGCACCCATCAAAGGACATTCTCAGGCCTGTATGCGGCATCTTAGGAGAGCAAATGATTTTTCTTTTTTTGAAAATTTATAGGCACATTAGAACATGTTCCTTCAGTGGGATTGTCAGACTCTCGCTCTTTAGTGGAGAAGGGAGCGTATAAATTAGTCGTGGTTTTTATGTTCCTACATTGGGTAACTGTACGGACCAATTCAATATTAATTCGTCAAAAGGGCGAAACTGTTTTTTGTAAACAAACTTGTTTCGCTCATTAGTCTGCTGCAGAGTGGAATTTCATGAAAAATATGCGTTAATGTAAATTTTTACCCTTCGTAGAAGTAATTTCAATTGTTTTCTGCTTTGAAATTATAGTAAATTAAGAGAAACCATCAAAATAAAAGTTTGTTTACAAATCTTATTCGCCCTTTTGTAAATTTAATATGGAATTGTTCATAATTACGGCATACCCTGGGAACAGAAAGGCGAACAGGTAGACGAGCCCCGTTCAAAAGAACAAAGTATAAAAGAGTAGATCCGGCGAAAGTCTTGACATGAGACTGATTGAAAATAAGTTCTTATACTTCTCGATTTATACTGAACGCATTTACTTGCAAACCAGAATTTTCACTGACTGAAGCAAATGGTTCTGAAAGGTTCCAACGCCATATTTCACAATTAAGACCTCTAGCGGAGACTACACCATCAATCTCTACTTCCCACGCGGGTACGTAGACAAGATACTTGTTCGTATACGGTCGAGAGTTGTTTGGTTAGTTTACACGATATATCGATGATGTTAAATGGGCTATATTCGGTCCGGAAGTAGACCTTTAGGAGCCTGTTGTAGTAGATGAATATAATTTATATCGAAAAGGAGATTTATCCGCATTATTTTGCCATCGGATAAATATTCAAAACGACCACCATTGAACCAGAGAAGCTGTCTCTTGTTGGAGATACTTTCCTATTAGTCAACACTATCATGCGGGCTTCAGTACCCGCGGAAAGAATGTTTTATTGGAGGAAACAGAAAATTAATGCAACGGAATTTAAAAGAATAGAGTAATTGGTACTTAGCTGTGGAACATTTGTAGTTTTAATAGTCAACAAACACATTTTCACTCAGTCGTCGGTCACACAGCCCGTAAACAAAGGGTAGTTCCAAATAGCCACCAGGTATTATCCGGAAATGTTTACTTTTAATAACGTACCCCATGTCTGAACTTTCGTCACTACGAGTAGGAATCACTCCAAATATTATTACCCACTCGGGAAAAAAGTGTTTCGCCGGCCCTGGCAATTCTCATCAGGACTTCTTCTTCCAAAACTTTTCCATTTTGTTCATTTTGATATTAGTTTCGAATCACACTTAACGATCAGTGTTAGAAAAATAATTTAAATGACAGTTAAGCAAATTTCGAAATCTTCAAATCGGGGAAACTATGATTGCTGATTTCCTAAGATTCAATTTCTATGCAATGGAATTGTCTTATTCTTAAATTATCTGCATACATTTTTCCCCAAACAAGACAACAGAGTTCATTTACTTTTTCCAACTAGCATCGCATTGACCATTTAGTTATAGCAATATGTTTCAATTTTCCAAGACCGAAACACTGGCATTGCTCCACAATTCCAACGAGCTCGAGTGGATTGGTTTCCAGAACACGAGTCTGCTTCCAACTACCTTGCCAACAAATACGATTCTCACAGCTTCGGATCGAGTCAGCAAATAACCGAGAATGCATCTTTGAGTTGGTTCACTGAAGACAGCATCGATGAAGAAATCTACTTTTTATGCTTTGATCCGTGCCTAGACATGTACATAGCAGATAAAGCAATTTGAAATGAATAAATTAAACTAATACAAACTTATTAAATCCACAAGGAAGGAAAATTGTTTATTCTGAGTATCTGCAAAATGATTTCTATTTCCGATCTCGAAACCAAACTCAGTAAAAATAACCTCTGTTTCCATTAGGGAAGTTGAAGGTGAGCCCAAGAAAATATCAGATCTTTTTGAAGCAAATGATTCCAGGAGAACCGCATCAGTACTCAGACCATAACTCGAACCTGTTTGAACATAATTAATTGCCTCATATTTCCAATACAAATGCACACTTAGAGGAAACACTTCTTCAGTTATTTGCTAGTGCCATTTCACTCATTTCTTAACATTCCGAAACAGAACGAAATGCGAAAAAATATGATGCCAATTCCATTTGATTGTCCTTTCCCCTACTACGCCATGTCTTTTCCTAATAATTTAATCAGTGCTTTCGAGCACATTAATTTTTCCCCCTTCCAATTAATTTCTCTGCTCGGACTGTCCCTTTTCAACAGTGCTTTCTCATGGATGAAAGTGGTTTGTTTGAACCATCACCATCTAGCAAACCGTTTCATTGGCTATTTCCCGTCCATTTCCATTTACCCCGACAAAAAAAGGTCACCGACACGGATTCCACCGTCCGGGTCCGGTGATTGCCGAATTGCCCCTGCTATCAACTGGAATGGTCATACCTTTTCGGGATTAACGATTTTTTATTATTTTTTACCCTCCCCGCCTAATCAACTAGCCCGGACGGCCGGGCTAGAATCGGACCGAGATTACCATCGTGCGTCCCCGGAGAGCCATTGCCGCAGTAATGAGATTTTTGCGAGATAGCTTAGCTCGCACATCTATAGTGTTTGCGATGAAAGGAACCTGGATGATGAGACGAAGCAGGGTCTTATCATCTGCATCTGCATTACCATTATCATAATCGTTACGTTTGGAAGATAATTTTCACTTTGTGTGACGCTTTGCAGCCCGTATTGCCCGTTCTATCCGACTGCTGGGGAGGTACTCAATTGTGTGCCTATTAGAAGCTCTTCATTTTCGGGCTATTTTTTGTTGGAGTTCTCTGAACCGTATGATTCGATAAATGAATTTCGGAGCTTATGGTTTCATTCGCAAGAATTAGGCAGCTAATTGGAAATTGAATATCGGTTCGAAGATGAAAAAACAAACACAGCGGCTTAATTTGAAGGCATGGTCACGTTCGTTTTGAAATGCTTGGTAATTAATTGTAATGAACTTCGTAATCGCTCCCTGAACATAGAATTGTTGTGCATATTTTGATTAAAAATATGCGTTATTGAATTCAGTCATTAATAGTTTACGACAACACTTCCTTATACCCATGTTTAGGGTGACCATATAAGGCGAGTAAAAAACCAGGACAGACGAAAAAGGACTCCCTCCCCTTATTACCTATCTGTGCCTTCTCCACCGGTTTTCGGCAGTTACAAAGATCTTGGGTCGGGCAGGTAGAGCTTCGGCAGTAAAAAAGTTCTGCACCGAGCAAAAAGCATTTGAGAATTTCATAAGTCTCGGCATATGAACCAGCCTTCTGACGATGCCATTGAACGCTTTAGAATGTCATAGGTAGGCTTATGAATTCATTTATCTTTATTCATGCACTCCATAGACGTACAAATAATGTATTTCATAAAACAGTCTTATGATTTTGCTCCAATATATGCGTTTAAGAATTTCATAAGTTTTTCTCATGAAACTCATATGAGATCTGTTATTGATTCTATAAAATTATATTGTTTTTCATAAATGTCACTTTTGTGAAAAGTTCTTAATTGTTTCTTATGAATTCAGTATTGGCCTGGACGTCCAAAGGAGCTAATAGTTTCAGGCCAGCACTTTTTGGTTACCGCTGTTTGAAACAAACGAAGTGAAATTTTAGTCAAATTGCAACAAAATTTAAAATAATTGTTTTTTATATTATTCAATAAATTACTGTGAGCATTAAATCAGTTTCCATGGTTATGATTTTTCAGAAGATATCCAATATTTTGAAATGAAATCTGTTGTGCATATAATTAGTGTCTGACACGTATTTCATAATTATCAAAATCATTTGAGAAGTAAGAATCATTATCATTCAGTTGTCAAGTCGTTTCCCAGTTGTCTAAGCCCAGTTCCCCAGGAAATATTGACGAAGCGTTGCTCATTATGTACAAATTTTAATATTTAATGGGAGTTTTCTCTTCAATCTTCTGAAGGCATCTACACTTGGCGGTTCATTTGTCCCGAATTTAGTTCTACAAGATGACAACACGAATGAACTCATTATGAATTACGCTCATGTTTTACAATTCTCGGTGGTTTGTTTACTTTGTCAGTTGCGTGAGTTCGAGTGCAAAAGGTGCCCATCTGTTACATTCAAACTCACGTAACTCCCACGTGAACAAACCACCGAAAATTGTCAAACGAAGTTCATCCGGCTCATTTTGGGGTTATGTCGGTTGGTGTAAAACCTAATATCATCTAAAGGTTGACTTTTACTGTTGATTTTTTGTCTACTAAAAATGCTCGAGAAATATCAGCCATGTTCATTTTTTATATAAATGCACAATAATATCCATAAAAAAACTTATGGCATTCATTCGATCATTGTGATGAATTTCATAAGACTGTTCTATGGAAATCATTATTACTGCTATGTTCTCTGCTTATAAATGTCAGCAATTTTCATAAATGGGCACCTATGGCGTTCATTCGGACATTTTCATAAATTTCATAAGAGTGTCTCATGAAAATAATAAGAGATGGATTTGGAAAATTTCCCCTCCAAATCATAAGACAGACTTATAAAATCCATTTAAAATCCTTATGTCTGAAAGTCATAAGACGTTTTTATGGAAATTCAAAGTAAATTTTGCTCGGTGTGTGGGTCTGGGAGGAAGAGCTCTACCAGAATTTTTTTCGTGGAAATTCGATCACCGTGCTTTTTAGGATTTACACACACGCGAAGTTCTTGCTACACCACCACCAGCGAAAGTTTCATGCTGTTGTTGGAGAAATCAGAAATCCTGAATTGAGCAAATGAGATGAATTATTATGAGATCGTCTGTGCAGAAACAGGCGAGGAGTTTTCAGCACTAAATACACGTCATTGAAGCAAAGCAGAAACATCAACGGTCCCAAGTAGCCATGGGTATGGGTTTTCACGATTACCTGGTTTGAATCGTTTGTGGGACCAACGGGTCCCGATCGGGTAACCGTATTTATTGTCATTTACTTTATTCTCGGGGGTGCTGGCAGTTGATTGGTAAGTAGCATCACAATGATCGGACACGCTGTGTATAGATTATGTTGTTCCAGCATTCGTTGGTGGCTGAGTTGAAACTCCGGTTGTTGGTGATTTTGTTAATGTTAATGTCGCAGTTGATGTTGTTTCATTAGAGGATTTCGCACATGGCTTGGCACGTAGGGATCTGTCCTTCATATGTGCACAGCGTGAGTTGAGATTTGCTTACACCTTCTATTTCGTATTGAATGTTCAGGTATGAAGAAATTGGTTACGTAACTCGCATTCTCACGATATGAAGACCATTGGATATACCTGGAAAAAAGTTTCTCCAGGTTTCAAACTTTCACCGTTACGTACTTCGACATCAATAGTGAATTTATTGGTTGTACGCGGGGATAGATCGTGCAGACGCACACCAGTCTTATCATCGTCAATCTAAACGGGTATCTTGATTCTAACATCAACGACGTGTTGCATGTTGTTTCCCATAGCCAAACTTTTCGCCATGGCCAAAGTCTTACATGCTATCAGTACCGCATTACGAGTATGCGCCTTTATAAATTGTTCCACTTCACACAAGGGCGGATTGGACAAACGACCACTGTATTGTATCGAAGATTGTTCAAATTTTGCTGATGCGTTTCAATCATTTTTAAATAAACGATCGATACCGCATCAATGAAAGTAACGGTGTATTATTTTCCACACTGGCTTGGGACAACTGTTATTTTTCGATTGCTTTGCTGGCGCGGTACATATAGACAGCAGACTGTATGTAGAAACCAACCCTCCTGCAACTTGACGTTTAGCCTAAGTTGCTTGAAACCACTGTGTTTCGAATGTTGTCGCCACCATAGAACGCCGTCCACTAATTGCGATACTGTAAATTTCTATGCGAGAAAATAATTTCGTGACGTCTTTTACGAACTTGTTTTCTTTATTTACATTCGGAAGAGATAATCAAGATGATCATTTCAAAACAGCGTAATAATTTAAGATCAATACAAACAAGTTAAGGATTACAAATTGTGCCGAATGTAAAATATAAAATGCATGATTTGATTTGAGTGCGGTTCTAGTGTGAACTTTTTCCTCTCCCATTGCCCTTGAAATATCTTTCGCTAGGGTTACTAAATGGGCTGAAGGCGAAATAAGGACATCTTGAATTTTGACCGAGACTAACAAATTTTATTCATCTTTGACTAAAATGTGTTTGGTTGAGTGGTGTTACGAAAAGATTTCCAATAGTTTTTTTAGAACAGTGCTTTTTTGTTCTTCTGGGGTCTTAAGAAACTATGCAAAATATTAGGTCGTAGCATTCCGTGTTACATTTGAAATTTGTATGGATATTAGTAAGTTAAATCCTATTTTTTACATTTCTTATAAAAGAAATGTATAGAATTCGCTCAAACTTTCAAGATTTTTTCCGAGGCCCGGAGGGCCGAGTCTTATATACCAATCGACTCAGCTCGACGATTTGGGACAATGTCTGTGTGTGTGTGTGTGTGTGTGTGTCTGTGTGTGTGTGTGTATGTAACGGACAAATTCTCATTCGTGTTTCTCAGCAATGGCTGAACCGATCTTATCCAAACCAATTTTAAATGAAAGAACTAAAAAACAGTATGAACGCTATTAATTTGTTTTTGATTCTGATGTTTAGTTTCCAAGATATGAATGTTTGAATGCGTAAAAATGGCGTTTTTTGCAGTTTTTTTAAATTATCTGTCGAAATTGACAATATAGATTAACAATTTATATGTTTTTAGACAGTTTTAACGAATACCTTTCGAACAAGCTATAGATTATTGAAATCGGACTATTATCAAAAGAGATATTTAACATTAAATGCGGACGAAAGATTTTTATCATTTCCCATTGCCAGAAATATGACCAAAAACATGTAATCTATTATTAACGCCAAAACGGCTTATTTTAGGTCAATAGTATCTTCGGAGAATTTAATGGAGGAAATATGCCCTTTCTTTTGGTATTGTGCTTTTGCTGATTAATCCCCCTATGAGTGAGATATTTTCAAAATTTTTCTTGGAAGTGATTATATCGAAATGATGCCTTCTACAAATTTGTAGCTCTTACTTTTGCGAATAACTTTACTGAAGACTTCAAATAACTATTTTGAATACTTTAAAAGTTATGGCTTGTTGTTTGTTGATTACTCTTTGTCGCCTATTTATTGTTCAATATAGAAATAATCCATTGAAATAAGCCAAACATTATTTCGACAAATCGAATTTTGTATTTCATTTTTCTATCTACAACCGCTAGGAATAATCACCGAACACTTCCAAGTTGTCTGGAAGGAACTTGATAACTTATCAGTGCAAAAATGTTCATTTGTGCGAACCTTCTGACTGCAATTTTTCTAATGACCATCGGATCGATCTGAAACATATCGGAAAATGAAAAGCAAAATAAATAACTCCAAGCAACGGCGTAGCCCAGAGAAGTTTTTGGGGTTTAACACCATACAACGCCACCAACCCCCCCCCCCCCCCACCACACCCAAAAAAATATTGGATTGAAGTTGAAAATTTATTGATGCAGACTGATTTAATTCGATATTACAATAACAATTATCTGATCCGTAGATTGATAACCTGTTGTTGTAAACATCATGAGGACTTTTGATAAATTGTCGGAATGGGGTCCTGATATGTAACTGATCTATTGGTCTTGATTTCACAGTTGTCTAATAGCATCAATATCAAATTCCTGCCTGAAAACATTCCAATAGAAAATTACAGAGTTCTGTAATCAATCATAGTCCTCAGATTTATTTTCAAATTGATCTCGTTTTTGTAGAGATGTACTGTAATAAGGGTCTTTATTTAATTGGAAGAGAAGTTAAAATTGATTTAATGTCTATGAAACATAGAACTGCTCACCAAAAAAATGCATAATTTTCAACATTTGCTAAAAATGTTCTTGCCTTTCTCATTCACTCTAAAATTCGTCAATCCAATCCCCACCCGGAGGGCCGAGTGTCATATGCCAATCGACTGAGTTCGTCGAGATCGGAAAATGTCTGTGTGTATGTGGAAAAAATTTGACCTCTGTTTCTCAGAGATGGCTGGACCGATTTGCACAAAGTTAGTCTCAAATGAAAGGTACAACCTTCCCATCGGCTGCTATTGAATTTTTTATTGATTGGACTTCCGGTTCCGGAGTTACGAGTTGAAAAGTGCAATCACACAGCAAATTCCCATATAAACTGAAATGAAAAATTTTCAAAATCAAATTTGTATTTTTGATACCAAATGACTTTAAAATGCATGAAACATTGAGATGTTTGACAAAAATTGACTTTTTTTGGACTTTGGTACATTTTTGTCTTTCTCATATAGAAAGGTTATGCAATCACTCTAAAAATCGTCAATCATACCGGCCCGGAGGGAGTGGGCAGTAAGGGGTTGCTACTTTAAAATTAAAACTAGTTTAAAATTTCTTAACAAGTTGAAAATTTTCGGCAGGATCTGGACCTCCCGGATCTTTCTCCATGATCCGCCGCTGGTTTCAAGCGATGTTGCAGTATCACATATTATCTCAAGATCGTGGCTGTCGATCCATTGTATGTATGTGCAAATCGTACTGAACATGTAATATTCATTTCCACCATTGTACTGAACATAACCAGCCATGGAATCGTAGTCTGGACAAATGAGACAAGCACAATTGCACCACTAGGTGGACTAAGACAGATTTTTTTTTGGGAATGCGTCGAGTTGAGACGAAAACGTAATATGATTAATAACGAGGATAACACTTTACGAATGTAGAGAGAAATTTATGAAAAATGACGATTTCCATTCGATACTAGCAGGTTCTGATCGATTTTGATGAGCATTTGATTTTTGTTGTATGACCAATTATATGTATAGGTCAAATGTTTAAAATCAGTAATTTAAGAAACCGCCAACTTCGGAGGCTTAGTATCTTCGATGAGTTTTACAAACGTTAAATAGCGCATCATTTGATAAAATAATTTTGACGGTATATCGTCCAAGAAGTATTTATGGTGATTTTTCTCAGGTTAATATTCATGACTACAATAAAGTCTCAACAAATTCGCTAGACACGAACTCTGTTACTATTTCTGAAAAATTAATTCTGCATAATTTTAAAAGTTCAAGAATTACGGTTTCGGAATTATACCGTTTGGACAGTATGATCGATTTTCACCAAACCCCCACCAAACCGAATTTCTGGCTACGCTGCTGACTTCAAGTAAGTAGAAACAAAGTCGTTCTACACTCGTTCACAAGAAACTTCTTCGAATGCTGAATATCTATTATAATACATTGAAACCCTGATTTTATCAGCCAAATATGAACATATGTTTGATGGGCTCTAGCAGACGAACAAGACAGAATTCGAGTAAATCCTTTCTTGAGCATGTTTTCCTTATCATGAAGATGGAAATATGCAAAAATAAAAAGTTCATCATAATCAGAAATAGTTATCAGACTACATCAAGAATATTTTAACAGTATTTTAACAGCTTCAGTTTATTATAAAGAAAAAAAAATTGCCCGATTTAGTCAATGTCCCCATTTTGTCAGCCTAAAATACACCATGAGACTGATAAAAATGGATCTTTATTGTATGTATTATTCACTGTGTTTCACATTAATAGGTACATTTCATTTTTGGGGATTTCTTATTGAATCGAGCTACAACATTTGTTTGTTTTTATTTGTTCTTTGGCATTAGGATTAGCGATAATAATTCAAATCAAGGATACTACTGGGAAGTCACCTTTAGAAAAAGTCGATGTCGAAGTAAAATTTGGAACTATGTACGCATGCACTTCAAAGATAGCGTGATATCCGGAGCTGCGATTTCATTTCAACCCTTTTTTGTGAAAATGGCGATACTTACAAATGTAAACATAAGGCTTTTTTCATACATGCGAATGAGGGCTTTGAAACGCAACCAATTAACCTAAAAATTTGGATTCTACGATATTGCTTTCTTAAACTACAGCAAAAAATACAACGGGCGAAACTGTCATTTTTGTATTTTTTAGGATTATCAAGCTGATACCAGCTGTAAATAGTAACAATGATCGCTATTGAAAAAAACCCGGACGAAATCGGTGGTGTAGAACGGTAGTTATTGTAAAAAACGTAAGAACGATACTTCAATGCTGATAGGTGGGACCGAAAAGGTAAACAATCGCCAAAGGGGCGATACTATCATTTTGTAAATTTCAATAGCAAAAACAAATTTTAATTTAATAATTTCAAATACTTTATGAAGTTTTGGGTTTCGATCACTGAATCATGCAATCTAGGATATAAAAAACACAATAGTTTTTAAATAGGAAATAAAAGTCTGGAAATATTCACTGTTGATTTTCTTTGAATGGTGTCCTTTAGGAAAATTCAGTTTTCCCACCACAATTTAGATATTTTATTAACAGAGCATTAACAATAATTCGTAGCTATGTCTATTTTATGGGCCATTTTTTCGCTTCCCATTGATTTGATTTGAGATTTGTAGCGCTGATGTTGTCCTATGCTGATTTGAGCGATTCTCTGAGTCCTGCCACTTTCCCATGTAGTATGTGTTATCAAAAACATCGCGAAGCATCAATTTCTAAATGTTCTCAAACGATATAATATCCGAAGAGAGTGATAAGAGTTATAAGAAATGTCTCATCACACTGTTAGGTGGATTAAAAGCGTTTTTCATTTTCATTTCCAAATATCAAAGTTTTTCCTAGTGTATAGAACTTAATGATTAAAGTCCATGGAGTAACTAAGATATTTGCCGGCTGTGCTAGAAAGTGATAGCTGTTCAAAATTCGAATTAGCGGACAAATCGTGTTTTTCTGTCAGCGCTCAACAAGATGAGAAACATGAAAAGTATTAGTTTGTAACTTTTCTTCAAGCAATAAAATTAATCTATGTTTTTGAATCATTAATCTGAACATAACAAATGTGAAAACTGTGAACAACTAAAATGGCGACTTCAATGTTTCATTCGCTTGAGTGAATTTAATCTAATTGATTTCTAATATAACATGGATTGAGATTAAAACTAAGGACATTTGAAGTAAAATTAAGGACGCTTTCCCAAATCATCAAAATTAAGGACATGCCCTTTAAAATAAGGACGGTTGGTAACCCTATTTTCGCATATGACAATTCTCGAAAGTTTGTCGTTAATCTTTAAATACATTTAGTTTTGTGATTATCATTTTTCACTTCACATTTAACAAAGGCAGGATTGACTTCTACTGTTTATTTCTGACAGTATAGCATCTAACTGATAGGGCTGCGACATGTACGGTGCAAAGGTTTCCACGAAATTCAGAAGTGATGACAGTTCATTTTCTATCGGAGAGGGAGCAAAACAGTCCAGTATCATTGTATGTGTTTTTTACATTGCAATACAAATATTACTACCTAATATCGTAAGACTAAATAAAGGTGCTCACTAACTAGTATAAGCGCCGCTTGTTTGTATGCTGATGATTCCAAAAAATCATGAATCATTAAAAAAAAAAACGCATCGCAATAAAGAAAATTTTCACTGTGAACGCGTTTTTTAGTAATTGTTCTTGAATAAAAATTGATCCGCCATTTTAGACCAACAGACCCAAATAAAGTGGTTTCAACGATTTGTATAGGAGCTGTCAAGTTGTTCCCCCTCTGGTAGAAACGTTCGTTTGATTCACTGCACTGTTAACAAGCAGCGCGATTATTACTTCCCATCCGATTGAGATGGAAAAGTAGACTGATTAGGAACTGGTATTGATCCTAAAGGGGTTCCATAATTACCAGCTCGAGAGAGCGCTCAATAAGGCTATTCCACGACAGTTATTCTTGTTTTGCCATTTTCCTTTTTATGAAATGGATTTCCAGTAAAACGAAAAACTGCCACTTGAAAGAGAACTCTAGAAGAAGCAGAATCGCCAAAACTTCGATGTGTCTTCTTAGAGGTAGGTACTAAATAAATTTTTTCGGATCCTGGAATCATTGTTTCATCGACATTGATAGCGGCCAGAGTTTGGTCCACAACTGAATCGGTTCGATTTGTTCGATTGACAAATGTTGTTGCAAATAGACTACAGTTCATTCATATGGTAGGTACATACGAACGCCTCTTTCTCTTTTCCATTTCCATGCAAAAAAGGAGGTTGGAAAAAGAAATAAGGAGAGAGATTAAAAAAGGCATCGGATGGTACAATTGAGAGATTCGAGTGTATTAAGTGTTGTTTGTCGTACTCTGGAGCAGAGTGAATAAACCGAAAATTCAATAATTAGAAACATAACGGGTGTTCAATAAAAAAATTAGAATGATTTCAATACCTTTCTGTAATTAAAGAAAAGAGCGTAAATTCTTTTCTGTTCAAGAGAATTGCGCTCTGGACTCCCTATAAATGGGAGACATGTTTCTTTTCGCCCGGGTGCTATCAGTTCAATCGAAGATGGCGTCGAAACAGCAAGTACTCCGCGAGCGTGTTGTGCGGTTTTACGAAACACTTGGCCATCGTGAAAAAAGTTTACCGTAGACCACTTTCAAGACGAAAACGTGCCCGTGAGTACAGTTTAGCAGATCCTGGCATCCCTGAGCGTGGAGCGGAAGGCCGGTATCGGCCGCCGGCGAAGATAATGACGGAGAAGAAGAAGGAAGCGTTCAAAAGGCTGTTCGACAAAACGAGTTTGCGTGATGCCGGCCTTGATTCACCGAGCCCTCAAGATGCAGGACAACATCTGTCGGAAGAAGACTCGGTCCCCCGATGACACGGACGATCGTGAAATCGCAGTGCCGGTGGATGACGAACAACTACCGCGAGACGTCGTTCGTGCTGCTCTCGAACACCCACATTCCATGAAATGACAGCTACTATTCCAGCGACAAGTCGGCTACACACCCCTAAGTAAAATAAAAGTTTAAGCATAAATTTAAAAGAAATGTTATGCTATACATCGCCATATCGGACAGAGGGATTTCAAAACTATGGTTCAAGCCGAGCGGTCTGGCCATCAATCAACAAGTGTAGCAGGTCAGTCTACTTTCTACTTCTGCCCAAGTCAGACGTACAATCGAACCAAGTGAACAAAAACTAGCAACCTCTCGATCTAGTGTGCATTGTCCCGAGAACAAAGGAAACTTTTAATTTATTCTTGCCATCATGAGTAAAGTTGACGAAAAGCGGTCGTTGACTTTAAATTCTGTTCAGTAAGATTGAGTTTTCGTGAAGTGGAATACCTGCTGAAGGTGAACCTTAAGCTCAAGGAGGTTATGTATCTACAGTATCATCATCTTCGTAATGTCGTACTCATATCATTAAACACGTTAGCACAAGCCGAACGTTTCGTTTTGCAGAACTACTTAAAGCACGTGGCTCAAAGTGATAAAGTTGGAATTAAGATTCCCGTGTATATAGAAAAAGACTATGTAGATGTAAAGTTACATGACCTATCACCACGTACCCCTCCTGATCTAATCGGAAAATACATGTCGCAATACGGCGAAGTAGAATCAGTTACACGTGATACGTGGAGAAATTTCTTCCCGGGTACACCTAACGGTGTTCTTGTGGTGAGGATGCGGATCGAAAAACCTATCCCCTCCCACTTGACTATAAAACTCAAAACCCACGAAGCTACTATTAATCAAACTACGTTATGCACCCATGAGGGGCAAACTCCCACGTGCAAGTATTGTAATCAAACAGCACATCACGGACAACCTAGCGCGAAAGATACAGAGGAGAATGCATCTCTACCGATTGCCAACGAATCCACGGTAAACCAACCCAAAAAAGAGTTTTCAATGCCAATACCTGAACCACAAACGGTTGCCAAATTTGTGGCAGCTGTTCAGTCCATATTGACAACTGCCAAAGCAGCATCCAGCACCCCAGAAACCACTGTAAGTAACATCGGTGATGAAGATAATAGCAATGACGACGGATTTACATTGGTAACCCGTAAGTGCAAGAAGCAGGAAAGATCATCTGGTCGCGAGCACCAAGGCACTTTTAACGATGATGACCTTGATGTGGAGGACAGGAGAGAATTAATTGGTCCCCATGACGCAGTAGGCGAGCCGCGAAAGAAGGTCTCCGCTCGCAATAAAAAGTTGCGCGCACGAGATCCAACGGAAAATCAATAATATTTGTTTTATTTTTTACATATTGTAAACACTCCGTTAAGCTACCGCTATGAGCCGTGTCAAATAAACGAAATAAAAAAAAGTGTAGCAGGAGGAGTGTCTTGAGAAAATTCTGCCGTTCTTAAAAGAGCATCATACGGTTGGGAAGTACGTCTTCTGGCCGGACAAGACGTCTTCCCATTACGCCAAGAAGACGCTGAGCAGAAAAAGATACCATACGTGTCGAAAGAAAGAAACCCGACCAACTTGCCCCAGAGCCGTCCTATTAGGTTTTTTTTCGGCTCCCTCAGTGCTTTAGTGTATAAAAATAATTGGCGAGTCAAGGATACGAAGCAGTTGACCACCAGGATCCGGAAGAAGGGCGTCAGTGCCGACCAGTGCTCTTGTGAGAGCATCGCGACTAAGTTGCGTCGTATGGCTGACCAGGGCCCCTTCTCCAATATTCATTGATGTTATTTTGAAGAATAAACATAATGTTTTTAATAAAAAATTCTGAATTCGCTGAAGAATTTTTTTTTTGTTTTTCAACTACAAAACTCATTTTTATTGAACACCTGTTATTAAGCTTACAGGAGAAAAACCAGAACAAAACAAGCTTTTGCCTCGACTTCCCAGGACGCCAGGACAGTAAGTGAAAAACCAGGACATGTCCTGGGAAACCAGGACGTATGGTCACCCTACCCATGTTGTTTGTGGACAACAACGTTTTTAAATAGCTGTAACTTTTGATTGAGGCAAGATTTACTCACAAAAAAGTAAGGTTAATAAATGCAGGGCCAGCGGAACACTTTTTTTTCCCTGAGTACTGACGAAAGTTCAGACATGGCGTGTGTAAGTGAAAATGAAAATGCCATGATAATAGTTGGTGGCTATTTGTTTATGTTTATTACCTTCACCAACAGGCCCCTTGGCCCCAATGGTGGTTGCTTAAACTAATTACATTTTAAAATTGCCAATATTTTCGCTTTTATCGCATTCCGCGTCCGGTTGAAGACAAAGGCCGTCGCCATACTGTTAAAAATTCGCTGGAGTCCGGTAACAGCGCTCTGGTAACCATAGTTGGTTCTCCTGAACGGAACTCACAGAAAAGAGTTATTACGTAGAGCTCGAACACGTCCGAGGATTGCAGGACAATCCACTCTGGCAGAGAGTAAGTCCGAGACGAACAGGGCTCGAGAGCAGTTCCTCCGAATGCTGAGTGTATCGCGGTGTATTAGCTGGCAACGGTTTTCAGAGTTCGGCAGCTGAAATCTGTTTCGCCATGTTTTGGAGATGCCGAAGGGCGAAGCGTATGAACCGGCGTTGGACAGCCTCGATTCTGTCAATCCCGTTCTGGTAATACGGATTCCAAACAGCAGAACAACATTCTAACGTTGAGCGGACCAACGCGCAGTAAAGTGATTTAAGACAGTATGCGTCCCTGAAGTTTTTCGCTATTCGGAAGATAAAGCTGCCGTGATGCCTTATCCACGATGTATGAAGTATGTGGTTTGAACGTTAGTGCCGAATCCATGATGACTCCGAGATCTTTGATGTGAGAGTGTCTTGGAATACTCGAGCCGAAGAAATGGTAGTTAAACTGAGTCGGATGACGCTTCCGCGTGAACGTAACGATTGAGCATTTGCTCGGGCTTAAAACCATTCTGTTTAGATCACACCACGTACTAAAGCTGTCCAGTTCCCTCTAAAGAAGCTCGGCATCGGTTTTATCCCGTATTTGTTGAAAATTTTTCATATCGTCGGCGAAAAAAAGCGGGGTCCTTGTAATGTGAAATTGACGTCATTAAAGTAGAGGAGGAATATTAATGGACCGAGATGGCTTCCTTGTGGTATGCCGGATGTAGCGAAGAATGGTGCAGATAGACAGTCCTTAATGCTGATTTGGAGTTGCCTTCCATCGAGGTAGGAACGAAACCAGCGCAGAAGTTGTCCATGAATGCCGAGTTTGTCCAGCTTCGCTATTGCGATATCATGGTTGATTTTGTCGAAGGCCGCAGATAGATCCATGTAAATAGCATCGGTTTGCAATCCCTCAGCGAATCCATCCATTACAAATGTTGTGATTGAGAGCAGGTTTGTCGTTGTCGATCGTTTAGTCATGAAACCGTGTTGGTCATCTGCAATGTAGTGATTGCAGTGTAAGAAAATAGGATCTAACACAATCAGCTCGAACAGTTTTGATACAGCACTTAAACACGAGATTCCCCGATAATTGTCAATGTTCGATTTGTTTCCTTTTTTATGAACTGGAAACATGTGCGCTGCTTTCCAGCAGGAAGGGAATGTACCAGTAGTGAGTGATAGCTCGAAGACTCGCCGAAGTGGTTCAAGAAGCCCGCTGATGCACCTTTTGACAAAAATCGAGGGAACACCATCTGGACCCAGGGAACAGGATGCTTTCAGTTTGGCATTTACTGCAAGAATGGCAGCATTATCGACACAAATTCGGTTGATTGTTCGTCCTAGCGAAGGAGTCAAATTGGCGGCGGCAGCGACTTGTTGTGGTGGCAGGCGCTCGTTGGAAAAAACGCTTGAAAATTTGTCGGAGAACAGTTGGCAAATTTCTTTAGTGTCGGTGCCTAAAACTCCATTAAACGACATACAAGATGGTAAACCGGATTCTTTTCGCTGCTCGTTGACATACTTCCAGAACGACTTGGACTTGGATTTCAGTTGACGCTCGACGTTTCGCTGGTGTCTAAAAAAGGCGCGTCTGCTTTGTTGTTTGTATTCGTGGTTGAGTTGAAAGTAGTGATTTCGTAATGCAAGTGTCTTATGCTTCGAGAACTTTTTAAATGCAGCTCGTTTGGCAGATTTTAAACGTCTAAGGACGGTTGATTGCCAGGGAGGGTGTTCATCGCTACTAATTGTTCGTTTAGGCACATGGCGGTCGATAAGATAGTTAAGAGTACTAGAAAACGTCATCGCTGCTTCGTTCGCGTCGTCATTGTTAAGATTTTCGTCCCAGTTTATATCCAACAGCCTGCTAACGATGCTGTCGTAGTCAACCACTTACTGAAAAGGTATAGGTAAAGGAATAGACAATATCTCTTCTATTTAGTTTAGTTGTCGTTCATTGGGGTAAGAGGTTTGTAGCCTGTAACTGTTTCAACTAAATGGAAATGTGATAAAATAACAAATACAACAAATTCGTATTTCTTTTTTCATTTATTTTTCTTAAATAGAGTACTTTCCACCATTTCTCCAACTTAACAAATCTCATTTCCGCTAAATATAGGACGAGATCCAGCGGAGGTTCGCTTCTTTTTTTCATATTAATTCCCCCACCATCGCTCCTCTAAACTCTTCCCAGGAGGCTTCCCCGTTAATCACTGTGAAAATATCCGCTTCGAAACGGCAAATGGGAATCGTATATATATTATTAAGGTACTAAACGAACAGCTCCCATAAAACTAAATGAGTTGCAAATATTTACACGAGCCCTCGTTTCACCGAATCGAATGATTTGGTGTGGTTTGGCTGTAAAAGTGCCATCGCTTCGGTTTGCAATTTAACCTGCCAGAATTATGTTGACTCTAAAATTATCTTTATTGCTGCCGGATGAATCACGCCGGGTTCTGTTTTGTACGGTTTGCAGAAGAAATAAAAACCGACATAGAATCTGAACTATTAATATAATGCTGATTTCAGTGTTTGCATCCGAATTGATTGCTTCAATGTTTACGAAGTCCATATGATTTCGCGCGAACCTATTCGGGTTCTGAACCGAAATTTGCATTAGTTTACGCTTGTTGGGTTATTCGCGTCATCGGAAAATATGATTTGGCGATGTAATCTACAGTAGCGAGAATTGTGACTATTCGGTAGCATTTTGAAATTGTGATCGGACTGTCACAAACGGATGCATAATCGTAGGCGCAAAAAACAGAATCATAATGATCAACCGTGCGCTTACATTAAGTACGTTTCGTGGAGACGCTTGGTGTTTTTAGCGCTTGAACTAAACCAATCGATTTAATAATATAAACCAAAATTGTAGATAGCCTCGTGTAAATGTTTGCCTCCCTTTGCTAACCCATCACCGAATACAACGATACGTAAGCAGTAAATAAAATATAAGTATCTAATAGTTTACATAGTTACTACAAACTTATTCCCATAATCATAGGTCGTTTAAATAGAAGTGATGTTTTGTTACACCTTGTCTCACATATATGTTGCAATTCATAACCAATGATGCGTCTGTTTGTTTACATTTTTGGGACACAGAGTTTTTGTTTTCCTTTTTACTTCAGCACTTAATCTCAATACGTGACTACTAACACAAAAAGCTAGCTTCATGAATAGATACAAACATAAGAGATGCATTTCTCCCATCATTTGACATATTTCTTTTTTTTCGTTTTGCTTAAGTACAGCTATTCGCATCACCGAGAACAATGACGATCACATTTTTCTTTTATCATAAAAAATCCTAACAATATCATCTAGCAAATATCAATGACTGTCTTTCTTTTCGTTCGCTCGTGCCAGTGTCTTTTATTTTCCAACCAATAATTGCACACTCGTTTCACCGCACATTGTTTTAATACTAACGGGTTTCATTTATTTTTACTAGTGTCTTAAGTTTCTATCGGCACAATCATGCGTGGGAAAATATATATTTTATTTTTACTTCTGCACTCTCACTTTCTCTCTCGATCTTTCCGATCACGTCTCATTTCATCTCATTTGTTTTTTTTATTTTTTTATGTTACTCCTAAAACAAACAGCAGTTCTTAACTCATTACGACATTCATCTCGCACTCACCAAACTGTACGCTCATTCGTTCCAACTGCAAGGTGAGGGAAGCTTGCAGCCTCCTTGGGGTAGTCTCATTCTGAGTGCTAGCACTAAGTGCGATCGACTATTTACACTAGTTTCCACCTTGTCTCGTTCATTTTCTTGCAGGCCAATCAAACAGTTCGAAACATTTTAGCTAAACAGTAGGCGGTTCTTTTCAGACTGTCAGCGTTTGAAATTACAAACCTTTCTTTTTCGCCTACTGCTTTGCGCGTTCCAAATGTTGTCACTATAAATATACTCCCATCATCTTCATCTTTCAAATGGGGCTATAAATAACAATAATTTTAAAAGTAACAATTTAACGTACTTCATTCTGACAGTTGATGGTCTCTAATGGGTGTTGGTTTCTGTTTTATATTCTCTTCCTTATCCTCTTGCCCGGCCCATCTAGTCTGATACTCATAACGCTACTTATATGGGAAAAAATACGAACATAAATTTGATTGCCATGGAAGTGAACCAGTCTCGTTTGAAAAAATGCAAAGAACAGTCTTTAAGAGGGCGTTAAGAGTTGGGCAATAACGTTTAACGAGTTTGTTGTTCCATGTTTACACTGTTGGCAGATCGCTTATCGGTTTTGTTTTAAAGTTGTTTTTGTTGGCAAACCTACGATTACTTAACAGTGTTAATTAAAACAGGGAACCTAGCGATATGAATTGGATGGTCGATTGCTTGGTAAGGACACAACGTTTCAGCTCCTTTCTTTGCAATGATTAGAACTTATAAATTACTAATGGAGACACCTGGTGCTTCATCCTAGGACAGGTACCATGCGCTGCCTTCTGGGTAGTAGGAACGTGACCAATCCAATTCATCTGCAATAAAATCCTTCTTCCATGTAGTCCTATTCAATATTCTTATCTTCAAATAAGAAAATACCAGATTTGGGTACAATAATCATTACTAACAAAATGCCTCTTTGCTGTAATCACACTCACACTCGTACATCAACAACACCACGCTCCCACCATCATTAATATCAGTGCAGGTTCAGTTCAGTTCAGTCCTAATTAATTTTGAAACAGTCTAACTTGTAGTTAAGCATTTGATGCTATGACATCCCGGACGACGGGTTATCTAGGTCCTTCCCGACCAGCGCAGGTTCGTCAATGCTACTGCTACTACTACTACTGCTGCCACTGCTGCTGATACCACCGCCGACGCTCTCCGTCTGGTGCAGCGCAGCGTTTCGTCTCCGATGCTGCTGTTGCTGCTGCTGATAGTGAGTGTGTTGCTGTTGATGACGGTGAAACTGGGAATCAGCGTCCTCACTGCTACCACTACTAGGTTGACTACTACTCTTACCGCTACTTTTACTCCTACTACTGCTACTAGTCGTATCGTCGCTAAATCTAGGCGCATTCTGCTGCTGATGGCTTCCGCTGGCCACAGCCGATGACGAAACTGTTTCCTCCGCATCGATAAAAATTGGATCGCTGTTGTCATCGTTCCCGATATTACTACTGCTGTTTTCTCCTTCAGTCGCATCGTTCGTTTGAGGTAATGATGTTTCCAAATAATTATGTTTATCATTATCAGTACTAACACTACTACTACTGCTGGTGCTAGCGCTGCCATCATCGCTTGCCTCGGTAGCAGCTTCCGGCTCGCTTTCAATATTTACACTGCTGCTGCTGCTGCTAGCGATGAGCTGCTGGAAGTCGGTTTCCGCTGTCGTCGGGTTTCCTCCGAACTCCCGCGGATCGAACTCCGTAAAGGCGATTTCTTTCTCCCGGCTTGTGCCGGGTGTTCCCCGCAGCCGCCCTATCCGAGTTTGGACGATCTGCAGATGGCGCAGGATGTAGTCTTCGCCTGGTGCCAGCTGGTGAGCATGCGCCAGACAGGACTGGGCCTGTACAAGCTTGCCTCGCTCCACGTATACCACACACAGGTTGTGTAGGCCCTGGATGTTGATTGGATCCAGCTGGAGGATGCGTTTATAGCACTGAAATTAAAGTACATACTTATCATACTTGTTCCACAATTTCAAAAGCAAATATTATACTCACATTTTCTGCAGCATCCAAATCCTTTATGTTGTTAATGTAGATATCACCCAGCAGGATCAGACCCTTGATGTGATCCGGATGGTACTTAACCAGCTGGTTGAGGAAGGGAGCAGCTTCCAGCGGCCGGTGATCGTCGGCTAGCAGCAGGGCCAGATTGAACAGGGCACTACGGAAGTCCTGCTTGAGGTGAACCGCCCGACGGAACCAATTTTCCGCTTCGTCCGTGTTCCGATCGTCCATCGCGAGCATACCGAGGTTGAAATGAACGCGCTCGTTGATTTCTGTAAATGAAAAGCACGCGGCTGTGTTAGTCTGTAGTCGTAGAGAATGGTTTTCGTAGTAGTTATGGTATACAGATGAGTTTTTAAATATTCTACAACGTATATTCATTAATCCACAGAATGTGATATAGGGCATGAGAGAGAAATCTCTTGGTTTCAGATAAAAAAAATCTTTTTGGTAATATTTTTTTAACAAAACTTTTTAAACGACTTCGCGCAATGTCACAATTAACCCTCTTAATACAAATGTCTTCCGGATTATGATTTGGCGAAAGTATTGTGCGAATCCGTCTCCGAGAAAGCTACAAATGTAGCAGGTAACTCTATCGAAGCGTCAGACAACAAAACGGTGGCCAGAACCCGAGCCATTAGCTATCACAAGTAACAATTGACCATTCGTAACCCAACTTTGTACCGGGAAACAAGTGCTTTTTGTTCTCTCCGGTGTGGTTTAGTTTTTTCGGTAGTACGAAGGTGCTTGCTGTGGCAGAGGCTGCAGTAAAGCATTACTAATAAACAGTCTCGCGAGTGATAATTATTACCAGCGATATCGGTTAAAGTAGTGCAGTGAAGTGTGTTACTAAACAGTTTCTTGCCTGAAAGACGCCTTTGTTTAGACGAGCTATATCAGCTCTCTACTGTGTGAAGGTCACGCGGGTGACGGATAAAACAAACGAAGGATCAATTCACCTACCAGCTCGTCAGGAACCAACTGGTGAAGTGTTTCGTTTTTTACTTTTCTTATCGATTTTTTTTATTATTGTTTTTGATTTTTTATTTTGATTTAAATTAAATAGTGCGGTCGAGCGTGTTGCTCCCGCAACAAAATGGAACAAACAGAAGGATCACCCTCCGAAGACGAATATTATGGGGAAGAAGAACGTATATCTGATACTGAGACAGATAATGTTATGGTCGATCCACTTCCCCCACTTTCCCCCAATGTCTCACAGCCCCCCCGAGTCAAGGTTTACCAGGATGGATCCGCTGGTCCTTGGGTGGTATACTTTCGGTCCAAAAATAAACCGTTAAACAGCATAACTGTTGCACGGGAGCTGACAAAACGTTACTCGGCCGTAACCGAGATTAAAAAGGTTCAGTCAGATAAACTGCGCGTAGTCGTTACTGACTTGAAACAGGCCAATGATATCGTTAGCAATAACCTCTTTACGCTGGAGTATCGCGTCTACATCCCTTCTCGTGATGTGGAGATCGACGGTGTGGTAAGTGATGCGGGTCTAACTATCGATGATCTGATGAATGATGGGGCTGGCCGCTTTAAGGACCCTAACCTTCAATCAATTAAGATTTTGGAGTGCAAGCAATTGCACTCAAAGTCCATCGAAGATGGTAATTACTATCCATCAGAACCGTTTCGCGTAACCTTCGCCGGATCTGCACTTCCGAGCTACGTTGAAGTGGGAGGAGCTCGTCTACCTGTACGCCTGTTTGTACCGCGGGTCATGAATTGTTCCAATTGCAAGCAGCTAGGTCACACGGCCACCTACTGTAGCAACAAGCAACGGTGCGGTAAATGTGGGGAACGCCATGCGGATGATACTTGCAGTAGGCCCGCTGAGAAGTGTGTTTACTGTGGGGAGAATCCGCATGCACTTTTGACATGCCCAACGTACAAACTTCGCGCGGATAAACTGAAGCGATCCGCCAAAGATCGCTCCAGACGCTCTTACGCAGAAATGCTTAAAAGAGCTATTCCACTTATCTCCGAAAACCCATTCGCTCTCTTGCCAACTGACGATAACGCCTCTAACGACCCTTGCAAGGGGCATTCTTTGGCTCCGCTTGGAAACTCTAGGAAAAGACCTAATCAAAACTCACCTGAACTTCCTCGTAAGGGCCCTAGGTTGTCCCAAACAAGGGTACAAAATAAAAATAATTCATCAACTGGCAGTGCTGGTACAAATCCGAAGATAATACCTCCTGGTTTTGGGAAATTGAGATACAACCAGGAGTTCCCAGCACTCCCAGGGGCACCAAAAATCCCAAGTGCCCCAATTTTACAGTCAGAAACTCAACCTAAAACGGGATTCCTTAAATTCTCTGACATTGTGGACTGGATATTCACAGTTTTCAACATTACCGATCCTATGAAAAGCTTGCTGGTTGCTATTCTACCAACAGTAAGAACATTTTTAAAACAGTTGACTGAACAATGGCCCCTCCTTGCAGCGATCGTATCCTTCGATGGCTAACTTATTAGACGGAATCAGGGATCTGATCACTGTTTTACAGTGGAACTGCAGAAGTATTATCCCCAAAATTGATTCATTAAAACACTTGCTAAATTACAATCATTGTGATGCATTTTCCCTATGTGAAACATGGCTAACTTCTAATATAAACCTCAACTTCCACGATTTTAACATTATCCGCTTGGATCGAGAAGACTCATATGGAGGGGTACTTTTAGGGATCAAAAAGTGCTACTCCTTCAATCGAATCAACCTCCCTTCGACACCAGGCATTGAAGTTATCGCTTGTCAAACAACAATCAAAGGCAAAGATCTTTGCATTGCTTCTATTTACATTCCTCCTAGGGCCATGATGGGATATCGAAGATTCTCCAACGTGATTGAACACCTTCCCTCGCCCGGCCTGCTTCTTAGAGACTTTAACTCTCACGGTAAGGGGTGGGGCTGTCTATACGACGATAATCGATCTTCGACAATTCAAGACCTTTGTGACAACTTCAATATGACAATTCTGAACACAGAGGAAATGACACGGATTCCTAGACCACCTGCGCAAGCAAGTGCACTGGACATATCTTTATGCTCGACATCACTACGGTTAGATTGCAAGTGGAAGGTAATATCTGATCCCCACGGTAGTGACCACTTACCAATTGTAATTGCAATCACCACTGGTTCAAGACCATCGGAACCAATCAATGTTCCCTATGACCTCACACGAAACATTGATTGGAAGAGCTACGCTGCTGAGATATCCAAAACTATCGATTCAACACAGGTGCTTCCCCTAGAGGAAGAGTATACGTTTTTGTCCAACTCGATTCTCGATAGCGCGATTCAAACTCAGACGAAACGAGTACCCGACGTGAACACCCAAAAACGTTCTCCCAACCCGTGGTGGGACAAAGAGTGCTCAGACGTGTATGCGGAGAAAGCTGCCGCGTATAAAACCTTCCGGAACGACGGGTTAGTTGCTAGTTATCGAGTGTACGCGATATTAGAAAAGCGAATGAAAAATTTAATGAAAGCTAAGAAACGCAGTTACTGGCGCCGGTTTGTCGACGGGTTAACAAGAGAAACATCGATGAGCACTCTTTGGGGCACGGCCCGACGTTTACGAAACCGAAACAGTACTAACGAGAGCGTGGAATATTCAAACCGTTGAATATTCAATTTTGCCAAGAAGGTTTGTCCGGATTCCGCCCCGACACAGAAGATCTATCGCGCCGCGTCCCCTCACGATAACGCGAACGAAACACCGTTTTCGATTGTGTAGTTCTCACTTGCTCTCTTGTCATGTAACAATAAAGCCCCAGAGCCAGACAGAATCAAATTTAACTTGTTAAAGAATCTGCCAGACTCTGCCAAGAGACGCTTGTTGAATTTATTTAATAAGTTTCTTGAGGGTAATATCGTCCCTCATGACTGTAGGCAAGTGAAGGTCATCGCCATTCAAAAACCAGGAAAACCAGCCTCCGACCACAATTCGTATCGACCGATTGCGATGCTGTCCTGTAACCGAAAGTTGTTCGAAAAAATGATCTTGTTTCGCCTCGACAATTGGGTTGAAGCAAATGACTTACTGTCAGATACACAATTTGGTTTCCGCAAAGGCACGAACGACTGTCTTGCGTTACTCTCGACAGAAATTCAAATGGCTTATGCTAGCAAAGAGCAGATGGCATCAGTTTTCCTAGATATAAAGGGGGCTTTTGATTCAGTTTCTATCACAATTCTTTCTGAGAGGCTGCACCAGCATGGTCTTTTACCGACTCTAAACAACTTTTTGCTAAACTTGCTGTCCGAAAAACATATGCATTTTTCGCATGGTGATTTATCGACATCACGAATTAGCTACATGGGTCTTCCCCAGGGCTCATGTGTGAGCCCCCTTCTCTATAACTTTTACGTGAATGAAATTGACGAATGTCTTGTCAATTCCTGCACGCTAAGGCAGCTTGCAGATGACGGTGTGGTCTCTATTACAGGTCCTAAAGCCGTCGATCTGCAAGGACCATTGCAAGATACCTTGGACAATTTGTCTGCTTGGGCCCTTCAGCTAGGTATCGAGTTCTCCACGGAGAAAACTGAGCTAGTCGTATTTTCAAGGAAGCGTGAACCAGCACAACTACAGCTTCAATTAATGGGTCAAACTATTGCTCAGGTTTCAACTTTCAAATATCTCGGGGTCTGGTTCGACTCTAAAGGAACCTGGGGATGTCACATTAGGTATCTGAAACAGAAGTGCCATCAAAGGTTCAACTTTCTCCGTACAATAACCGGAATATGGTGGGGTGCCCACCCAGGAGAACTGATCAGGCTGTACCAAACAACGATATTGTCGGTGATGGAGTTCGGGAGTTTCTGTTTCCGCTCCGCTGCGAACATACACTTCATCAAACTGGAGCGAATCCAATATTGTTGTTTGCGTATTGCTTTGGGTTGCATGCACTCGACACATACGATGAGTTTAGAAGTGCTGGCGGGCGTCCTTCCGCTGAAAAATCGATTTTGGAACCTCTCATATCGATTGCTCATCCGATGCGATATCTTGAACCCGTTAGTAATTGCAAATTTCGAAAGGCTTGTCAAGCTCGATTCTCAAACCCGATTTATGTCCTTGTACTTCGATTACATGGCACAAAATATCAATCCTTCTTCATACTATCCCAACTGTGTCAATCTCCTTCATGCTTCTGATTCAACTTGTCGTCGCTTCAACGAGTTTGCTGAAATTTTTGACTTCGTCATGAACTCTTCGCAGTTTCGTCGTCTTATATTGTCACTATTTTAATTATGCTTAGTTTATCTTAGTTTAGTATAGTTCATTAAGACAAATTGTCAGTTGGACTTTTTTTTATACAAATACAAATACAAATACAAACTGTATTCTTCGACACGTCCATGAAAGACGAGATTCGTGGAATCCCGGATCACATACGTCCGCAAGTGATCCCAAGTATCTTTCATAATAAATTGCGAGAAGTCGACTGCAACAAGATGTTTTACACCGACGGGTCAAGCCTCGACGGCTCCACTGGCTTCGGTATATTCAATCAAAACCTCACCGCCTCATTCAAACTCAATGATCCTGCTTCAGTTTACGTCGCAGAACTTGCCGCTATTCAGTATACCCTTGGGATCATTGATACTTTGCCCACCGATCATTACTTTATTGTCTCGGATAGCCTCAGCTCAATCGAGGCTCTCCGTTCAATGAAACCTAGAAAGCACATTCCATATTTTCTGGGGAAAATCTGGGAGCGCCTGCGTGCTTTGTCTGTAAGATCGTACAAGATTACCTTAGTTTGGGTTCCCTCGCATTGCTCCATTCCAGGTAATGAAGAAGCGGACTCTTTAGCTAAGGCGGGCGCTTTGCAAGGTGACATATATGAAAGACCAATTAGCTTCAGCGAATTTTTCAGTATTACTCATCAGAGAACCTTCGAAAGTTGGCAAACTTCATGGAGCAATGGTGAACTGGGAAGGTAGCTACATTCGATAATCTCTAAGGTATCGACGAAACCTTGGTTCAGGGGGATGGATGTGGGTCGGGATTTCATTCGCGTGATGTCTCGGCTCATGTCCAATCACTACACGCTGGACGCACATCTCCGGCGTATTGGGCTCGTGGATAGCGGTATCTGCGCTTGTGGCAACGGTTATCACGAGATCGAACATGTTGTCTGGGCATGCGCCGAGTACTGTTCTGCCAGATCTCAACTATTCGATTCCCTTCGGGCCCGAGGAAGATCACCCAATGTCCCGGTTCGAGATGTACTAGCAAGCCGCGATATTCTCTACATGTCCCTTGTATACACGTTCCTCAAAACCATCAATATCCAAATTTAAATGCCCCTATCTTTTCTCTTATCATTCCCAGAAGTTCCCTCTTCCGCCTACCTTACCCCAACGATGGTTTGATACGACTCCAACACGAGACAAAACATCTGTTGAATGAACCAACAACACGAGATCTACAGTACAACATCACACGCGCAGCGCGGTGTGTTTCCGATCCGTATCTGAGCCGTACTACGAAATCGTCTGGAGGAACCCCTGCCGGCTCGAGGAAAACCGCTCGGCGTCCCAATACTTGATACATCCGTTCGAATCTGTAATCCTGGCCGTTGATTCCTGATGCCGGAAACTGAAAGTTTATATCCCCCCCCCCCAGTTCAGCCTTGTCCACCCTCTCTCCCATATCTCTGATACACAGATGTATGACTTCACCCCCTTCTCCCCTTGAATATCTTCCCAAAACTTATGTGCCCCCCTATCTTCTAGTTTTAGTTGATCAATATTTAATCTCGTTAAGAAATGCACAGCCGTACCACTACTTTAAAATAGCCTTAATTAATTCCCCCTAATCTTGAACCACTCTCTCCAGTTATTTCTAGTTAATAAGCTTGTAAAATGTTCCGCTTAGTTAATAATTAATTTCTCCTACAATCTCCCTTCTAAAAATCATAAAGTGAATTACTATAAAAAGAACACACAAAATGACCCGTCCCCCAAATCTTACGAATATTATATTATACCCTCTTTTATATGTATAAGTTAGCTGTAAAGTTTTTTTTTAGTTTCATTATATAAAACAAAATAATATTGAAATGTGTAACCCCGTAGTTTTAAGAAATTCAAAATGTAAAACAATGAAAAAATGGCACCTTTAAGCTAATGCATACGTGCCTTATCAAATAAACAAATTGAAAAAAAAAATCATTGATCCTGAAATTATTGTTATCAGAAGTCTTTAATCATTTGGATAAACGTGCTCCCCACATTAAATTCTTTCAGAATTCTTCCATTTACTTGTTTAACAGAATTCTGATAGAGAGTCCCTTATATATTATTAAAGAGGCCCCAGAAAAATGGGAATCGAGACGGAAACACAAAAATTGCCATTTTACAAAAAGTTGAAGAACTTTCGCAATTTTCATTGGATTCAAACTAAGAAGTGCTTATTTACATTGGTTATTAGCAGGCTTTAATTTACCATAAAAATATAATTTTTAGGATTGCTTTATCTTGCCGAAAATATTGATCACACGCTCATTTTTCTTCAAAAAATTACGAAGAAGTCCAAAAAATTCGTAAATGACGTTAGAACCAGTAGTCGCTTTAAAACAAAATGTTCTAACGATCGAATGTGCATTCAATTACATTTAATTCAACATAATAATATTTCATATCGATGCACTATAACCGAAGATATTTGAAAGATAAATTCATTTTTTCACTGTAACTCAAAAACTGTTCTACTGTAAATTTTTTTAACCTCATTTTCTGATTCAGCACGCAATTTTACATCAGAAAAGGTGTTCGAATATTGAAGTTCAGATTTTAATTTTTTTTTATAAACTAGTCTAATCGATTCTGGTTATGAAGTTTTCAGATGTAACCAATTCCCTCTCAACAGTCGCTAAACATGAGGTGGAGGTACTAGTTTACAAATTTTGGGGTGTATGCATGAAGTTAAGAAAAAAGGTGTTTTCTAAGTCAATTTTGGGTCGCTGAATCCGAAAATCATATCCTATTTCTTTTTCAAAACGATTTTTTGAAAATCATGTTTTTGAGCACTTTTTGCAGTTATTGGTCAATATCTCAGGAAGAAATCAACTCACTATTCGAAAGGTATTGATGTGCCTATTCCAAAAATTTATAACATGTTTGGATTAAATATCAACAAATTAGGGTAAAGAGCAACCAAAGTAAAAAAAGTGATTTTTTGAAAAATAGCTCATTTTTAGTTGATTTTTCATAAAAGTAATTCAGCCAAAAAAATCTTTTAATTCTTATGTGACAAACAAACTTCTCACGTTAATTTTAAGCCTGATATCACCAATATCGGATGGAAAATGTTGATGATATGGCGCATTGAGCGAAATTAAAATTTTGTAATTTTAGCAGACCCTCCCCTGGTGCGGCGGTTCAGAGGGTGTAGCACTGGTCTCATAAGTCTCATATTATCTGTCATCTTAGATTCTAAAAGGCCGGAAAAAAATTATTTTGCTGTAAGAAATCAATTAAAAATAAATAACTTTTAAAATTGGTCAAATATTCACTTTTTTTAAGTTGGGTCGCTGTCAACACTAAAACATATTATGTTTTTTTAAAGGGCATCTCAGCATCTTCCAACCTGAGTATTTATCAAATTAATTGGATGATTTTCACACGAAATATTGACTAAAAACTAAAAAAGTGCTCATTTTCTCGCTTTTTGAGAAAATCACAAAATCGCTTCTTTGAACAAAAAAATGAATCTTGTTTTCGTGTTCAGTGATCCAAAATAAGTCTAGAAAATACTTTTTCACGCAGCTTCATTTTTCTTGTAAACTAGTGTTATTAGCTGTGTGCGTTGGACTGAAACTTCAACACATCTCGAACGATGAATGGAGCAGCATAGAGTAAGTGGGGCGGCAATAAAGCTAAAAATCGAACTTTGTTTATTTGCGTCCCCTACTTGTCGCCTGAAAAAATCACGAATCCTCATTGATTGACGTACATTCTCAATCATTACTCGACAAACATGTCAAATGGTCCTAAGTGCAAATGAGAGCCTCTATTTGTTTACTTTCTCTTTCGATTATTACGGCGTCATTTTAAAACTTTTCAATATTATTTCAGGATATATCGAAAAACTCTGATTTCAACTAGCTTATTAGCGTTAGAGTTATTAGCGAAATCTGCTTCGTCAGCGTTCGAGATATAGCACCATATATCGACAGCGTCCCCACGTCGCTAATGAAGCACGTTCGACATTTTGCATCTCGTGCTCTAGGATGGCCCGAATTCTAAACACTGTAAACACTGCCACACGGACTTTCTGTAACATCTTGAGTTACCTGATCGATCGCCATGTGCCTAGGTTAATTAGTCGACAAGCTGACAGACATCGGTGGTACACTGCAAAGCTACGTTGGCTAAACAGCTAAACGTGCAGCGTTTTGAAAATTTAGCAAACACCGTGCTTTGTCCTTAAGAGGTCATTACGTCGAACTAAATCATGATTTAGAAAAAAGTGAATGCACGCTGTTTTTTCCAGCTATGAACGAAAATTACAACGTAACCTCAAATCGGATCCAAAGTATTGCTACCATCGAATCCTAGGAAGGAAACAATTGCACGCAAGACACAGTATTACCCACTATTCTATCATATACGCCAGTTCTGCATTCATTACCTACCCCAGCTGTCACAGATACTTACACGTACACGATAGACATACGACTAGCACATAACAATTTTACACTAGTGCTGAAAACAACAATTATTACTATACTGACACTAACAGGCTTCTACATTTCTTTAATATTTTTTGTTAGTTTGGGCTGATGCACGTATGAAACACAAAATTAAAAAAAAAGCCCATAAGCGCTCTCGGTCTCCTCGACGCAACACTATCGAGATGTAATATGCAATAACCATCTTAAAGCAATTGTCTGTCAAGGGTTCCCTGAAACTGAAGCAAGACGCATGTTTGATGATGTTTGCAATACCGTCAAATCCATCAACTTAGGAGAGAGCTTCTTAATGCTTCTATAATATTTTCACATCAATTTGTTCGGAACTTATTTAGCACATCAACGAGATACAAATTTGTTAAAACCGCAAAGATGCCAACGTTTTGGGCTAAATTCTTTCAAATGTTTCCTTAGCCCGTTAAAACCCAACGTAACATTTTCCATAGTGGTAATCGTAGAAAAAAAAATAAATACTTGGACTTAACGGGTTAACTCATATCTTAAATATGCGATTTAAAGACATCCAGCACCGGTAACTTACCGTCCTTGGCCAGCAGTTTAAGCAACCGCTCGCGGGCAATCTTCCGTAGTTCAGGTCGTCCCAGTTCCTGCAGCAGAATGGCTGAGTTGAGTAACGCCTGCTCGTGTTCCGGATCGAACTCCAGTGCCTTGTCAAGATAGGCCAGTGCCTGGGAGGCTTTTCCCTGTTCCAGAAAGACAACGCCCAGCTGAAGTAGGAGAACGGAGAAAAAATACGTTAGCATTCGTTAAAATCAGTGAATGTCAAACGAGGTATAACGCGATTCGAAATGGCGTGCACGTGATTCCGATACCGAAAATTAGAAGCTCCAAGAAAAACAGAACCGTCGCCGTCTAGCGCCGATGCGGATGGGAGAAATTATAGCCCACCAACGCAACGTCCAACGTAAAGTGGGCGGGAGGGAAAAACACGACGTGATGAATACTGAATTGTGGGAAAATGATCGAAAGTGAAAAATGGGCTCCGGCGTCGGAGGAGCAAAAAGGCGCAAAGAATCGACTAAAACATAATGGGAAAAGTGAAACTAAAAAAAAGCTTGAGGAAACAATGATCGCTGTTGTATTTGTTTAAATTTGCATAACATAAAAAACCCGCCGCTCGTTCGGATCTTTCCAATGGTTTAGAGCCGCGGTGACGATGTTGGCCAGAATGAAAACGTCCCTCCCCGAGGTTATTTATCGCTTGGACGCGTGACCCAGGCCGGTTCGAGCTTTGCTCTGCGCATTCCGTTGTCCTTCACCGCCGCCATTGTGTCTGTCACTAGCCTAGCTGCATAAGCCATTCAACAGTGTCTCCCGTCAGCTAATGGCTGTGACGGCTATGAATAAATGTACGCGGTATGTCCCAGACAGTTAATGAACTCAACGAACGGAAAACGAAAAAAAAAAATCGGCCATCCATCCTTGGCCTTGCACTACTCGGAACCGCGCCTTGAACCGAACGACGCCGGTGTGGTGGCCGATCGGTATGTCAGTGCCATCCTCGGAGGGATGACATTTTGACACGTTCGATCGATGGAAATATATAGCAGCTCGTTGGCGGCTCCCCCGACCGTCTGCGGAATGAGTAATTGCGAATTGGATATCTGACAGCTGGGGTAGGTGACATTCTTGGGTTTTCGCTTTCGAATCTTGCTCCAGCGACGATGTGGGAGTAATCGATTCTGTTGATTGGCATTTACTTTGAAACTTTTTTTTTTCGGCCGGGAGGGATGAAATTAAGTTTGTTTTCTTTAACCGTAGAATAAGTTATTGCTGTTTAGACAAGTTTAGTTGCTGTACTTACGTTATAGTAGATGTCCGGATTGGTGCTGTCGTACAGTAACGCCCTCTCGTACACCTCCTGCGCTTCCTTGGTTCGGTTCAGTTTAATCAGAATGTCGCCCCGATTGATGTACGCCTGAGTGTAGTCCGAGCGCATGCTGATCGCCTGACGGTAGAGTAGGTCCGCCTCCTCCAGTCGGGTGGCATTTTTCGAGATCAAATTCGCTAGATTCAGAAACACGTTCAGATGATTCGGTGCTATCCTCGCCTGGTAGGATTCACCCGGTTTCGCTTTCGGTAGGAGCGATTTCGCCTTTAAGTAGGCTTGTTCAGCTTCTTTGAACATCTTGAGGTGATTGTAAGTACGACCGACGTTGATGTGTGCCCCGACGTCATCCTCCTGGACGCTAACGGCTTTGTGGAAGAACTGAAGCGCTTCCTCGAACTTTCCCTCACTCTCAAGTGCGTGACCAACGTTGTTGAAGAGTTTAGCGTTCCGCTGATTGACCTTCAAACCGGACATGAATATCGTATACTCTGACTCCCAGTCGGCGTTTCGGTTGTAGGTTTTGATCGAGTGACTCAGTAGCAGGAAGCATAGACAGCACCAGGATAGTTTGCGGGACCACCGTTCCGTGAGAAGTTGAAATCCGTACGCCACCAGCATGCAGAAGCCCATCGAGGGCATGTAGAGGACCCGTTCGGCGATTACGAAACCGACCGGGAAGAACAGGTTCGAGGCTGGCAGGAATGGTAGCACCATGAAGGCGAGCCCCTGTAAGGAAATAGAACAAATAAACAAGGATTAAGTATAGGGTGTAAAGCGAATTTATTAAAATCTAATTTCCACGAATAAAAAACGTCGCAATTATCATGATTGAGACAGGAAAGCATTCGCACTGGGTTTAGGGATTTTTTGTTTGCTCCATAAGAGTTTTTACTACCCATCACGAAATCCGTAATCGTCCCCCTTTTAAATCGGTTTATTCCATCGCTTTTCGCTCGAGACCCTCCGGCGAAAGTGCAAAAAAAACTGTGTCACATCGCTGATTACAGTTTAATATTCCACTCTACTGCAATTTTACTCAACTTTAGGTCCTCCAGCCAACCAGGCTGGCACAAAGTGGGTGACAAATGGGAAAGTTTTTTTCCCCCATCATCGAGACCATGCCGTGATGCAAGTTGGATCGGGGTTGTCTGTGTTCGCTGTATTTTTTTGTTGCTGCTGAAAACATCATCCTCCTGTGCTAACGGGACCGATGGGATGGCACTGTGTCCACTGCAGCAACCAACAGCAAAAAAACCTCCATCGACCAAATGAGCAGAGTTCGCCAGTGCGTGCCTGTTTGGCAACACGTGGAACAAAGCAAGCGGTTTTTTTTTTCTCTCGTGTTACACTGAAACACTGTGTTCGGTTTCATTGTTCCCATAGCTGCAGTTCCAAGGTTTCCAGAGGCAACAACAGAGGTGTACAGTTCAAGGGTGCTGTGCGTGTTTGCGTACCCATACCCATCGGGGGACTCCGAGAACTCTACCGGCACAGTTTGCCCCGTGTACGATGAACGCAAACTTTTCCCATTTTCCAAACAACAACCACACAGCGCAACAGTATATAGGAGGCAGGCAAACTCTGTCGGAATGTGACAGGACGACAGACCACGTTCAAAGTCTCGCGTTGCCGGTTACGCCTATACAAACACCACGTCCCCATGTATCCTTCAGGCAAGCAACAATTAGGACTCGTTGCGGGAGCGTAAACCGACGTGGTTTGCCGCTACTGATGTACCGTTTCAGGCGCTTAGATTGAGTGTTAAACTCTGTAGGTGAAAAGTTTTTTTTTGTTACCAGAAAAGAACTCCCACATAAATTGAACCTAAACGGGCTATTCCGAAAGAAACGCCTGCGAGAATTTATTGCGTGAAATAAATATCGAAAGCAGTTAAATCGATCTGGTTTATGCGTACCACATGGGTCACGTTGAGCATTTTTTTTTTCATATTTATTTTCTGTCCGGGTTCTGTCCACACTGAATCGCCTATCACCGATTACCAGAGCAGTGACTCCAAGTGAGACCAACGGCTTTACTTCCCTTCCAAAAGAAAATGTGACCGCAGATTTTTCACCTCAGAAAATCTCCACGATAGCGGCGGAGATCGGACCCAGACCCATTGGGGTCAGAAGCGGTCGCGCTTACCACTGAACTACCGGAGCCGATTTATTACGTAATTTGGAGAGGGTTTATCGAACTGAAATGTTTTCAAGTCGATTCAAATGAATTGCGAGAATAAACGTTTCGACGAAATCCTAGCTGTAGAAACTGGAGAAAAAGCAGGAATGCATTCATGGATGATTGCTGCAGATTTTTTTCTCAGAAACTTCTCAAGAAACTTTAATAAAGTACAGTAGGAATCAGTATGACACAGTTACCTGTAGCAAAGGGAGAGGCCGTATATTTTCCGGACCAGTCTATGTAGAGCAGAACGCTACCTCTCATTCCCTTGGTATTACCGGACACTATCACGTTGGTAAAAAGTTTCCAAGACCGTAACACGTGGTAGCAACTCGATCGAAAAACGATTACTTACTAGCTGACACGTTGGTGTAAATGGAATGTGTACGTTCGCAAGTAGAGGAGTAGCATGAGGCTAAATGCGCATTGCAGTGGGTCCGCACGGAAAAAAAATCCGTTCATAAATTTATGAACAAAAAATCACGATTTCGTGATCAAGTTCGCGTAAAAATGTACATAGTCTTACATTGCATTGTTTGCATGGGTTACCGTGGTTGTTCACTAGAAAATTTTAGTTTTTGTAGTGATTCTTGTCCATAATTTGGGGATGCACTTTATTTTTGAATAACCATTTAAACGATGTTCATGATTTCAGGAGCTTTGTCGTGATTTTGATAATTTTTCATCACGTTTTCGTGATATGTTATGTACGATTTTCATGTTGGAATTTTCTGACAGCGTAGTGTAACTCATGACTTCAAGATCTTGGTCACAATCTTAGTAATTTCTATTCACTTTATCGTGATAATTTAGTCACAATTAGTGTTTATGTTCATGATTTCAGGATCATACTCACGATTTTTGATATTTTAGTAACGAGTATTGTAATTTATGTTCATTATTTCTGGATCTTAGTCACGATTTTCGCAATTGCACGTTGTCATGGTACTTTATTCTGGAACTCAGTTCCAAAGTTAACACGTGGAGTAATGTGACTCATGTTCATATTTGTCGAATGTTTTATTCAGAGTAACGTGACAATATGGATGAATTTCGCGAACTCGAACAAATGTTGGCAGCATCCGGTCACATTTTAATGAAACTTTCTGTACATGAGAAAATTGTCACAAAAAGCCTCTTTGCATACTTTGTTTTTCCAAAAATGATCTAGACTGTCTTTTGAAAAGAGTCAAACTTTTGACGTAGGACTACGTCTTTGTTTTCGATATGGGGGTGCACTCTGCAAATTCTACAAAAATGGTATGTAACGAAAAGTGGTCCAATTTTAAACGCATATAATTCAGCCATCTCACGATAAATTTTCAATTTTTTTTGCACAAATCGCCCCGAAATACTTCTAAGAATAGCTTTCAATAGATAAACCCAAAGATTTTTGATATCATAGCATTAAAAAATTAAATAATATACAACCTTGTCAAAATATCGCGCATTAACACACAGAAGATAGCGCTTCCCAAGCCCTGTACGACGGATTGGTATACCTAGCGCGCAACGCTTCTATGAATGACGTCATCATCGACTATTTAAAGAACGGACTTGGCCAGACACGCTCAGTTCCCTGTTGAACGGCTGGCGAAGCAGATCACTGCGCTCTGTTTTTTACAACCAGTGTAGCTGAGCTGGAAGTCCGTTACACTGGCTGTGGAGGGACGCTGCCCTGTGTCGTCCAACAGGCGACCGCTCCAACTGCTTCCTAAATGCCGCTGTAATGTTGCCAGTAAATTTTTGGTTTAAGTAGCACATGTATTTGCTATTTGCGCTTGAAATTAAGTAATGTAGTGGTAGTAATAAGCTTCCCATTTTAATTTAAACGCAAGGACAGTTTTTAAAACAGGATTTGATTAATTAGTTTAGCTCATCTAAGTAATTTTAAGCAATTTTTTTTCTGTAATTTAAAAGGAATTTTACGGAACTTGGTGAATTTGGCCCCTTTTGCAACTGGTATAATCAACCTGCACAAAGTGTTGCATAACGCAGGGCAGTTTTTTGGAACAAAATTATGTGTTATCATTCAGCCCTTCGCTATGCAAAATCACGATATTATGACAGATGGGCTAAGCGTGGCCGTTCCTTTCAATCGGGAAAGGCCGCGTAGAATTTTGGTGAAACGCGCTCATAGTGGTGGTACTAGTTGTCTCTTTTGTTCTACCCATCATCATCAGCGTTGACTCATTTTGCATTGTACGCTTGGGTTCAATGTTTGGCGTCAATGTGTTGGTAGGTAGGGGAACTGGCGGTAAAATGAACACGTTAAGCAAAGTCATTATTTTCTAACTAATAAGTGAATGAGATATTACAATCACCTTATGTTTCTTGTTAGACATGTTTTGTACATATCTGGTAAAAATACTTCGTCATAAACACATTTTTTCAAACATGATTCTTGATTTCTAAACATGTCCAAAAATGAGACATGTTTATAGCGAGTGGGTAAAATGAACATGTGGCGGTGTTAAAATGAACAGCTTCTGGTGACCTGGAAAATGTCCTGTATGTATGCAATGCGCAGCGTTGGAAAGCATTTTCCGATCAATGCTAATATCCCAACAAATCATGACACATACACATGCAGGCAAAAAAAATTGTCACGGAAGAATTGAATTTTCATGACGTAATATTAACCATTTTAAAATCCTGTGGCATCGAAACACATCTACAAACTTGGGGTTATCCATGGGTGTTTGAACTTTTAGGATCTGTTTGAGACCAACTAGAAAGCTTGTTCTACACATGAGATATGATTATATTGTCTAAAATTTGATTTTTCTTCACCGGTCCGGGTGTTTTTTCCCACACACTAAGTACTAAGAAAATAAATATTTTACATTAAGTAGTATAGTCCTACGTCTACAGTTCGTGCAACCCCATAGGGCTGCCCCTAGTAGTTTTTTTTACCAATTTTTTTCAAATGGCTATAGTCCAAAAATGACAAATCCTGCAAAAAAATCGTTTAGGAGTGATTTTCACAAAATTAGTCAAATTTTTGAATAAAAATATTGAAAAATTTCTTCATCGACTTTTACACTGACAAAAATCGATTTTAAAAATTTACAGTCGATTTACAAAAAAACCCATCTTTGAATTGGATGAAATTTTGTTCCAAGATAGGTAATTATGTTCCCTACCTACCGTCAAAAATTCAAGTTGGACTCTTTCAAGAAAAAAAGTTATTTGAAAAAAACTTCCTTTCCAAACAGAACTTTTTTTCAGTGTATTTTTATCGCAAACTAAACCAATGAAAGTCATAGTCCCTCTCGTAGGTTGACGGTACTGCAAACATCTTCAAGCATATTTGAGCAGACAACTGCTTTGAGATGGTTATTGCATTACGCCTCGATAGTGGTGCCCCGAGGAGACCGAGAGGGCTTATGGGCCTTTTTTATGTTTTGTGTTATTTCATACTCTGCACCAGCCCAAACCAACAGTCAGCTAAGGGCACTGGCGTGGCCGATTGGCGGGTCGCCGTGGATTGACTTTCTCTGTGGGCTGTGTTTGCAGACATTGTTCAACAGCTTAACGGCAGTCTTTGTGGGTACAGCTCGCAGTGGAAGTCATTGTGTGTCGATTTATCGGTCGACCTCGTCAACGTGCACAGGCGCATAGGGGTTGGACGGAGAGCTGATTGATTTTTGTGGGGATCTGGCATGCGGTGTGGAGGAGAGCTGCTTTTTTCGTTTGCGAGTTTTGCGCATTCTCTGTCCAACCTTAAAAAAAAAAAAACAGTAGAACCCTATTAGTTGTGTTGTGTTGTAATAATTGTAGTTTTTGGTACTAGTGTAATGTTGTGTGCTAGTCGTGTGTCTATCTGTGTATGTGGGTCTTTTGAGTATTTGTGACATATGGACCAGGGAATGGATGCAGAACTGGCTTATATGATCCCTCTCCTAGATTGTCGGGTTTGACGGTATTGCAAACATCTTCAAGCATATTTGATCAGACACCTGCTTTAAGATGGTTATTGCATTACGCCTCGATAGTGGTGCATCGAGGAGACCGAGAGGACTTACGGGCCTTTTTTATGTTTTTTTGTTATTTCATACTCTGCACCAGCCCAAACTAACAGTCAGCTAAGAGCCTGTGCGCACTGGCGTGGCCGATTGGCGGATCGCCGTGGAGTGACTTTCTCTGTGGGCTGTGTTTGCAGACATTGTTCAACAGCTTAATGGCTGTCTTTTTGAGCACGGCTCGCAGTGGGAGTCATTGTGTGTCGATTTATCGGTCGACCTCGTCAACGTGCACAGGCGCATTAAAAAAATAACAGTTGAACTCTATTAGTTGTGTTGTGCTGTAATAATTGTAGTTTTTAGTACTATTGTAAAATTGTTATGTGCTAGTCGTATGTCTATCTGTGTATGTGTTCGTCTGAGTATTTGTGACATATGGGTCAGGGAATGGATGGAGAACTGGCTTATATGATAGAATAGTGGGTAATCCTTCTTTGTATCACTTTTTATCGGTGTTCAATTCGTGCATTCGATTCGACTCATTCGGATTGGATAAATGAAGGTACGATTAATTTACCGACGCACATCAATCATCCATTCCCGGTCAGCATAGCATGAGAAACTTTTAACGGAATGCAATTGTCGTTAATAGTAAATATATATCATTTTCTGGCATTTAGACGATTCCAAGTAGTTTTATAGCATGTTACATGTGTGTTGTTCAAATAATACTCAATAATAATACTAACTCTTCTCTTTATTTCATTTTGTTTTATTTATTTTCGGTCTCATGCGTCACATTCCTATGATGACCTCTCCGAGTTCATTCATCAAAAAAGGGTAACATTGCTGCCAACAATGACTCTTCGCTACCATCAGACGTCGCCAGGTTTTAGAAGAATTGAGATGTACTCACATACTCAATTGAATCAGATAAGTAGGAACGACCAAAAACTGCAAGTAGCATATTACACATGCCTTATTTTAACACATTAAATATTATTTCTATTAACTTATTATTTACAGGTAACACACATATCTCAACACACAACACTTCCCATACACACGTAAACATTAAAACTCGCAAATATACAAATGCTCGACAGGTGACTGGGCCAAGTGCATTCACTCGTAGGATCTATTATTTCGATGATCGCCTCGATTCTACCAAACCAGTGCACAATTAAGCTGATTTAAGCTAGTCTCGTCTGGTGAATGCATGTAACCTGGAAGCCCCAGACACGACAGGACGAGACGAACAGATGACGGACAGGACTTGACGGGTTCAAAGTTTTAGGCATTCTTCAATGCTCGGCTAGCGACATAAAAAAAAGAAAAGATGGTTCTATGTGTGGTGGTTGGCTATTCAAGTATTGGTAGCGTTTGAAGTACTAATGTATGTCTTTCATGTGATGATCATAAATTCAGCTGTATCTTGTACCTATCTAATCTATTACGTCTCTCATATATTGTCCTTTATTTCTTCTTTTTGAGTCCTATACTGCCATTCTACACCCGCCTTCAGCTGGGTCAGCAAAGATGGTGATAGTGAACGTATTAACACTCACACATTCTCAAACGCGGTCTCAAGCGGGAACCTAGAAAAATGCTCTCGCGCACGCGATTGCGAATCGATCACGTCCGAAAGTCTATTCTTGATCCTAGAAGCCTAGGTCCATGCCTTCAGCTGGACCAATTAAGAAAATACGCCCATACCTATTAGACAACACGTCTCATGGCGACATGACCGGGAACCCTATCGATATAAACGATCCCACTCTCTGCCAGAATTCTAACCGCGAACAGAAAATTTAATATCAGACTCACGGTTCGCGCGACCATTCAAGAACACACGTTACATATATAGCACGTCAGCGCACAAACGTTAGAGCCCCTCGCGATTTTCCAAGCAACCTACGCCCACGAACTCGCAAACATGATTACACCCCGGTGATAAGGTGAAAATCTCAGCACTCATAAACTTAGCAACACGATCTCAAGCGTCAACCTACAAACTCCCGCGCTCGCGCCATAATGAATCGGGATCGTCCGGAAGACTCTATCCTCGGTACCAACAATCTAGGTCCTTGTTAATTAATAAAAAAAATTATAAAATTGAAAAATAACTCCCATATCCACTAGACAAAACGTTCCATGGCGACATAACCGGAAACTCTAGTGATATGGGGTAATTCTCTCCCGGTCAGAATGTGATCCGTACACCAAAAGCTAAAGATCAAAATGACGGTCCGCGAATATATGAATGGCGGCAGGGTTTCAAAATCGAATTTATACACGCGAAGTCACATACACGCGAGCACACGCGACAAACACTTCAACATACGAACGCTTTAGCCATTCGCGATCATCTACGCACACCTATGCCCGCGATCGCGTAAACTTGATAACACTCCGGCAATTGTGTGAACGTTTTAGTACTTACGAAGTTACAAACGCGGTCTAAAACGCGAACCCGCAAACGCGCGCGATCATGAATCGGTCACGTCCGGAAATCTTTAGCCTTCATTCTAGCAATTTAGGTCCATACATTCATTTGGACCAATCCAAAAAAAATAAAGCTCATATCCACTAGACCACGCGTTCTACGGCGACATGAATGGGAATTCTAATGATATGTAAGAACCCACTTTCTTCTGGAATCTGAACCGTACACAAAAAATTAAGTATCAGATTCACGGTCCGCGCGCGATCCTTCTAGAACACACGCGAATACGCGAAAGGCACACGGTTATGAAATAGAATTTATGCACGCGAAGTTCATACACGTTAGCACACGCGACATACAAACGCGATCGAGCACGTTAACGTACAAATGTTCGAGCCCTTCGCGATGATACACGCGATCGCGAGTCCCTACGCCCGCACATGCCTGAACCGTACAATGAATATCACATTCAGAATCACGACCCGCTACAATTGGCCTATTGCAGTGTTTTATTGGGCGACATTGCCTGTCTCGTCTGCAAATTGTAGTATGTGATTCTGACGGGGAGTCCTTCCGAGAACCTAGCTCTACAGCTCCAGTAGGACAACTCTCGAAAAAAAAACTAAACCAATGAAAGTCATAGTCATCTCAGAATCCAATTTCCCAACTGCTAGTTGCCTGATACATGCAAAAAGTATCAGTAACGACTTTGGTATAGCATCTCGGACTGAACTGGAACGAAGCCGAAGGGATTCGTTTAATGGAGATCTGGTACTAGAACACTTAGCGCACGACCAGACAACATGTTTAATATCGCGATAACCGCCACCACAAGTGCAGAGACCGTGATCCACGACCCCCAATACGACGGAGATTGGCATTCTACGTATAATAATTGTACATGACCCGAGATATCACCCGAATGAAGTCATGACTCTCATCCATTCTCTTGGACCAAGGTTTATTGATACCTTTGGGATTCCTGAACTACCGTCGCTCTACGAAATTTGCCAATTTTCGAGCGTCCTCTGAGAAGAAATATTAAAAAAATCGTTGAAGCTACGCGATCTTTCATAAATATCGGATTCTAATGCCTTCTCATTATCATTCTAATCCAAGTGTCCGCCTTCTCGTTACCCGGAAAGAACTCAAACCTTAGCTGCTATGATTTTTCAGATAAAGTACTCAAAAACTTCCATGTTTTCTCCAGGAAACACAAAGAGTGCTTTCCATGCTCCATCAGACGGAGAGCTTCCTGTAACTGTAACGCCCTAGCCACCAGACGAAACATTGTTTCTCTGATGATCCGTCAGTTAATCCGTTGACGGACTGGTGCCAATGATAGCGTTTTTCAGCTTTCATCAAGTTTTTCATTTGCATTTATTGCGTCGCGTACATTGGGAAAAGTTCGGGCGATTCGACGTTCAAAAGTCTCTTTCGCGTACAATTCTAAGCAATCCCTGCCCACCACGAAGTAGGAGACTGTTCATGGTTGTTCGCGTCGGGTACTAGTTTCGTCTGACCGTTAATCGTAGTGCAAATGCACTGTGTAAAACCTGGGGGAAAATGTAGGGACTGTCCTCCTTGACTTCTTGGAGAGCCAGAGGCCGGCAGCCTATGGTCTTCTGCGCGTGCTCCAAGATCCGTTGCCGTACCTCCTCTTCGTCCTCTGCTGCTTCACCGTTGTGTCCATACACATATCGGTTTTGTGAAACGTAGACTTTGCGCGAACTGTTCAGCTTCTCGTAGAACTTCCGTGTGTCGTTTACGCGGCACAGTTGTTCCATCGCTTCGCGATCTCGTTCCTCCTATTGGCGCTTCTTTCTCCGCAGGACCGAGGTTTGCCTGTTCCTTGCTTGTTTGTATCGCTCCACTTTCTGTCTCATTCCGTGCTGCGGGATCCTCACCCGTGCTGCATTCTTCTCCTCCATTAATTGCTTGCATTCGTCATCGAGCCAGTCGTTTCCTCGATTCGGAATCGCTGAACCTAGTTCCGCTATAGCAGCACTTCCTATGGTGGAACGGATCTCCCTCCAGCCATCTTCAAGAGTAGCCTCTTTCGTGGGTAGTGCTGCTTCCAGCCGCTGTGCGTAGTCTTGGGCAATCCCGGCGTCCCGAAGTTGCGCGATGTTGGTCCTTGGTGTCCGACTACGACGAGTGTTGTACACCATCGAGAGTTTTGAGCGCATGCATGCTGCAACTAGATAATGGTCCGAACGTTGGTGATATCAGAGAAGAATCGCCCGTCGATTAGAACGTGATCGATTTGGTTTTCAGTGCATTGGTCAGGTAATCTCCAGGTGGCTTTGTGGATATCTTGGCGTGGGAAGAAGGTACTTCAGACTACCATGCACGGGAGGCTGCGAAGTTCACGCATCGTTGGCCGTTGTCATTCGATAGGGTATGCAAGCTGTTTGGCCCGATTGCCGGTCTAAACATTACCTCCCGTCCTACCCGAGCGTTAATATCACCGATTACGATTTTCACGTCCCGTTGCGAACAGTCGTCGTATACCTCCTCCAGCTTCGTCAAATCCCTGCTCCTCCGTTTCCGAATAGACATCGGCACCTGGCGCTGGTTGGTTCGGTTTCAGGAAAACTTCTCTCGCCGGGGAAGTCTCCGTCGGAGTAGGCAAGGTTCATCGCCGCAGACTAGACCGAGTAGTTCGCGACAAGTCTCAAGAGCTTAACGGGGAAGTGGTGCTAAATTGCACAATAAAGGAGCCAAAGGGCATAAACAAATTGCGGTGCTAAATTGTACAAGGAAGCCGACAAAGTTGGACCTTATTAAGAATTTTCTAATGAAGAACTCTGCGCAGAAACTATAATTTTGATGATTTGATTTGATGATTTAATGATTTTGTGGTAGCTCACAATTCTCCTAACAATTAGTTCGTTACCGTTACGTAAATTCGTAAAAAAAACCAGTTGAAATCCATCCATATTTCATGATCCACGAAGCGTTTTATACAGTTGTTCTCAATTACTGTTTGGTAAATGATAGAGCCAGTTCATGATGGCATAGAGTGCGAGAAACCGAACTGTGATTACATATTCATGATTACACACGCTCGTGCGGTGCAACAGATGTCAAAGCAAACGATGGCAATGCTCCGTTGGCGTTTTTATCATATGTTTTAGTTTGGTAAAAGTATCAATCGAGAAAGGGTTGTGACATGCAAATATACATTTAAATTAAGCCGATTGATAGGTTAAATAGTACGTGTACATCGAACTGTGAAATTTTACTTGTTTAAATAATGTTGCATGAGAATTCCAAGAATTCCAATAAAAATGAAATGAAAAATACATTTAAATTAAAAGATAAGTTAACATTAGGAATATTGTTATCTGAAAATATGGTCTATTGGATTAAAAGGCTGTTTTATATTTTCCGACGTTTCGATCTATTGATGTGGCCTTTCTCAAGGTCATCAGCTTAATTTTTAATACAATTCCCTTATTAAAATTGAAATTAATTTAAACTCACAAAATTTAAAAAAAACACCGGAAAACTTCTTCAAGCCAAGTGAATAGTATAAGACAATAAATTCTAGATGCGATACATTAGAACACGCTATACTAAACGGTCAAATTTATAGCAATTCAAACAACACGAATCGTTAATTTTCCAACAAATATAAAGCAACCACTCATCTAACCGAACAATCGCCTAAGTTCACCTCAAAACAATGCCCAAATTTAAAACGGAAAACTTCCCTTCCCCTCCGGATTATCTCTGTTTGCGGGCGGAGCCAATGAGCCTTACGCTAATTTATGGTCATTTGAAAAGAACTTACTAAATTTAATTGAAGCGATAGGCCCATTTCCAGCCGGAGGCAACCGAAAGCGTACCTGGTTTCCCAGTTGGACTGAATCAAAAAATAAAAGAACAGAAACTTCAATTATCTCCAGCCTTTGACGAGCCGGTAAACTTTGGCCAAACTTTTTCGCTTTTATACTCCCGGCGCGGGCCGTGGCAGCGGCAACCAACAAACCAACGACGACGACGACGTCAGCCCGCGGCGGTGAATAGTGACCGAAGTTTGCCTTTTGAGGGTGCAACTTTTTCAGACTTAATTTTCTTGAGTTGTTTTCGTGTACACTAGTTACCTCGAGGAGAGGGCTGCTGCCCAGCTGTGCACAGGTTTGTGGTTTATTTCCTAGCGTTGCATCGTTTTAAGTGAATGATTCTTAATTTGATTTGGGTTTTGTACCGGGAAGGGCGTCCGGCCGAAAGCGGAAAAGTTTTCCAAAACGGACTCCCCCATGCACTTATTTTCCATGGTTCAAAAAAAAAAAAATAGAACGGTGTAGTTCTTCGATTGGGGAAGAAGGGTATGATTGAAGTAGAGGCTTGTATCGGTTTCCGTGCTGGTGTTGGCTTGAAGCTTGAAGAGGTTCGGGAAAAGTTTTCGCTTCGGAAATTGTTTCATGTTTCTTCGCTGAATTAGATGGGGGTGAATTTGGTGTTTCAATTTCGCCAGCTTTTTAGCGCAGCGGATAATTGGTAGGAGAAATATTGTTTCATGGGAACTTTATCGGGATTCCGTGGGATGGCGGGATAGTTGGTAAAGTTTTTGGGGAATCTTGCGAAAATTCTATCAAATTAAAAATTCATTCTGAATCTTGCGGAAATGCATGACTCCTTGAGGAACTCGAGAGCTCATTATTTTAATAAATAGAAATTGTTATTCGGATTCGGAAGAAGCTGCACTCGAAAGGGTAGATTACTAGTTAGCTAGGGCATTTGTTCGTATTTGATGGTAATGATTAGTTAATTTAAGGTATCCTAATAATAAATTTTGACATCTGTCATTTAAGCGTATCAAAGCGGTTGAGACGACCACATGCAGGTTTTCTACAGCTTCATGCATTTTTTTGGTGTCCACGGTCAACACAAAACTATGCATGTGACTGACACGGTGAACAAATTTTTTCGACTTCAACGGTAATCTGATTAGTTAATCTTACGAATAAAATACATGTACATGTCATTTATGGAAGGACCCGTTTTACTACCAAACAATTCGGAATTAACTCAAATTGTATTCTGTTACTAAATAGTTTATGTATTTCATAGTACACTATTGAAAAACCCATACAAACGAATAGATATTGGAAAAAGTGAAAACTCCCATGCATGAGTCAGTCTATTCCAGGCAGAGCCGTCAATAGGGAGTACGTAGCGACTCAATCAAATACCACGAGATTATGAATGGAGGTACCGCGTATCTGTTTGAGTCAGTCGATGCTTACACTCCAAGCAAGCAACATCATGACTATATCATTCGGACCGGACAATACAACAAGCAGCAAACGCTATGACATTACTGCAACCCGCACACAGCTAAACCGTGTACAACTTCCTGTGTGCAAAGTTTGTCGCAGCGCACTGCACGAATTGAAACTTTCCAAACAAGAAAATGAAAATGCGATAGGTTCGAGTCGTGTACACACAATGAGTAGCAATGTGAGTAGAAAGAGCAGGTTGGTAGGGTATGTTTGGATTGAGTTCAACACTGCAGGATGCGACGTGTGTGTGCTGCTTGTGAGTTTGCGAATTAGGATAAATTTAGGTTTAGGTTTGTATGTGCATTGGCTTGATAGTGTGTTTTTAATGATTTGTAGGTACGTAAGGTAATGGGTCTTTTGACACACACGTTTCATATTTTATATTTCGATTTGATTTGCGCATACTGAGAGGCGCGGGCTTGTTTGAGATTTCGGTGGGCGAAGAGACTGAGTTATAGTAGAGTAGTTTCAGTTTTGATTTGTAAGTAATGTAATGCCACCTGACCACGAAAAAGCTCTAATTGGTTTTTATTGTTATCACAGGCTTTCAAGTATTAGTATTTTATAACAATCAAATTCTGTTGAGTATATTCAGCAGTTTAGTATTTAATATAGGAATTATGATTGGGAGCGGAAATAACCACATCCCAGTAGAGCGTTTTAATTAATTATCTCGAAGTTTTGTTTCGAACCTTATAGAACTCAGGTTCTATAGATCGTGGAAAATTGTTTTGAGTAAAGTAACGACTAGATGACACGGTCTGGTGTGGTTCATTTTTAGATTGATAAAATTTGAATTGACTAATGTATACCAAAAACTGAAAATTTTAAAACTAGAACCTACTCTCCCCATCAGCAGGTAGAGCAGGAGTTCTTTTAAGTTCTTTTAAGCCACGTCATGTCTTAATCATTGCTGGACTCAAAATTGCCTGAAATCTGTTCTGCTCTATATATTTGAAACACAGCTCAAAATATGTTTTAAATTAAGCAGCAAATAGAATAGAGGAGTATACCAATTTAATTTATTTTTTGGAAGTCCTACTGGAGCTGTGGAGCTAGGTTCTCGGAAGGGGTCCCCGTCAGAATCACTCACTACAATTGCAGACGAGATGGGTAATGTCACCCACTAAAACACAGCCTCTGAATGTGATATTCATTGTATGGTGAGATGCGCGAGGGGTTGGGACATCACGATTGCGTGTATCAACGCGAAGAGCTCTTGCAAGTTTGCAAGTTAACGTGTTCGATCGCGCGTGCGTTTCTATGTCGCGAGAGCTAACGTTTACATTTTTGATTGGTCCAACGGAATGTATGAATCTAAGTTGCTAAGACCTAGGGTAAAGATTTCTGGACGTAAGCGATACATGATCGCGCGAATACGAACGTTTGTGGGTTCACGTTTGAGACCGCGTTTGAAACTTTGCAAGTACTAAAACGTTTACTTTATTAATGGGGTGTTATCAAATTTGCGCGATCCTGGGCGTAGCTGTGCGTATTGTGTGTGATATTTTCACATATTCGCGTGTGTACTTGGATGGTCACTCGTACCGTCATTTCGATATTTAGATTTCGGTGTACGGTTCAGATTTTGAGATGGGAGTGTGTTATCCAATATCATTCGAGTTCCTGGCCATGTCGCCATGGAACGTGTTGTTCAGTGGATGCGAGAGTTTTCTTTTTTTTTAAATTGGTCCAATTGAAAGCATGGACCTAGACTGCTGGTACCGAGAATAGAGACTTCCGGAAGTGAACAATTCATGACCGCGCGAGTGCGAGAGCTTTTAGGTTCACTTATCGTCGGGATGTTATCAAGTTTGTGAGATCACGGGTTTAGGTTGCGTGGATAATCGCGAAGAGCTCAAGCGTTTGTATGTTAACGTGTTTGGCGGGTGTATGTGACTTCACGTGTATAACCATTTGCCCATGCATATTCGCGTGTGTTTTTAGATACTGATACCTAACTGATACTTAATATTCAGTTTATGGTTCAGAGGCTAGAAGAGAGCGAGCTCTCCCGTATTACTAGAGCTCCCGGCCATGTCGCCATGGAACGTGTTGTTTAGTGCATATGAGGGTAATTTTTTGTGTAGTCCACTTGAAGGCATTGGACCTATGCTACTAGGGTTGAGGATAGGGACTCCCAAACGTAACCGATTCTTGATGGCGTGAACAAACAAACCGTAGGTTCACTCCTGAGACCGCGTTTGTGAAATTATAAGTGCTAAAATGTTCATCTAGTCACCGGGGTGTTATCCTGTTTGCGATATCGCGGGCGTATGTGTGCGTGGATGATCGCGAAAGACTCGAGTGTTTGTATGTTAACGTTTTTGTCGCGTGTGCTAGCGTGTATGTAACTTTGCGCGCATAAATTATTTTTTATAACCGTGTGGATCGTGAATCCGATACTTCATTTTTAGTGTATAGTTCAATTGATAGAAGAGGACGAGTTCTCCCATTTCACTAGAGTTCCCGGTCATATCGCCATGAAACGTGTTGTCTAGTGAATATGAGTGTCATGTTTTGTATTGGTCCAACTGAAGGCATGAGTGTAGGCTGCTAGAACTGAGCGTGGAGACTTTCGGATGTGACCGATTCATGATTACGCGAGCGGTGGGTTAATGCTTGAGACCGCGTTTGAAAATTTTTAGGTACTAAAACGTTCACTTCATTACCGGAATGTTTTAATGTTGTCGAGTTCGCGGACGTAAGTATGTGTTGATGTCAATTGCATGTTCGCGTTTGTGATCTGTTTTGTCTAATCGAAAAGGCCGCGAGCGTTTGTACGTTTACAATTTTTTTTTTGTCGGGTATATATTCCACTGCAATCAGTGTTTTGATCTATTGTGCCAGACCCCTTTTTGTAGTATGCCACATCAGGGTATTGTATCACTATTAATTTGAGTTATACCCACCTACTGACTATAGGCATGGTCCCATTAGGGTATTATAGAACGGATAAAGTTTATCGCCTTACTGGGTGCAGTCGTCCATACATCTAAGAGTTGTATTACCCCATTATCAAAGAATTTGCTCCTTTTGTGAAAAAGTGCTACACAGTTACAAAGTAAATGTTCTGAGTTCTCCCTATCTAGGTTGCACAAGCGACAGGTATCATCTTCTATTTTGCCTAGTTGCTGAAGATAATATTTACTGGGGTAGTGCCATGTTACTAAACGACTGAAAGTACTTAAATCCTTCTTAGACATACTAAGCAAATTGTTTACAATGACAAATAATATCGAATTACTTTGTTACGAATTTGTGTCTCGCGTATACCCTAACCGAGTACAATACAGCAAAATTTATTATAAGGCGGCTTTTTGTAGTACTGCTCGCCAACTCCTCTCTTTCGCAAGGCCATTCTATGCGGTTCATGCTCTAGCCAATTCTAAAATGGAGAGCTACTAAATCGGTGTTCGTTCTTTTATTGAGAAACACATAGCAAAACATAAAATAAAGACGTAATTTGCCCCATATAGTGAATAACGAAAGCCATTACTTTGGAACATTCCACTAACCAGTGCAACAAATAATATTTTCAATTCCATTATTCATAGAACAACGATCTTTTGTAATATAGAATAAGGCTGGTATTTCTGATCAAAAGTTTTGCATAGTACCGAATATCCCGGTACTTATCTTTATTGAGTAGCGGTATTTCTGGACCAAAAATGGGTCGGTATTCCCGGGATTATCGGTACCGGTATTACCAATACCACAACCCCCACGGACAAGCAAACTAATAAAAGCAAAATAAAAACGAACTAGTGAAGTAGAATAGAAGCACACACGTAACATGAAACCGGACTAGTTGAGAAAACATGGGTTTGATATTTACACAATAAATTGGATCAACTCAATGCTTACAAACCGTGAAATAACTAGCACGCTTGGAAACACGTCACTGACTATGAAAACAAATAAGGGATGTCCTCAAGATGGAGTTCTATCACCTTTATTGTGGTCATTAGTTGTAAACGAGCTATTGAAATCATTAACTGAAATGGGATACGAAGTGATTGGATTTGCAGATGATGTTGTAATAGTCGTGAGGGGAAATGTGGCTATGTTATCTCAAATAGAATGCAATCTGCATTGAACTTCACTTCGAAGTGGTGTAAAAAGAAGGGGCCTGAACATAAATCCCTCCAAAGCAATCATAATCCCATTCACTCGAAAAAGGAAATATTCCATATCAACACTTTTGCTCAACGGAACAGTAATTGAAATGGCCCCTGAGGTAAACTATCTGGGATTGATACGTGATAAAAACTAAACTGAAAAAACGATAAAAACAAAAGCAGTAGATGCAATGTTGCATCTCCTTCCCCTACATCAGGTGATACAGCTTGGGGCGGAAAAAGCGCATTGAAAATAAGTCGTCATAAACAATTATTATCTGGAAATCTCAGATAGTTAGGCCGCGCTCAACGCGTCAAGGGCTCCTATATGTCGCTCAAGTCTAGTATGGGAGTGTATTCTTGCACTCCGACAATTGGCAGAGAAAATTTTTGTTAATTTATACTGGGTTTCAGGACATTGTGGAGTTGCAGGGAATGAAAAAGCCGATGAGCTAGCAAGAAGACTAATATTATCGGCCCAGAACCATTCTGTGGAGCCTCATCGAGTGCCCTCAAAATGGAATTGAAAAAGTGGGAAATAACAGCGATAAAAAACAATTGGACTACGACAATCGAAGAAATTTATCTCACCCAACGAGAAAAAAGAATGGAATTGCTTAGACTAAACAAAAAAGAGCTACGCATCATGACAGGACTACTTACCGGACACGGTCCGAGTAAATATCATCTTAAAAAAATTGGTAAGCTTACGAACGATATATGCCGCGTCAGCGGATCTGAAAGTGAAACATCAGTGCATCTGCTCTGCGAATGTAGTGCATTGATACAACGCAGACTAAGAGTCCTCGGTAAAGGAATATTGGAGCCTTTTGATATTTGGACTGCAAACCCCAAATACCGCTTGGCCGTGTACCAAGTAGTATTTTGTCTATGTACCCGCCCGGGAAGTAGAGATTAATGGTGTAGTCTCCAACAGGGGCCTTAATTGCGAAGTACGGGGTTCGCTCCTTCAAGAACCCTTTGCTTCGGCCAGTGAAAATTCTGGTTCGCAAGGAATTGCGTTCTACTGCCTAACTGAGAAGAGTGTGTATCTCAATAACGACAATCACTCTTCAATAGTGATATGTCATAGTAGATAGTACACGACGTATTTCGCGCTCAATCGTATTCAGAGTTAGTAACACCCTCTCAGATTTTATTCAAACTCTCTGTACATGAGAATTTTGTCACAAAAAGCCACGTTGCATACTTTGTTTTTCCAAAAATGATCTAGACTGTCTTTTGAAAAGGGTCAAACTTTTTTAACCATTTTTTTTTTCAAATGGCTATAGTCTAAAAATGACAAATTTTACAAAAAAAATGGTGTAGGAATGATTTTTACAAAATTAGTTAAATTTTTGAATAAAAATATTGACAAAAATCTTCTTTGAAAAAAATCGATTTTAAAAATTTAAAGTCGATTTACAAAAAAAGCCCATCTTCGATTTGGATGAAATTTTGTTCCAAGATAGGTAATTATGTTCCCTACCTATCGTTCATGTTGGGAACTTTTAAGGAAAAAAAGTTATTTGAAAAAAAAAAACTTTTCTTTGTCCAAACTGAATTTATTTTTTCAGTGCATTTTTATCGAAAACTAAACCAATGAAAGTCAAAATCATCCCAGAATCCAATTTCCCAACTGCTAGTTGCCTGATACATGCAAAAAGTATCAGTAACGAATTTGGTATATATTCATAACAAATTTGAACGAGGGTAAAGATAAGCCATTTAACATCATCGATATATGCAAGATGTAGCTAAATACTACTTGGCCGTGTACCAAGAAGTATTTTATCTATGTACCCGCCCGGGAAGTAGAGATTGATGGTGTAGTCTCCAACAGGGGCCTTAATTACGAAGTACGGGGTTCGCTCCTTCAAGACCCCTTTGCTTCGGCCAGTGAAAATTCTGGTTCGCAAGCAATTGTGTTCTGGAAAAATGAAGGGGAGTAGATGGAAACATCTTATTTTCCACCAGCCTCATTTCGAACCTTTCGCCGAATCTGCTCTTTCAAACTTTGTTCTTTTGGACGGGGCTAGTCTACCAGTTCGCATGAACTGCCTTTGTCGCAAACAATTGAGCCTATAGCGGCTTACTGTAGAAACAGGGCACGCTGTGGAAAATCGCAATCATGAAAAGTTTGCCTACTGTGGAGAGACTCCGCATGATCTCTCGACATATCCCGCATACAAATTATGTGAGGACCAAAATGGAACATTCTTTTAAGGAACGCTCGGACAATGCAAAGGAGTGCTACGCCACCGAAAACGACTAATTTATACGTTTCCTTGTACACTAAAGTGCGAGAGTCCCATTGTGGGAACATCTTCTAATGTGCATATAGATTTCCGAAAGAGGGAAATCAATTTTCTCTCCTAAGTTTTCTCGTAAAGGCCTGAAAGTGTCCCTTGAAGGGTGCTGTTACAAAATCGAAGTAAGTGGTTCCTGGTCTCGGTAATCTTAGAAACTAGCAGGAATTTCCACATAGGACATCGAAAACCCCAAGTGTCCCTATATTTCAGTCCCTACATTTTCCCCCAGGTTTTACACAATGCTTTTGCACTACGATTAACGGTCAGACGAAACGAGTACTCGACGCGAGCAACCGTGAACAGTCTCCTACTTCGTGGTGGGCAGAGACAGCTTAGAATTATACGCGAAAGAGACTTTTGAACGTCGGATCGGCCGATTTTTTTCCATCATACGCGACGCTACAAATGCAAATGAAAAACTTGATGAAAGTTGAAAAACGCGACTATTGGTACCGGTCCGTCGACGGATTAACGGACAGATCATCAGAGAAACAATGTTTCGTCTGTGGCTAGGGCCTACGATGTGTAATCGATTCATCCTGTGATTGGAATACACGGAACGTTCGTCATTTGATGACAGCTATGCATCGCTTTTATGCTAATTATTATGACAGAAGTGGTGAGTGCAATCATAACCCGATCAGAAACACATAACAGAAATATTTCAAAACTATATCTCGCATTGTTACTTGTTATAATTTTCTGTTATTTTAACAACTAACGAGACCTAATTTATAACACAATATGTTACAAAAATTGTGTTCTGTTACAAATTTGTTATTTCATTCTGAACGGGAAAAGAGGCTGTGCTGCCAACATTCTCCCCACAAAATTGATGGTTTTATATTTACCTATCAACGACCATGTCCACATCGTTACCGTTACAGGAGGCTCTCCGTTTGATGGAGCATGGAAAGCACTTTTTGTATTTCTTGGGGAAAACTTGGCAGTTTTTGAGTACTTTAGCTGAAAAATCATAGCAGATTACCTTGTTTGAATTCTTTCGCAGTGCTCCATTCCGGGTGATGAGAAGGCGAACACTTGGATAAGAATGATAATGAGAAGGTGGACATTTAGGCATTAGAAGGTGATATTTATGAAAAATCGCGTAGCTTCCACGAGTTTTTAAATATTTCTTATCAGAGGACGCTCGAAAATTGGTAAATTTCGTGGAGCGATGGAAGTTTAGGAATCCCAAAGGTATCAACAATACGTAGGCCCATCTCCGGCGTATTGGGGTCGTGGAGAGTGTATCAGGCAACTAGCAGTTGGGAAATTGAATTCTGAGATGGTTATGACTTTCATTGGTTCAGTTTTCAATAAAAATACGCTGAAAAAAGTTTGATTTGATCAGTTTGATCAAGGAAAAGTTTTTTCAAATAACTTTTTTTCCTTAAAAGTGCCCAACTTGAATTTTTGATGCTAGATAGGAAACATAATTACCTATCTTGGAACAAAATTTCATCCAAATCAATGAAGGGTTTTTTTTGTAAATCGACTTTCAATTTTTAAAATAGATTTTTTTCAGTGTAGGAGTCTATGAAGAATTTTTTCTTCATTATTATTCATTTATTATTAACCAATTTAACTAATTTTATGAAAACCACTCCTACAACATTTTTTGTATGATTTGTCATTTTTAGACTACAGCCATTTGAAAAAAAAAATGGTTACAAAAGTTGGACCCTTTTCAAAAGACAGTCTAGATCATTTTTGGAAAAACAAAGTATGCAAAGTGGTTTTTTCTGACAAAGCTCTCATGTACAGAAAGTTTCATTAAAATCTGAGAGGGTGCTACCAATATTTGTTCGAGTTGGCGCGAAATTCGTCACACTTAGATTAAGGAAGGGGCATACCACAATAGTTCTAAATACTGGTCATAGTGGTCTCCAACAAAAAAAAATTAAAAACCAGTCGTTTCAGGTACTTAGGTAATGCTTACATTATACGGCTCAAAATACACTCCAATTAGTATAACAACGATCGCGAATATAGGTAGCATATGAATCGGTATTTTATTCAATCGTTTGTGGAAAAATAAAACATTGCATTTGGTGTCGTTGTTTTTCAACCTTCGTGATTCGCCGGAATAAAGATACAGGAAATAAGAAAGTCATACTGTTTAAACAATTTCTGATTCAATTCAACATGAGTAACACTCCCGACAGTCGGCTGTCCGGAGTTGAAGTTGCATTTTTACAAGCAACGAATTTCCGAAGTAAGCGAACAAACAATCAATCTATCATAAACTCTCGACAGTCGGCTGCCCAGAGCAATAGCCATATGAAAACAACTCTGAGAGTTGCACAGATCGTATCACTTATCAAGGGGAATCCAGATTCGCGTAACTAACAAATACTCCTTCCCGTGGCAAACGTGGAGATGCAGAGGTATACACGGTCTTCATAACAACGTTTGTCACACTAACATTCCTTTCCTTCCCCGATGACTGTGGCCGGCGCCGTTATTGACATTCCAAAGCATAGAATTCTCGAAACGTGCACATTAAGGATGGATAGCTACTCCCAGCAACTACAAATTGTACGGTCATCATGCTCTTTCTCACTATACTGATGGAATATGATCTCAAATCACGGTTGCAATGCATCAATCGCACAGTCCCTCTACACAAATTTTGGGTGATTCGCTCGTTATATTTCTGATCTGATAATTACTCAAACTAGAATGTGTCACGAGAACTGTTGAATGAATATTTATTTCAATTCGAAACGATACGCGTCAAGTTGATTCTCCGTAGTGAAAAAAGTGCTTCGATTTTCAACAACTCTTATCCCTACGACCCAGACTTTCCGAAGGGTTGAACACTTATGCAACGTGACAGTAGCGTTGCCGTCGTTGTCGAGCAAGAAGAAAAACTCATCCACTTAGTCACGAGGATCACTGCTGGTGTGTAGCTAGCAAACCAATATTCGACGCATCGTCGAGCATCAGACTCAGAACAGACGTGCCGCGTGACGCCTACCACAGCAGGCGCATGGGACGGTCGTGATTTATGGATGCAATGCGAAAAACATTGTGCGCAAAGGAAAATCTATAATGAGGAAAAAATTGTTTGTTCTGATGGAGAAGGGTGGCGACGACAACGGGCTGACGACGCGTTGGGTAGCTAGGTTTGGCACCAGCCCACAGCAGACGTGAAAATAATGGGGCACAGGAACGGGTCGGTGCCGTCGTCGTCGGTTGGAATACAGAAAAACATAAATAATTATTCATCGATTATCTTTAGTCTAAGCTGTCTGCTTCCTGTCGAAGACGATTCTGGTTCCGTCGGAGGGCCGGAAAGAGATGAAGCGAAGAATGGAAGTACCTTCTACAAGGATTTACCATGTCAGCGCGATTATTGAACCGGGTGGATAGCATGGGATGAGATTGCTCTCGCTGGGATGGAAACGGCATCGGTTTCGCCATCATTATCGAGATTGTCTCAGGAAGACGACGACAAAATAGGCTACAACGACGATGAATGGCAAATTAGAGGAGCGTTCCCTCATGGAAACATGCCTTTGTGGCAATAACGCAAGGATCTTCTGGTTGATTAGATGTTTAATCGAGGTATAGGTTCAGTGTTGTTAAGGTTGAATGGACAAGTGATTTGTACTGATGCACAGCTGAAACAATGCGAAAGAATCTTTAAATAAGGATTCGATTCCAGCTTACTCCTTGATCTCAAAACATCAAGGAAAGATTATTACAAACACGCTTGCCAGTAAAGAAACCAACAGGATATATTGTTACAGCTTAAAACCGATAAAGCGCTCGGAAAATCGATACCGCAATCCATCACTTTGAGCAAATTGAAAATTTTGACTTTCGCGCAGTCGGTCCCCTTTCCGAATCATTGCAATCACTCAGAGCAATCAGCTTTCGCGAGCAGCTTAACTCACAACACCGCAACCTCTCGCGTTTTCAATCATATTCCAGTTAATTGACTGGCGGCCGCGAGCACACACATGCACACGCCGGGAACACTCACAAAAGACCAAGTGGCGCTTGGGATGGAAAATGATGGGCGCTTTATGGTATGATGGATTTTTGAAAGCGACAGGCCTTTTCGTCGGTTTATCGGCCATGCGCCGGGCACCACGCCGTGATTGACAGCAGCTCGTTTTGTCGGGGGATGTTTGTTGTTGAAATTTTGAGAAGATGGAACTTTGAAATTGAATGGATATAACTGACGGTTTTCTCGGTACGTTGAACTCTTTTCAATTTGTACTGACTGATGAACTTGGATAGGACGGAGCTCCTGGCTGGCGATTATAAAGAAATGATTGACAACGAAGCTGGCTGTCTTCGATTGATAAACACTTTTCTGTATATTCATAAGTCATCATTTGTTTTGTGAACATTGTTGCTAGGAGAGCCTTTTAATTTGACTATACTGATTGTTTGATGTGTCACATTACTGGCATAATATAAAATATTTCAAATCAAACTAATCAGTTTTATAGATTTCACAATCACTTTTTTTTAAACGTCGATGACATCTTCAACACTGTTTCTATTTGTAAAACCGTACCGTTCCACAAAACGAACACAAAATAAATAAATTATCTTGAAAACCCGAAACAAATATATCGCCACAACCAAACGACGATTGCCGAAAGCGACACCAGACCGTGAACGAGCACAAGAATCCTTTCAGCCACGCTGCCACCCCGCCATGTCAGCGAGAAAAGTGTTTGTGCATTTTTCCACGTCACCGTTCTGTTGCTTCTGTATTTTTGTTTTCTACTCTATCGTAACCTCATTTTCCGTTCACTTTTACGTTGATGTGATGCACTCTGCCGCCTCCGAAACTTGTGGAATGTTTGCTATCGTTGGTGTCGCAAGAAGTCCAAGTCATCGAATGCTCTGCGCGATTCATGGCAGAGGGATGGCTGCTCGAGCCTCTCCAGCAACAATCTCCGTCGTTCGTGTGCCGAATCGACCACAGAAGCGAGTCTGGTCCTGGCTTGGAGCGGTGCTTAGTGCGCCGAGCACGTCTACCCCGGGATGAAGATTTATTAAAACAATATCTTATCCTTTTAAAAATAAGTGATAGTCGGCCGAGGTACCGGGTAGCGAGCTGGATTGTGTGGTTCATGTAATGGAAGGAGGCAGGAGAAGAACGGTTAGTTTTACGGGTGAAAATAGCGCGCCATGACAGCACTAAGTGATGTGAGTGGGTGTTGAATCGAGTGAACTAGATTTTGAAAGGGTTTTTGCCCCGTCATTGGGTTTTATTGAAGTGTAGATAAGGACGTCTGGTTATTGACACACGTCTACTGGGTTTTGAATTTAAATGTGAGATAGATAGAAATAGCTTAAGAGTATTTGAAAACAAAAAAAGATCTTTTGTAACTTTCATGTGCTTTTTGTCAATGTTCTGTTTCAGTGCTGGCGCCCCCGTTTTTTAGAAACACTTTCAACTTTTTCTAATCAAAAGTAGTCATTGGGAGCTTTGAAAAAATCCATTAAAATATCGAACTTGAATCTTGAATGATTTGAAATATAATTAATTACCATAAATAAAACAAAACATACCATTAGGGCCCCTTACACGAGGCGCTAGTAATGTCGTTACTGGCAGCACTTTCACTTTTAATGATCGTGTGACGGAATTCCCATACAATTCCAGTAATGACATTACTTAGTAATGACACTTTTATTGTGCGTGTAAGGGGCACTATTAGGTGAGATTACCAATACAACCCTGTACATTTTCATCCGTTTGCAATAAATTAAATGTTTTCAGTTTAGGAACACGTGCAGTAGAAAAAAATGAAGAAAAGATAAAAAAGAAAGAACAGACAAACAGAAATATAGAACAACAAAACAAAAAACCCGAACGACAATAACATTAAAACAGAAAAAAGAGAACAACTTAAGCAAAATAGCAGCTGAACCCAAAAACGTTAAAGAATGAAAGAGAACAAAGGAAAAGCATAGGAACAGCGGAACAAAAGAATAAAACAAATCAGAAAACAAAAGAAAAAAAGCAGAAACAAAGGAAAACAGAACAACAAGTTCATTAAAACAGGAAAAAGACAGAAGAGCAAAAAAAATTGACACATTCAAACAGAATGAAGTACAAAAAACAAAAAAATAGAAAAAAACAACAAACAAACAAAACAAAAAAGACAGAAGAACAGCAGAAAAAAACACAAAACAACATATTTAAAAAGACAACAGAGGAACAGCGGAAAATAATTAATTCAATTAATTTAATTTACAGAAAAAAAGAACAGAAAAATGTTATATTCGAACTTAACAAAATCAGTAAATAGCCAGCAACAAAGCAGAAAATAAAAAATAGGAACAAATACCATAAGAACGGCAAAATAGAACGACAGAAAAACAGGAATTCAGAACAACACAAAAAAGAAAGAAAAAAAACAGGTTAATCGAAAAACAAAAACCAGAAACACGAAAAAAAAACTGGAAAGTAGAAAAACAGAAAAATGAAATAAAGGAAATCACAGAGAAACCTAACACAGAAAACAGTAAACTCAAAACAGCAAACAGAAAATTGAAAACTGAAAACAGAAAGCGGAAAACAACTAAAAGAAAACAGGAAAACAATAAAGCAGAAAAACAATAGAATAGAAAAACAGAAAAACATAAAAAACAAAAAAAAACAAAAAAACAGGAAAACAGTAAAACAGACAAACAATAGAATAGAAAAAGAGAAAGAAAGAAAAACAGAAAGACAGAAAAACATTCGTCTCAGTTCGACGAGTTTGGAAAATGTCTGTGTGTATGTATGTGTATGTGTGTATGTGGAAAAAATGTCACCTCTGTTTCTCGCTCGAAAAACAGAAATATAGAAAAACAGAATAGCAGAAAAACAGAAATACAGAAAAACAAAAAAAAAAACAGAAGAACAGAAAAACAAAAAATAGAAAAAGAGAATAATAGAAAAAACAGGAAAACATAAAACCAGAAAAATAGAAAAGCAGAAAATCAGAAAAAGTGAAAAACAGAAATACAGAAAAACAGAAAAACAGACAAACAGAAAAACTGAAAAACAAGGAATTTGAAAAAGAAAAACCGGACAGCAGAAAAACAGGAAAACAGAAAAATAGAAAAATAAAAATATAGAAAAATAGAAAAATAGAAAAATAGAAAAATAGAAAAATAGAAAAATAGAAAAATAGAAAAATAGAAAAATAGAAAAAAAGAAAAATAAAAAAATAGAAAAATAGAAAAATAGAAAAATAGAAAAATAGAAAAATAGAAAAATAGAACAATAGAAAAATAGAAGAATACAAAAATAGAAAAATAGAAAAATAGAAGAATAGAAAAATAGAAAAATAGAAAAATAGAAAAATAAAAAAATAGAAAAATAGAAAAATAGAAAAATAGAAAAATAGAAAAATAGAAAAATAGAAAACTAGAAAAATAGAAAAATAGAAAAATAGAAAAAAAAAAATAGAAAAATAGAAAAATAAAAAAATAAAAAAATAGAAAAATAGAAAAATAGAAGAATAAAAAAATAGAATAATAGAAAAATAGAAAAATAGAAAAATAGAAAAATAGAAAAATAGAAAAACAGAAAAATAGAAAAATAGAAAAATAGAAAAAAAGAAAAATAAAAAAATAAAAAAATAGAAAAATAGAAAAATAGAAAAATAGAAAAATAGAAAAATAGAAAAATAGAAAAATAGAAAAACAGAAAAATAGAAATATAGAAAAATAGAAAAATAGAAAAATAGAAAAATAGAAAAATAGAAAAATAGAAAAATAGAAAAATAGAAAAATAGAAAAATAGAAAAATAGAAAAATAGAAAAATAGAAAAATAGAAAAATAGAAAAATAGAAAAATAGAAAAATAGAAAAATAGAAAAATAGAAAATAGAAAATAGAAAAATAGAAAAATTGAAAAATAAAAAAAAGAAAAATAGAAAAATAGAAAAATAGAAAAATAGAAAAATAGAAAAATTGAAAAATAGAAAAAAAGAAAAATAGAAAAATAGAAAAATAGAAAAATAGAAAAATAGAAAAATAGAAAAATAGAAAAATAGAAAAATAGAAAAATAGAAAAATAGAAAAATAGAAAAATAGAAAAATAGAAAAATAGAAAATAGAAAAATAGAAAAATTGAAAAATAAAAAAATAGAAAAATAGAAAAATAGAAAAATAGAAAAATAGAAAAATAGAAAAATAGAAAAATAGAAAAATAGAAAAATAGAAAAATAGAAAAATAGAAAAATAGAAAAATAGAAAAATAGAAAAATAGAAAAATAGAAAAATAGAAAAATATAAAAATAGAAAAATAGAAAAATAGAAAAATGAAAAAATAAAAAAAATAGAAAAATAGAAAAATAGAAAAATAAAAAAATAGAATAATAGAAAAATAGAAAAATAGAAAATAGAAAAATTGAAAAATTGAAAAATAAAAAAATAGAAAAATAGAAAAATAGAAAATAGAAAAATTGAAAAAATAGAAAAATAGAAAAATAGGAAAATAGAAAAATAGAAATAGAAAATAGAAAAACAGAAAAAGAGAAAAACACAAAAACAGAAAAGCAAAAAAAATCGAAAATCAAAGATGTATATATATATATATATATATATATATATATATATATATATATATATATATATATATATATATATATATATATATATATATATATATATATATATATATATATATATATATATATATATATATATATATATATATATATATATATATATATATATATATATATATATATATATATATATATATATATATATATATATATATATATATATATATATATATATATATATATATATATATATATATATATATGTATATATACAGCTATCTAAAAAGTGGAGAATTCGAAGGTAACATAATCATGAATATCAATAAAATCGATGTAATCCTATCAAAAATAAACTAATAAAAACAAAAGCCAAAAAACTGCAAAAATGGAAAAAAAAGAAAAAATTGGAAAGCCGCAAGAATTGAAGAATATGATAAACTCGTAATAATAAAGTATTACCCAAAAAATATGAAATAAAATCGTTTATATCAAAAATATTTAAAAAATCTGAATTTTAAGTCCAGTTTGTCAACAAAATTTAGAAAAATTGAGGAAATCAAAAAATTTAAAAGGCTTAAAAAATAAATAAAACGCAATCAGACGAATCGTTTATATCGAGAAAAACTAATAAATTATACAAAATTAAAGAAAAAACAAAATCAAAGAATTGCTAAAAGCCAATAGCCAATGTACAAAAATCATGGAAACGAAAATAAAAATAAAGAGAAAAAATTAAAAAAAAACATAACAGCGTAAAAATAACAAAACAAAGGAAAAAATAGGAAAAATCAAAAATTAAACAAAACGTTTAAATAAAAACAACTCAAAGAAAATCAAGAAAGAAAGCTACAAGAATCAATAACTCAAATATAAATTGATTAAACAATTAAAGTAAACGAAAAAGTTGCACAGTCGAAAAAGTAAAAAAACGATGAAATTGGATGCAAAAATTAAAAACAAATCCAAAATATCGAAAAAAATCGAGAATATCAATAAGTAATAAAAAAAAGACTTCAAAAAAATCTAGAAAATTGAAAATGCGAAAATATCGATTTTCTTCACATAAAATATATAAAAATAAAAAACCAAATTCAAAATATTTCAACAATCGAAAAAATTTAAAAATCAATAATATTGAAGAATTGGCAATCAAGGAAAATAAAAATCCAGAAAACCTAAAAATTTAAATCAATTTTGATCCAGAAATTCTATAAATCGAAAGAATGGAAAGAAATAAAAAGGACAAAAAGATTGAAAGAAAATAGAACGAAAATAAAACGAGTTGAACAAAGCGACGAAAATTTAATCGATATAGAAATTATAAAATCGAAAATACCATAAAATCAAAACAAAAGTTTTAAACAGAAATAAAATCGGAAAATCAAGAAGATACGAATATAAAATATAAAAAGCCCAAAAATTAAAATTTTAAAAAATCCAGAAACTTTGAATTAATTGAAAGAATTGAAAAAAAAAAAAAACATAACTACATAACCTAACTAAAAGAAATAAACAAATGGATTGAAAAAAGCTAAAAAATCATGAAATCAAAGTACCATAAAATTAAATGAATTAAAAAATATCGAAGAAATTTGCGGCTTTGAAAAAAACTAAAAGAAATATAAAAAATCGAAAAAACTATGAATGAAACAATTAAACAACTAAAATAAATGAAAAAGCAAAAACAACAAAAAAGGCAACAATCGAAATATTAAGAAATCGAATCAAAAGAATTGAAGAAGACGGAGAAATCAAGAAAATTTTAATCAAATTGAAAAAAAAAATCAAAATCAAAAGAATTACAAAAATGAAAAAAAAAAATTAAAATTTGAAAAGAGCCAAAAAATAAAAGAAATCGAACAAACCTTAATTACGTAAGGCTTTTTCAGAACTCGTTAACTTTAAGGGCGCATGTCCCATCTAGGTTGAAGCACTCCAAAAAAAAAACAAAAATAAAAAAATAACCAAAAAATAACCAAGAAGCGCAAAAAAACCTAAATTTGAAACAAAGAAGAAGCCGACAATATCGAAAATTTCAAATCGAAGGATTGGTGTAGTAAAATAGAGTAGAATTTCGATTTTGAATTTTAGCTTGAATTTAAATGGGATTTGGGACTGGAAGGTGCGATACCGGACAACTTTGGCCTTAGTTGCCAAATCCACGTGGGAATCCATTTCAATTAGCAACACGAAAGTCAACTTCTCATCCAATCCAGCCTTATGTGGCACCAGACTATCGCAAGAAACAGTGCAAATGGGTATTTATGGCAATTGCTTTTCAATTTTCTATCCGATTGGAGCATTTTCCAAGCCCTCGTCAGGCAGATCGGAGAGCGAGAAAAGCCGGCCGGCGGAATATGATGATATTCGGTCGCGTCGGTCGGTTAGACGATGGCTCCTGTACATCATCTACTTGTAGTTTCATCCAGGCTAACCAGAATTCTGCCGCGCAAGCACCCTGTCAGACAAGCAGTCCTTCTGGACTTTAATGAGATCACTTAGCTCTCTGCTCGTTCTAGTGCGGGGACGGACTTGCACTTGCTCGTACTTCACCGTTGTCTGGCGGCGTTTCGCTATCGGTTATGACGTTAATGGGTGCAAAGCCTTTAATTCTCATGAATTATTCACACAACTGCAAACAATCGAATCGGACTTGGTAGGTTTCGATTTGTGTGGTTGTTTGAATGTACCTTGCCTCGCCAACACCGATTGCACGGTAGTAGGTGTGTATTACTGACCAATTCGGGTGATTAGGGTGGCCGTTAGAATGGTGGAGTTTGAAGTTAATAGATTTTGCCTAGAGCGATTCTTCGAGAGTTGATCGATTTTATTTATTTATTTTTTGAAGATAGAAGTTTTAACCTTAAGACATTCGTATCTTTTTCGGATTAGAGAACTTTTTTTAGAAAAACTTCCAATGTGAGGGCTAGGAATCGAACCTCAATCAGCTGCGTATGAGGCAGCTAATACTACGCCTGCCCCCTGTTGCTTTTTAGTATTTGACAAGCGGTGAAGGTGATATAATTTTGAAACTGATTGGAAAATCGCACTTTGGTTATAGACGTATCAAGATATTATTCTGCTATTAGAAGCACTCTAAGCGAGATGCATGTCTGAATGAAGATATTTGCAAATTGGAAGATTAAATGAAATGTGCCAGATTGAGGGTATAAATTACGATTAGGTTATTAGTGAAAATGGTCTGGCCATTCAAAGGATAAGGCGTGTGTTAGCGCCTCAGTCAGAAGTGGTCAGGGGGATCATAGCACCGACCCTGTAGTTATACTGTACACTAAGAATCAGTTGGGCATATGAAATCGAAGGTCAAGTTTTGTAATGGAAAATAAGTACGTTGGTAATACAACTGGTGATATGGAATACAAGGAATCTTTTTACAAGTTCAACGTATGCCTAATCATTTAGGAATTATCCCAAAACAAAAAGTGTAGGGATTTCTAGAAATTAACAAAGATGTCTTATCAGAACTGTTGGCGAATGCCATATTTATTTTTCCCGGTAATAGAAAATTGTAGAAAAATCTTGCTTATATTTTTTGTTAAAGAGGTAGAAAATGTTTCCTAAACTTTCATCTCACTCCACGAGTACTGTTCTTCTTCCTTTTCCTCTACCAGTCAAAAGACAAACAAAACTCTTCACAGAACTTCTAAACCGCCTTCATAGATTACCCCCATCTTCCTACAGGGCGCGCACAGCTTTCCAGCAATGGTTCTTCAACCGATACCAACCGAGAGTATTTTTCTTTCGTTCCAGTAACATTTTCAAAATTATCCATTTCCCATTTTTCGCGCAGATTACCCCCATTTCCCACTGGATTCCTCCGAGGGAAGCGCACCACTTGGCTTCCTGGTATCCGGAGTACAAAACGAGCGAGCACACTTGATTTACATATAAAACGAAAGCAATTTAAGCACCAGCCAGAGCAGCAATTTTTCTTCTGACCACCGCCACCAGCACCGGAGGGTTTTTTTACCGTTTTACTCCGACCCTACGAAATTCTTCATGGTTACTTACAATCCAGACGGTAGAACACCGTGCCCCGACAACCCCCCCTCGGCAACGGAACCGGGTGGAACATCCTTTCAATTCTTTCGTTTCTCTTTAGCGAAAGTTCAATAAAGCGGGGAAAGAAAGGCACAAGATCAGCCCGTGGTGCAGTCTTTGTTGTTGTTGTTTTTTTTTGGGAATATTCTTGGTTCCATCCGACACCGCATCATCGATCGCGCCAGGGGGATCTATACTTCAATGGGTTCAAATATTAAGTGAAGGATTTGTGAACGGTGCTAAAATGGAGCGTTTTTCCTGGAAGATTCAGGTTGGGAATCATCTTGTGACAGATTATTATAATTTTAATGTGATATCGTTAAGGGTTACCACCATCACGGGCTCTACCCATCTTTGGTCTAGAAGATGGTTATTTAGGTTTTGACTGGACGGGAATTTTTCAAAAATAAATTTAAGAAAAACATGACTTGTTTAGATCCAGACAAGGATACGTGGATCCAAACCATGACGGGAAGGATTGTTTATATTTTGTGCAATTACGAATGGAGACAAGTTCAAATCGTTGCTATCCAGAAGCATTGTAAACCAGTTTCGGATCATCAATCGTATCAAATTTCTATGCTGCATACGAAAATTGCTTGGGAAAATGATTATTTTTCGTCTCTACAACTGGTCTGAAGCATGCGGATTTCGGAGAGGCAATGAAACTTGTGACTGTTGGGTGCTGCTGGCGACGGAAATGGATATCGCATTTGCCAAACGCCAACAAACGACCTCGGTGTTTTTGAACATTAAAGGAGCGTTTGATATTCAGTTTCCTTCGAAGTTCTGTCAGAGAAACTTCACCGGATTTTTTTTTTACCCAAGTTGAACTACTTTTTAACCAACCCTGTTGCGTGAAAACCATATCAACTTTGCTGATGGCTCTTCGTCGACATTGAGATTTAGCTACTCGTGTCTCCCCAAAGATTCAGTCCATTTCTGTACAATATTTATGTCAGCAGTATTGGTGATTTCTTGGCAAATAATGGTACATTGAGGCAAATTTTAGAAGATGGCGTTGTGTCGACAGTAGGCACGAACCGCCATGACATACAAAAGCCGCTGCAAGACAATTTATCGGTCTGGGCTGATGAGTCGGACATCGAATTTTTGGCGAAAAAGACAGAGATATTTTCTCGAGAAAAAAACGTGAGCTAGTAAAATTTCAGCTTCTAATTAGTGGTAAACCAATTACCCATTCGATGTGTTTCTAATACCTAGGGGTCTTTTTCGATTCCAAAGACTTCCGAAGGTTTAAATTACTGGAGCTTGATGGGGTTCCCATCCTCTCGATTTGATCAGAATGTATAAGACAACTATCTTATTGGTAATTGAGTATGGAAGTTTTGCTTCAGATCCTCTATCAAAACGCACATCCTTCAGTTATAAAGAATTCATTTTCGGTGTTTACGTGTAGCTTTTGACTGCATGTATTCTACTCACACGACGAACCTTGATGTAATAGCTGGAGTGCTTACTCTTTCCGAACGATTCTGTGAGCTCTCACTCTGATTTCTGATACGCAGTGAAGTAATGAATCCACTCGTAATTACAACATCGAAGTAGTGCACAGTTCAGATGCGGCGCATGTCCCCCTTCAATGATTACTTAAGGCTACCTAGTCCATCGATACTAAATTCTGCTTAAATTATACCACTGCAGTTTATCAACTCAAAGATTGCTTTTGATCTAACCATGAACCATCTCACACATGGTGTCCCTGACCAGCTGCAATCGTCGATTACACAAGCTATTTTTTGGCTAAGTATAATCATATCGATCAAGACAAACAGTTCTTCACAGATGGATCAAGTATTGATGGATTAACATGTTTCGGAGTATTCAACAAGAATCATATTACTTTTTGCAAATCGGAAGAGCCATGTTGCGTCTATGTTGCAGAACTGTCAGCAGTACGTCCATTGTGCTCTTGGTCTGGTAAAGGATCTGCCTTCTGACAATTATTTTATTTTTTCGGACAGTCTCAGTTTTATTGAGGCTTCCCAATTCACATTTCCTGTTGGAAATACGTAGGACCCTTCGTGCTTTGGTCGACCAATCATTCCGCGTAACATTTGCGTGTGTCCCGGCCCATTGCTCAATTCAAGGCAATGAAAAAAGCGGACGAATACGCATAAAAAGATGCTGCCAAAGGAAATGTACTTGAAATACCTTCCACGTACAGCGAATGTCACAATGGCTCGAGTGTTCGTGGGAGCTAAATGGCTCACTGAAACGAACATCGGTATCGGTATCGGGACTAAATTTCATGGATATTTTCCAACAATTGGTCAACTAGACGACTTAGATGACGTCATGGATATGACAAACTCATTCATATTAGCATCCTACGAAGAAGCTTGTCCACTTCATACTGTTAAATCGACTAGGGGAACCCCTTGGTGGAGGGCTGAGCTTGAAAAAATCCCCCCTAGAGCCTCAGTCAGCTACCGACGGCTTTGCGATATTGCGGAACTCCTCCCCACACCGAGGCTAGTTTTAGGTGACTTCAACTCCCACGGTACGGCATGGGGTTGGCTTCATGACGATAATCGATCTACCCTACTCCATGAGCTTTGCGACAACTTCAGTATGACCATTTTGAATACGGGTGAAATGACACGGATTCCTGCCCCTCCAGCGCGTCCGAGCGCCTTAGACCTGTCCCTCTGCTCGACATCGCTGCGGTTAGATTGCATGTGGAAGGTAGTCTCTGATCCCTACGGCAGAGACCATCTGCCAATCGTAATTAATATTGCTAACGGCTCAGGGCCACCGAATACAATCAATGTTTCGTATGACCTCACACGTAATATTGATTGGAAGAGCTACGCTGATATCCGAAAAAGTAGAATCGACACAAGAGCTTCCTCCGGAGGAAGAGTACGGGTTCCTGGCTGGCTTGATTCTCGATACCGCGATTCAAGCTCAGACTAAACGCGTACCAGACGCGAACTCACGCGGGCGTCCTCGCAATCCATGGTGGGACAAAGAGTGCTCAGACGTGTACGCGGAGAAGGCCGCTACGTATAAGACCGAGGGCGGAAACGCGCATGAAGAGTTTGATGAAAGCCAAAAAACGTAGCTACTGGCGCCGGTTCGTCGACGGTCTAACGAGAGAAACATCGATGAGTACTCTTTGGAGTACGGCCCGGCGTTTATGAAACCGAAACAGTACTAACGAGAGCGTGGAATATTCAAACCGTTGGATATTCGATTTTCCCAAAAAGGTTTGTCCGGATTCCGCCCCAACACAGAAGATCTACCGCTCCGCGTCCCCTCACGATAACGCGAACGAAACACCGTTTACGATTGTGGAGTTCTCACTTGCTCTCTTGTCATGTAACAATAAAGCCCCAGAGCCAGACAGAATCAAATTCAACTTGTTAAAGAATCTGCCAGACTCTGCCAAGAGACGCTTGTTGAATTTATTTAATAAGTTTCTTGAGGGTAATATCGTCCCTCATGACTGGAGGCAAGTGAAGGTCATCGCCATTCAAAAACCAGGAAAACCAGCCTCCGACCACAATTCGTATCGACCGATTGCGATGCTGTCCTGTATCCGAAAGTTGTTCGAGAAAATGATCTTGTTTCGCCTCGACAATTGGGTTGAAGCAAATGGCTTACTGTCAGATACACAATTTGGTTTCCGCAAAGGCAAAGGCACGAACGACTGTCTTGCGTTGCTCTCGACAGAAATTCAAATGGCTCATGCTAGCAAAGAGCAGATGGCATCAGTTTTCCTAGATATAAAGGGGGCTTTTGATTCAGTTTCTATCACAATTCTTTCTGAGAGGCTGCACCAGCATGGTCTCTCACCGACTCTAAACAACTTTTTGCTAAACTTGCTGTCCGAAAAACATATGCATTTTTCGCATGGTGATTTATCGACATCAAGAATTAGCTACATGGGTCTTCCCCAGGGCTAATGTCTAAGCCCCCTTCTCTATAACTTTTACGTGAATGACATTGACGAATGTCTTGTCAATTCCTGCACGCTAAGGCAGCTTGCAGATGACGGTGTGGTCTCTATTACAGGACCCAAAGCCGTCGATCTGCAAGGACCATTGCAAGATACCTTGGACAATTTGTCTGCTTGGGCACTCCAGCTCGGTATCGAGTTCTCCACGGAGAAAACTGAGCTAGTCGTATTTTCAAGGAAGCGTGAATCAGCGCAACTATAGCTTCAATTAATGGGTCAAACTATTGATTAGGTTTCAACTTTCAAATATTTCGGGGTCTGGTTCGACTCTAAAGGGACCTTGGGATGTCACATTAGGTATCTAAAACAGAAGAGCTAACAAAGGATCAATTTTCTAGCACACACATGACAAATTTAATTAAAACGTCCCAACGGAACACAGTTCATAACAGTTAATGAAAGAGAAGAAAGTTTTCTCTTTCGTTTACTACCAACATCTGTGATTGCGAGTAACGGTTTGTCCGGAATTTCCTTTCAAAGAGAATTTTGACTGTTGGCTTTTAAGTCGTAATCATATGTTTATCGAGAATTCAGCTATTTTCATTGCACCTCTGCGAATATTTTTCTGTACGCAATTCCGATAACATGATAAAGGGGTAAAACACTTCCACACTGGTTCTATCCGAACACATTACGAGCACAGTCTACAGACACGAGAATCATCGATGTTCTCTTTCAAAAAGAATTCGGAAAGATTTTGCTCGATATGAATGCTATAAACAGGTCATATCGATTTAAGGTAACAAAACGTCGCCATATTGGATTGATTGCAAAATGTCCTCAATCATCAGTTTCCGTCATCTACTGACCAGCCTTGCAGAAGCGATATAGGTGTATATTGATTATGGTTTTCACTTTGGTGGTTACCGGAAAGCGCCATATTTCTTTTAAAATTGCCTAAATTAATAAATTCCGTTATGACTACTTTAAATGATACCCATATTGATAGCTGTTTTTACTGTTTCTTGGTAACTAAAGGCCACCATCTTGGTTTTTAAAATGACCTCACCTCCTTTTAAATAGTATCCATGTTGCCCTCATCTCTGATTTTAAAATGATCGAGCTTGAGCTTGAGCTTGACCTTGTGCGACCACCCCTGGCTGCTACTCCGTTACCGATCTGGACTAGCTGAAGTTGCACAGGGAATCAGTAAATAATTATGCATGGGATTAGGGAAACATCTTTTAATGGGTAACCCCTGGTAATCCTAAAGTGTTCAGTGATCAAAACCGGCACCGGCCAGGCCCGAACGTAGATCGCGGAAGGATAGTAGGTATTGGTAGTAACTAGATATCGACCCATCAACTCCTGTACCGGGAACCAATGGCTTCACTTCCTTTCCGAAGGAAAATTTTTCTCGTCAGAAAAATCTCAACGACCTCGGATGGGATTGCACCCAGACCAACTGGGATGGGTGGCTGTCACGTTTACCACTTAACCAAGTGCGCCTTCATTTAAAATCAACCATCGATTTCCGTTATCTACCATCTTGGACCTTAACTCATTCATGCCCATGTTGTTTGTGGACAACAACGTTTTTAAACAGCTATAACTTTTGATTGAGGCACGATTGGCTCCCAAAACAAGTATGGCTAATGAATGTGACTATTGCCTTTCATTTGAGTAATAACAGTTACAAGGATCAGCTCTAGAAGCGAAGTTATTGCAATTAGTATGATTGGATTCCGATGGAGCAGTGCTGCCAGGAACAGTTTACGTTGACAACGGAAAATGTTTTTTTTCATATATCTTCGATATGGTGCAATATTATTAAAAACTGATAATTCTTATCAATTTAGACTGTCTTTGGCTACGTTTTCCATGCAATTGGACTATTGTAAATATTCTTGGAGAATTGTATTGAGCATTGGAAGGTAAAAAATGAGCAGCTTCTAACACTGCAAGGGAAGCACCTATCTTTATGAAACTAGACTTTTCGTGTTTCTTGATCTCACCATTTTCAAGGAAAAATTGTTTTGAAAACCTAAGACAAGGCAAGGTAACTAGTAATACGATTTCTGTATATTTCTGTATTTTGGTATTACGTTCATCTCTATTTCAACTTTTGTGGCACATTTGATTCTGATGAATAGGCTGTTATGCTGGCCAAATTTGCTAGAAACATGTAGTGTGTGATAAAAATGTTGGATTGATTAGTTCCAGATACATTTTGGCGAAATGGGAGTTAATAAAATGGTCATTATTATGTGTATTATAGCAACATATCTAAATAAGACAATGAAATTGGCTGCACTGCCAACCTCGCTTGCTGCATACAGTCATCTGTCAACGATTATTCAGCCGGGCACCAGAAAGGTAAAAAAACTAAAAATACAGAGACAACTGCTCCAAGATGAAGAGATAGAAAGGTTCGGAACATTTGTCATTTTTGAGTGTATTTGTTTTATACTTGTAAAATTATGCATGGCCGCCGGGCTCCTGGAAGTAAACATAAACATTCTTTGGCGCACGATGAAATGAGAGAAAAGTCCGGGGTTCACCTCGGATCTTCCGATTCGATTACTTAGGGACACTTTTTATCTCTGAATTGCTAATAAAAATAATTATTATCAAACCAAAACAAAACTTATATTAACAGAAAAGCCCATTACGACATTTGTTTATTCTTTTCTTTTTCGTACCATCCTGATTTATCAGCTTCATCGAAAAAAATGACAACTTTACGCATAAAGAGAAAAAAAATTCCTACCTGTATCCGTTTTGAGTTGCCTCGTCTTATCACAGCCTTTACCTTGTATGTATTTATTATCGTGGTCGGAGTTATTTTCATGTCAGTGACTGTTCATTCATATTCATTTGTGAGTGGTTCATTGGAATGGTTTACTTCCATTAGCTGAGACCGTGCTAATGTGAGATTGGTTTTCACTAGAAACTAAACAGGCAAAAACGTCAAATGACCAGAACCTGTTATTCAATTGACAGTGAACTCTGAGTGACTCAAACGAAGACGGCAGCAGAACTCAATTGGTATAGTGGTGGTATGCTTACAGTGAAAGACTCGCAGTTTCATTTGAAACGAATATTTTCGTTTGAAATTAATATTTTACCGCACTGGTAAAGTCAGACCGGACCAAGTAGCAAAATCTCAAAAGATGAGATGATGATAGGATTGAATCAAGAATTTCTTCTTCATCTACTTTTCATTTGCACCAGATTTGACGAATATTATCATTAACATGAATTATGGAATAAATCCATTGCGAATAATAACGTAAAGAATGCAAAGATTTAATCTTTGTGCACGTTTTTCTCTATATCAATGTAATATCGCTTAGTCCGGTCTGATACAAAACCGACATCATGCATGCGCGTGCTTTGTATTCATTTTCACTGGAGTTAAAATGGACATACGGCATTTGGTAGAAATGTAGCTGCAAATATGGGTATTTCATCGACTTTATTAAAATATGAATAACTTGAAAACGGAGCTTCGTAGCTATGTAATGTAAGCGAATGAAAAATTCTACACAAAACAAGCTACAATCCTATGCAATAATATGGGGTACTTTTGAACAAAATATCTGAGATATTTTGGTTCGAACTAGAAAATGCTAGCCGTGAGTAATCCAAATTTTAAAATTTTAGTTGCACCAAAAAATAGCTTAATTCCTTACGAAACTTTACACGAGAGGGATTTTTGATAACTTTTATGTAAAAGTTTTGAGAATTCGAGAAAGCGCCACAGTCAACCCCAACCTTTCGCCTTAAACTAAATAAACGAATTGAATAAAAAAAAACCATCGTAGGTGGCCGATGTGGTCAAAACGACTTTGGTTAGTCATTATTGATCTAGGCTGTCAAATTCAAGTAATTTTGCACCATTCTTAATAAGTTTTGCATTATTTTGATACAATGGTGGTACCAGTTTGTATGGAAATTCGCTAAGTTGCTCTTCAACTCTCCAACTCGTAACTCCGGAACCGGAAGTCCAATCAATAAAAAAAACAACAGCTTTGCTTTTAAAGCCAGTTTTTGAATGAATTTAGGGTGCTAAACCAGTGCACTGCAGTGCCGGATTCTGATGAGACGGAGTTGAAACCCAAGTCCCACGAACTACTAATGTTCGGTTTGTGCCCCTTCTGATCTAAAATACTTCTAATACAATTTTCCGCTTAGGTAGAAAATTTGCATATATCGAGTCCGATTTATATTTAGCTTAAGCACTTTTTCGATCGGTTGAAAGAAAAAATAGTAGATTCTTTTTCGTACATCCCCTTTAGTTCTAGTATGTGTAGAAGTTGAATATACAGGGTGTTTGGTTCATGGTTAAGAATCCTTCGGGGGGGGGGGGGGGGGTGTGATAGACTGCCATATTTGGAGAAAAAAATTGTTCTACACATACCATCAAATCTCAACCGTTACAGAGTTATTGAACTTTTTGTGTAAAAAACTTATTTGTCTTAAAATACCTCTAACTTTAAAAGTATACTTTGTATTTTAAATATTTCAGTTCCATTCGAAAGGTGAAAAAAATTTCTATTGAATGGTGTTCTCATATCTTTTAAGTAATTAGTTTTGATTACCTTTTAGCTGTAAAGTAGTTAAAAGTTAGTGTTTTTGAGGAGGTTTTTGCTAATTTTCTCGAAATAATGAAGTATGATTATAGCAATTTCCATTATCCAAAAGTTGGGTTTTAGGACAATTCAAAATTTGTTCTTGGACGTCATATTTCTATCTCTTCTCATTTCTTTGTAATTTCATTACTATACTTTTCCTGTAACCGACTTGCAAGTGCTTAAAAGACTCTAATCTAAAAAATATGCTTTATATCGTTATTTACAAGATTTCATTGGAAAGCTGCGAAAATGTCCTATCAGTGTATGTACAAATATCTTTTAGTTAAGTGTACTAAATGATTTTTTACTAACGAAATAACTCAAAATTTGTGTTTTTTGGAGAGTTTTTTAATTATTCTAATTATTGATCATCAAAATTTATCGTTACTATTGTTCATTTGATGCCCTTTAATGTTTTCTATAACTTTTAATTTGACACTTTGTCTATATCTCTTTTTATTTTGCTGCTATTTAATAGTTAACATAGCATGAGCTCGCTACAAATGTAGTGGGTTCGAAATCATTATTTTTGCATATGAAACGATGTGATAAAACGATTTTGCGTCGAAACCAAAAGAGATAATTGAATGGAGTCAAAGAAAGAACTGTAGAACTTGCTGAGATGCATTATTTCCATGATAATAATGGTGATGTTTATTATTTGCTATTTAAAGAAAATTAACGAAAATGCTAATAATAGCACTAACTTTAAACTAATTTACTTTTAAAAGAATACTAAAATTCACTTAACTGAAAGGTATTAATACATTTTTCACTGTAAAATTTTCCAGGATTTCGAATAAAAAAAAAGAAAGTACAATAAGTGCCATAATTTTTCAATTAGAGCTGGTACTAGTGAAAATGAGATAAAAATATCCAAGTTGAATAACCAAAAATCGTGAAAATAAGAAAAGGTAAGTGTATCATGTCAAAGAAAGAATTAAGCAGCTCATCAAGACTAACAATCTGAATTATTAAAATGATGAGGTTAACTATTAGGATTTTCAAGAAATGAACGAAAAATCGTTTAAAATTGTTTAATTTTTAATAAATTACTTTTAAAAGGCTACTTAAACTCATTAGCTGAAACATGCGAGGGCATCACTCAATGCGAAATTTTCTCACCTTTCGAATGGAACTGAAATATTTAAAATACAAAGTATACTTTTTAAGTTGGGGGTATTTTAAGACAAATAAGTTTTTACACAAGTTCAATATCTCTGTAACGGTTGAGATTTGATGGTATGTGTAGAACAATTTTTTTCTCCAAATATGGCCGTCTATCACCCTCCGATAGATTCTGAACCATGAACCAAACACGAAGCAGGATATGCTTTTCTGACTTTTAGATTAAACCACTAATTTGCGGTGTAAAATTCTTGTGTCATTCACTAATACTCAATACAACTTCGGCATCAAGAAGATTTTTTTGAGTGGTTTTTCGTTTGTATAGTGATCTGGTACAACACTCTAGAGCTTTTATACATTTAATACACGTAACCTAAATATCATAGTTGATTTAAAAAGTTTCACGACATTCACTCAATTACGACCGATGAGAAAAACTAGTAGGCCTTGGATGGAACTGGACGTGTTTTCGCAACATGTTACGTTTTTTCACCTGCAAAATTCAGCTCTCAGTATTACTAACATTTTGGAAAATTTGAAGAAACCAATTCAAAAGCTGAGGTCTGGATTGAATTTGGAGACAGTTGTCAATGGTTTGAACACTACGATGGCGTCGGTTTGTGTAACGAGCGCTTTGAGCAGCCACCTGTCAATATCCTGGAATGGACTGTCGAGGCTTTCAGTTTTCGTGATCAATGTCACACAGAGAAGCCTGAGGTTGTTGGTGACGGAAATAACTTTCCTCAAAAATCAAGCACCTATTACTGCGAGTCGTTAGTACAAATTGCTGGATGGATGCACTATGGGAAGGTTCCATACAAACAGGCGGCCAAAAATTTTTTGTCTCATATTCTTCCGCGAAAAGCTTGTTTGAGTTGTTAATAATGAACGAAACTCATAATGGACGTATCCAGGTTTAAAAACCTTAAGGGGGAGAGGTGGGGGTTTGGTGTAAAGTATTCATGGTAATTTTTTTTTTCAAAAAAATAAAAAAGAGGCACAGTTTTAGTCAATTCAATCACTTTCCATACAGAGACAGTGACATTGAATTTCCGAAGGCACCTCGAAAAAATGCGGTGTGCATCATAACTCAAAATCTACTGGGCCAATCGATCCGAAATTTTTCACAGTTCTTCTTCAAATAATTCTCCAGGTAACTACAAGACCTTTCGATAAAATTATTATTACAACTATTTTTACAAAAAATGTTAGTAGTTTTTTTTAGCGAAAATGGGACTTTGGCTTTGGCAAAAAACTCAAAAAGCGAAGAAAAGGAAAAACTCAATTAACATGTGCTTTCTAACCCTCAAACCAATAGTAACGGAGAGAGAATGCATGTCGCAAAAGAGACATAAATATTTCAATTTATTTATTAAATAGAAGTAAATAGAAAGTAGTTTGAAGTGCATAGGCTATTCAGTGATTATTTCAATGTTGAAATGACCAATGAGCTTTAAAAGAAATGTCGCTCTTTCAGTTGATTGCTATGCCAATATATTTTCTTCATATTTATAGTTTGCGATTAATTGTTGTTTCATTTGGAGCTCTTGTTCCGGAGATATAGTATAATGAATCCTATATTAACCAATATCACGAAAACGAAATAGTTAAAACTATCAGAATAGGTATTGAAATACATTTTTTATATAACGAGTGACCATAAACAAATTTCTTGGTCACAAAACCTGCTTTTGACGATTCCGGGGCACATTATTATAAGCATGAACATTTTTGAATTTACAAATCATGCTATTTAAAAATTTCAAATATTTGGTTACATTGATCGTGTTAAAGGTAAGTTGGAAATTCCAGTGCAACTTAGTACCATTTATTGCTACACAGTAATGTTGAGTAGCAAAAATGTAGTCAGATGAATTATCTTTTCAATAAAAATTATAGCCCACGCTCATTTCGTTGTAGAATTGAAGCACTCAACCGAAACATGTACTGAAGTATCCTTTTCTGGTCGACTAGTTGAGACTGCCTTTAAAACTTCAAGTGATGCGTTCTCAGTTTAGAGCAAATTCGGGTAACTACAATCTTCGCTATAAGTTAGAAGATGCATTATCCTTGCATCCCCCATCGTGAATTCCGGGGGACATTGGGGGACTTTTTTTCCCGGATCCAATTTGTGGATATTTTAGGACTTTGAATCGTTATTTTCCATATAACTCCATACCAATGCAATATATATGCATTTCCAATAATATAATTACAAAGCTGGCATTAGCTTTAAAATGGCGTATTTGAACATATGTTTCATTCAAAATTCAGCAAAGATACGAACAGTTGAAAAAACGCACGTGATATTTCTATTTTTCAAAATTTTTATCTTTAGGCATCCATATACACAGTTAAGTCAAATATATTTCCAAGATACTCTGGGAATTTCTTAGCTAGAGTATATATAAACATTCAGTATAGAATTAGTTTGAATTGGAGTTGATGCAATTTTCGATTTATGGCCACATGCCTCCCCATAGTGGGATGGTGTATCAAAGGATGCAATGGAAGTACTGTTTCAGTTTAATGCACAGACTTTTCCAGCAACTAAACGAAGAGGTGAATTTCTGGATGATGTCTCCGGTGTCTGTGACCAAGGTTCAACTGCAGTTCTATGCACCATCCCTGTCGACCGGAAGGATTACGTTCAAAATCGAATCTGTTACGGGTGTTGTGGACAATTTGGTGAGATCCTTCTTTTTTTAAATATAATCGTTCGCTTTCGTAGATTGTTTAGCGGAATGAGTTAACTCATCTCAAGTATTCAGTAACGCACATTCGCTGTATACAACTTTATTTGTGTATACAGCGGATGTGCGTGTGTTTCAAGCACTTCTTGTGTTCGCGTCAGCGTCGTTTCAAGACTGGACCCGACACTGACGACTATTAACACAGCGTGGAGCGTGTTGTAAATACAAGTAAGGTAATGGAATCTGGAGTTTATTTTGCACCAATTTCATATTTTAAATTTCTATTACGACATGTTTTTATTTTAAATTTGGGCGTAGAACCCGACTGTCGAGGTTCATTTTGAGGGGCATTGCGGACAAATCGTTACTAGCATTTAAATTGTCGATAGTAAACAGAACCAAAATGTTCATCTTTCGTTGACTGCTGTTAATTGTGTTTGGTCGAAGGCGGCTTCCACGAAGTTTCCCTCAGGGCGAGCTTTGATATTTGGCTTTTGCGCCCTAATCCCTAATTTTCAGAGTGCGAGCAAAGGCGCTTTAACCTAGGCTTATTAGTCAGGGCAAAGAGTAAATACCTCTGTCCCATCCCAAAGGACCAAAGGAGTGACATTAATTTTCTTAGCCAAGTCGCTCCCAACGATTTATTATATCCCCTTAAACTGAAACGGTCGGTACGGTTGTCCTCGTTTCTTCCTCCTTTAAGATTCAAAACAATTCGTTATTTAAATTATTCATTAAATGAATAATTTAATTGCCGTCTAATTTTGAAACATCTTCAAACCCAACTCTGCACAGTAGGCCTGGCAGTTTTAATATTCACGACATATGAAAATATCCTTCGAATATTAATATTGACAAGAAAAACGCTACAGCATAACTGCAGTGTTTTCCAGGATGCTTTTCAATACTGGCTGTGTAAGGGTTAGAATAGAATAAAATAGAATAGAATATAATAGAATTCACTCAATTACGACCGATGACGGTTTCTCTCCGAAAACCCTCCCAACGATCCGTCGTCGTTCGATCAGAAAAAAAAAAATAAAAATGCTATGCGCTTAAATTTTCCCCGCATGACTTTGCGTTGTCCACAGCAAAAGAAATCCCGTTTTTCGCTAGACGTCAGATTGTTTGATTCTGCAGCAGCAGTTTGATAGCAGGAAAAAAAACTTTAAACTAAATCGGCATTTTGTCTACCCAAAACCCCGAGCTCGAATCGAACCGACAACCGGCAATCTACTACACCACCAGCCCACCAACCACCGCACCGCATGTGAGCGAGTGGAAAATTGAATGGAAAAATCATTCCAACCACGTGAACGATTGCAGTGCAGTGCTCTTTTCAGTCGAAGGCAACGAACGAATCCTGCCCTTTCCTTGCTGCCAGCCAGCAAAACTTTTATCGCCGCTGGCTCTAATCTGGAAAAGCTGAACCGTATTAGAGCGAATTGGTACCAACTCCAAACCAAACGGACTGAATTTGAATATGTTGTCTTGTTTCGTACGCTCTCCAGGTTTGGTTGGTTGGTGCGAAACGAAGGGGATGGGGGGGGGGGAAGAAGTTTTTCCATCCCACGCCATCAGCATCAGCAGGACCAGCTAGCATTGTAAGCCACATCCAGCGGGAGGTAGAAGGAGCAAGTTTCGATTCGATTCTGCCTTTTGCGGCTGGATTAGGGCAAAGTGGAAACTGCTCCTTCAGTCGGCATCTTTTGATGCTCGAGGGGGTTGGGGGCCATGCTGGGAAGCTGGGCTGGGATGCAAGCGGGTGATGAACGAATCACAGGCAGTCGTTGTGTTTATGTGCACCATTGCATTCAAATTTCTACCGGCACAGGGCGGCAGTTGGGATGAGAATCGGTTTGGCCCTTTCCGGGGCGGGGTGAGGTTTGTGCGGAAAAATAAATCATGAAACTTGAAATTGACTGTCAAGAGTTTGCACGGTAAAACTGTTCACTTTCACTGCAATCAGCAGTATTGCTTGTGGCAGTTGAAGATACCGTTGGGCAGAATGGGATGGGGGGATTTCGTGCAAGTGGGTTCATATTTCCCAGAGGATTCGTACGTAGGTGAAAGGATTTGTGGCCACGAGGTTGAATACTTTTATTTCAGTTGGAAGAAGCGATGTAAAATTCAAATGTTTCTATTTAAATTTAGTGCTTGTCTGTTCCCAAATTTGCACATTCATTCTACTTACTTTTATGCTTCGTTAAATTTGCAGAATACATCGTAGAACTTGGAAGAAACGACTCCTGCCAGTCTCATCATCAGGTATTAAATATTCCAAATTTTACCGAAATTAAACGTTAAAAGCTTCTCGCGTTTCCCCCGTCGTCAGAAACTCGAAACTACGGCAAGCGAAAACCCGATGAAACTTTTGTCGTCATTTTCTATGGTTGGAAAGTTTCCTTCCGTCCTTAGTGCATGGTTTGATGCAGCTGCAAACTGAAGAAGAACATGGCGATAGAAAAAAAAGCACTCGGTTGCTACATCAGCGAAAATCCAGAGCCAACAAAACCAGCAGCAGTAGACGACATTTATCCTTATCACACCGGGGTATTATGAGAGTGACGCTTTTGAAACGACAATGAATGAGTCCAGATTATTTTACGCTCATATGCAAAATGTTGCATTCCCAGGCACACTGCGCAAACGGAGCCAGTGATCACGGAGCCAAACGATGTGTCTGTCCCGGTTTCCATGGGGTGGGGTACCATGCCGCCCCCCAGTCTCGTTTTATGCCGCATCCCCGTATAGGTGGTTATTTTGCTCCAATTCAACTGACTGCTTCGACTGTAACGGTGGACCGAGAGATGGAAAAAAAAGTGTTCCTTGGCAGCGGAGCAGCTGTTTGTCAGTTGCTGGTTCCCCAGCACTAAAGTGGAAATGAGCAAAAATGTTACTGAAACTAGTGTTGTGACAAAAAGTGCTACTCACGTAGGGTCAAACGAGTCACTGCGGTATGGCATCGTCTAATCAATATCAGCTGCGAAGTAGTCTGATGTAAGAGCTTGCTCAAAACATTTCCGTTAAGCTAAGGATCATTTTAACGTTTTACTCCCCTCTACTCTCCCACGAGGACTCGAAGCGAAAACTGGGGCACAAGAATGACACAAATTACACTCTGCCTCGAGCCGTCCTGGCTCTTCGGAGATCACCAACCGTATAAAGAGTGGCTGACCTTCAGGGTGCAGTTTCTCATCATCATCTTTGTGTCGTGTCCGTAATGTCCCGGGGACATTAAACGAACGCAACGTCAGTTAGTTGGAGCAAATATTCAATGAAAATGTGAGTTATTTTTAGTTGAGATGATTTTCCTATGTGCTGCTCTGACGAGTTCCGGCCAGGAAAGGAATAAGTAGAATAGTAGCACGCTAGTGAAACTGCTACAATTTATCCGTGTGCGAATTTTAATTCTGGTATTACAATCGAATTTAATAATTTGATTAAGCTGTCAGATCATTGGTATTTCGCAGTCGTTTCTTATAGCTTTACTACTATTTCAAAGAATTAATTGCTTTATTTGTTTTATTATTATTTCGATTATAGAGGTTTTAACCTTAAGGTCATTTGCCTTTTCGGGTTAGGAAAACCTCGTATGAAAAATTTCTAACCCTATGTGCGGGGTCGGGACTCAAACCCAAGTGCGCTACGTACAAGACAATCGATTTACCAACTACGCTACGCCCACCCTCAATTAATTGCTTTAATACAACTGTTGGTGTAATTATGTCTTTCTTATAGATGAACACTGGGATCAACACAAGATCGGTTTCAACTTCGATACCCAAACGCTCGATCACCGGCGGAACACGTGGGTAGTATGGGTAGTAGAGTGACAAGAAAAAAATGACCCCTATCGGCCCACCCTTGATTCCTAGTCCCACCAGGAGAACTTGCTACAAATTTGAAGCAAATCGGACAAGTCTAGCTACCGGACCAACGTGCCTGAAGTTTGTATGGGATTTTTCGACAATTTACATGGAGAAAACCCACTACCTCGCATTTTCGCCACTAGGTGGTACTGTATGCATCATATTATCACTATAAGTGAAACTAAGAAAGATAATTTAATTGTCTACAACTTTGTCGAAGACAACTAGGCAATCTGACTTTGTTAAAAGAAGTTATTAAACTTTTAGCGAACTGATGTCTGAGTCAGTTTTGCATGGGGCCTAACAGTGCATGGTTATGTATCAGTACCGTAAACCGGGGTGACACTGATCACTTTTCGAAGTAATCATTACATATTTTTAGACGCAACACATTTTTTCAAGATTCATATTTTTAAACCATGTACTGATGTATGGAGAACATGATTGGATGGTTTTACCTAAAATTGTCCGCTTACAGCTATATTTTCAAAAATAATTTCAAGTTGAAGCCCGTGTTCGTATTCCGGGGTGACTTTGATAACCTGCATGTTCACCCTCATTAAGTTGTTGATGTCAATGTTTTTCATTCAAATGTTTGTTTAAACTAATTCTGGAAAGATACTCATTATTAAATAGATATTAATTAGTATTATAAAGAGTATTTCAATATACTGTACAATTCGAGTAACCAAAATTCTTACAATTTGTGTCGAACTAGAATAAAATATTCTGAAAACCTTTAAAACTGCTAAAATTGTTTTATTTCAGTGCTCTATCAATGTACAAAAAGTTCCATCTATTTTAACACGTTGGAATATTGAACAATAAAAAAATGTGCGAATTTTAGTTTAAAATAATTTTAAATAATTGCCAACTAGTTTCACAAAAAAAAATTATTTAAAATAAACAAGCTCTTGAAACTAAATTTGCCACATCCCAATCTAAAGGAAAAATCTGAGATGTATTTGTTTTATAAAAAATAGACGCTTTACGAAGCTTCGTAAAAATAAGTGAAAGTCAAATTTCGGTGTTTCGTAGTTTCTGGGCCCAAAAACCGAACAATATACTCAAAAAGTATATCAAATCAGTATTTTATAAGTTTAGAGTAAAAATCATTTCAATTTAAAATGATTCGGTAGACTATTCTGGTTTAAAAAGCGATCTACAAAAAAGTTTCAAGTGATCAAAGTCACCCCGAGGATCAAAGTTACCCCGGTTTACGGTACTCAATACGCATGAACTATACATTGTTGTGAAATAATGGTTAGGTTTAGCTCAATGGTATGTTCAGAAGAATTGTAGCACATAATACGAGTTATGTTTTGGTTGGAAAATTTTAGTTCGACATGTTACCGCATAAATGGCGTAAACACAAACTTTTTAACGGAGAGAGATAGAAATTGGGTGTCTTCCACAAAGTTGTAGAACAGGCATTTTGCAATAATTCTTCCGAACATCTTGATATTCTATCTCTCTTCTATGAAAAGTTAGTGTTGGCGCCCTCTATGCGGTCACATGTGGAACTAATTTTTTTTATTATGTACTACAATTCTTCTGAACATACTATTGAGCTAAATCAAACCATTATTACGCTAAATTGTATTGTTCCTGAGGGATTCCATGAGAAACCGGCCGACCGCAAAATATGATCATCGTCGATTCGAACGAAACTTTGCAAGTGTGTTCACTGTATGAATCTCCATGATATTCTCTGGCAATTGGAATATTTTGATACAAGAGCAATTTTTCAAAAGGGCGTAAACGTTTCTACGTGTATGAATTTCAAAATTTTTTTGTTCGATTACTGTATTTTATACAGCAAAACTTTCTGAGAACAAGTTACGGGGAATGAATACTTCTGTCTGTCAAAAATATACACTGAAAAAAATGTTGTGTTATTTTTCAAAAAACAAAAATTTGTGATAAAAATTTAAATGGCAAAAAAACCCATTTTTTAAATTTTTTATATTTTGTTACCAAAAACCTAAAGAGAAAAGAAACATTTTGAATGTGATTGCAAAAGTTGTTCTAACAATAACTTCGTACATGTTTTTAAATTTCATACTAATTGACATACAAAATTGTAATTTTATTACAGAATATAATTCTAAGTACCATTTAAAAAAAATGCATTTAACAAAAATCTTCCAAAATGCGATAGTTTCCGAGATATTTGAAATTTTGCTCCTTCAAAACAATTAATTCGTGTAATTATGCTCTTTTTAAAAGTTTTTCGCGTTACTCCATCATAAAATGTGAAAAATTTAATGTTAATCGTTTTAAAGACGTAAAAGCAACTTTTTTAATGTATTTGGATCATGGAGAAGCTTTCAATAAAAAAGTTTTCCTAACAACCACTTTTGACATATTTTTATAATTCTTACTATTTGCAGTCAAAAATACAATTTTCTTTTTGAATATGATTCTAAACGCCATTCTAAATCGAAATGCTCTTAACAAAAAATTTCTAAAATGTAGCAGTTCTCGAGATATTTTAACTTTTGTTTTAACAACATTATTATTGAAAGCTTCTCCATGATCCAAATACACTAAAAAGTTGATTTTACGTCTTTAAAACGAGAACCATTAAATTTTTGACATTTTATGATGGGGTAACGCGAATAACTTTTAAAAAGAGCATAATTACACGAATTAATTGTTTTTGAAGGAGCAAAATTTCAAATATCTCGAAATCTATCGCATTTTGGAAGATTTTTACTAAATGCATTTTGATTCTATATGGTGCTTAGAATTATATTCTGTAATAAAATTACAATTTTATATGTCAATTAGTATGAAATCTAAAAACATGTACGAAGTTATTGTTAGAAAAACTTTTTTACCGATTTTTTCTCCATCATGCAATCACATTCAAAATGTTTCCTTTCTCTTTAGGTTTTTGGTAACAAAACATAAAAAATTTAAAAAAATGGGTTTTTTCGCAATTTAAATTTTTATCATAAATTTTTGTTTTTTTGAAAAATGACACATTTTTTTCAGTGTATATTTTTTCAGACAGAAGTATTCATTCCCTGTAACTCGTTCTAGTTTGCTGTTTTTATAGTAATCGAACAAATTTTTTTTGAAATTCATACATGTAGAAACGTTTACGCCCTTTTGAAAAGTTGCTCTTGAGTCAAAATAATCTTATTACCTGTGGAAAATATTTAGTTTTCCATGACGGTGAAACGTGCAAAGTTTCATCGGAATCTAAGATGGTCGGTCACGATTTTAATGATTTTCGGACGGATCTTCGTGGAATTCCTCTCCTGTGGATCGAGTACTGATACACAACCATGCTCTACTAGGCCCCACGCAAAACTAACTAAGACATCACTTCGTTAAATGTTTAATAACTTCTTTTAACAAAGCAAGATTGACTAGCTGTCTTCGACAAAGTTGTAGATAATCAAATTATCTTTCTTATTTTCACTTATAGTAATAATACGATGCATACAGTGCCACCTAGCGGCGAAAATGTAGGTAGTGGGTTTTCTCCATGTAAATTATTGAAAAATCCCATACAAATTTCAGGTACGTTGGTCCGGTAGTTAGACTTGTTCGATTTGCTTCAAATTTGGTGCAAGTACTCCTGGTGGGACTAGGAATCGATTCAGGGGTGGGCCGATTGGGTTTTCAGATATTCATTATTTTTCTAGGCAGTCTAATGGGTAGTACTACCCATTCGAAAATTAACGAGGGGGGGGGGGAGGAATTACTCACTCGAAAGTTTGTAACAAACCAAAACTTGAGATTTACCATGAAAGTGTCCCGCACATTTAAATTTTTCGAAAATATGGGGATAATAATGAGGATTTGTTTAAAATTTGAATTTGTTTTTCATATTTATATGAAGGGAAATACATTTTGACAAATCTACATCTTGAAACAAGTAGTTCAGATCGATATACAAAAAATATTAATGCAAAATTATTCAGACTAAAGCCTGTAGTAAGAAATATTTTTAAAGACAAGACAATTGTATAATTCGTCATTTTTAAATTTTTATTTAATTAAAATTTGAAGCAAAGAGAAACGCTAGTAGGCTGTTTACAAGAAAGACAAAAGACATACACAAGAGGGATTAATTCCAACATCAGCTGCAAAGTCCGTATCAGGGAAAGTGAAGAGAGGGTGGACAGGGAAAAATGAAATTAAACTTGCAGCTTTTTGGCAAACGGAAGATCACTGTCAGGACATGATGAACAGGATCACTGACTGGCCTCCTTGGATCCACTAGGAACAGTTGGGATCATATTTCCAGGTGAGCATGTTAATAAAAAGAGAAGAGATAACTAAATTTGGATACCTAACGTGATTAAAAATATGTAAATGAGAGACACATAGTAGCGATCGAGGATAGTCACTTGACTGGAAGGAGGCCGGAGAGATTCATTTAACGGAGATCTGGCGCTAGAACACCAGGCGTACGACCAGACAGCACGACCCTAATACGCTGGAGATACGCATTCAACGTACAATGATTGGACATGTCTCGAGATATCACCCGAAGGAAGTTACGACCTTCATCCAACCCCTTTAAACCAAGGTTTGTTAATACCTTTGGGATTCCTAAACTTCCCTACGAAATTTGCCAAGCATCAAGCCTGTCAAAACGTTGTACAGTTCTACTGAAGGAATTTTTTGCTTTGATTCGATTGTTTCGAATATAGTGGATGCGTAGTATATCGTTAGAGTTGAAGTCTTTTAGAACCAGCTGAAGTGCGGTGTATATAGAAACAATATCAATAAGTTTTTGCCTCTGATTCGGATTTGAAAAGCGACAACTTTAGTGTCTGGTACTAAACTATGGCTAATCCGATTGAAATGATAGCACGTTTTCATCCCCAGAACGCTCCTACATAGTGTATTCTCGGCCCTGGCGAATTATGTTAAAATTGTGGAAGATCCACGTCGGCAGTTTACTCGGTTTTACATAATGCAAATGCAAACCTAGGAAAATAATAGGACTGACGCGCTTACGTCGGTTTTGTAACAGCACCCATCAAGGGACATTCTCAAGCCTTTACGTGGAAGCTTAGGAGAAAATGATTCTCCTCTTTCGAATATTTATAGGTTAGATGTTCCCACAATGGGGACAGGGACGAATGACCACAGAGTTAATGTCCCTTCACTCAAACTATCCATCCATCCCACAATGGGATTGTCAGAACCTTGCCGTAAACGGTGGCATAGCCCTTTTACCATTTCCTCTCGGAGGGTACCTCAAACGAATGCTTCAGTTTTTCCCCGTATAATTTATACGTGGGACAGTTCGACAGTTCATGAGAAGTCTCTTCACAGGGCCAAACCTTTCATAATTCTTTCCGCATTTTCCATACCGTGCCTTGCTTCTACAATAGGTAACTCTATGTCCCCATTGTTTGCAACGACGCGTGGCACAAAAAGGACTGCTAAAAAACACTGACTGACTAAAGCGACTGGAAGGGGCCAACGCCATATTTCGTAATTAAAGCCCCTCTCGGAGACTACACCATTAATCTCTACTTCCCGGGCAGGCACGTAGACAAAATACTCCTTCGAACACGCCCGACTGTTTTTTTAAATAAATCACGCGATATATCGATGATGATCCAGGGGCCGGTTGTATGGAATGGGTATGGTTTGTATTGAAAACGATTTTTTTTGCCATCAAAGCTCATTAAGCCTGGAAGGATGTTGGTCGACAGAGCTACCATTCCATTAGTCCACACCAGGCATTGCATTTATCACTCATATGAGTAACTGAGTCCGAATAATTTGGCACTGCGACAATAAAAACTCACATTTTCACAGTTATTGGCAATACGACGCATTATTTCTCCGGAGAAAAAAATCCGCGGTAGAATGAGCGAATGAGTTTACTTTTTTGCGCTCTCAGTCTTGCTACCGCTATTCCGAACCATGAAAGAACAAGTCTATCGTAATTCTTTGTCGCTTTTCTTAGAAATGAAGTTGTATATTTTGACGCTTTTATTGATTTCCAAGAAAATAACATATTAAAACCTTCTCCGATGAGAAGTAAAAAAAAATAGATAAATTTTATCGGGATAATTATTCTCACGCTATTTGTGGAGACGGAGAATTTTGCGACTCATCTTATCTCGGAAAACTTGGACATCGGATGAGCTTCTTCTCGCGTGAGTGGGTGAGAATTACAATGCCTGGTTCACTCTATCATGCGACCTGTAGTACCCACCAAAGAAGGTTCTATCGCAGGGAATTGAAATTTAAAAGAAAGGAGTAATTGGGACTTAGCTGTACAAATGCTCCATGTTGTATCAGTAATCAACAAACACGTTTTCGCTGAGCCGTCGGTCATACAGACCGTTAACAAAGGGTGTTTTCAAATTGCCATCCGTTATTATCAGGGAATTTTCATTTTCACTTACACACTTACGCCCTGCCTGAACTTTGGCCAGTACGGGTAGAAATCATTCCGAATCTTACTACCCCCTCTGGAAAGAAGTGTTCCGCCGGCCCTGATCACTTGGTGTCAAAAGACGACAAGACGTTTGTTTGATTCTGTGATCAACCGCTATTGTGATTCCTCCGCCGAATCCAACAATTCCATCAAATCGATGAATATCAGAATTAGAGTTACTCTTCAATTTAATATTGAACTAGCTTTCCAATTTATGATTCAAATGACTAAACTATAAATCTACTACAATTTTGTTAGCAAATTTCAATCCAGGTTGAAAAGCTGTCGAACATAGCATTGCAGTCATCAATTGAAACATTGATTGCGACAAAAAATCAATTTTTCTTCCGTAATGCTACCTATATCTGTAGGAGTAAAGAAATCAGGGACCAGAATATATTGGCTCAAATGGCACGTTCCCCGGGACTTGTGCCTTGCCGTGTCTTTTCATCATTTCCTGAGTGAAAGCAAAGGAGAAGGAGGAGGAAGGAAGTAGAATTGGAAGGGTGGGAAAAATAACAGCACAAAAACAAAAACTAACAGCAGGTCAGTTAAACTCACAAGTAGTTCAACTCGCCTGCGAGTAAGCCTAAAACTTTTTACCACATTGAATAAGAAACTTTAGTTTGTCTTTGGGTTTCAGTCGTAGTATGTAGTATGTAAGGACGGCCGAAAACTCCAAATCGCAATAGCGCTACTGCTGGACAGTTGCATATCAGATGATATGAGGTTCTGTAGTCGGATTTACAAGGATCACACGAAAACGACTCAGCGCGCTGAATAGTTGCCATGTGATGATTGAGTTTGCAGTGACCGGTTAAAGGCCTGGTCAGCATGCCGCTGTGAAGCTTCGAAAAATGCAGTAGATTTTTCGAAATCACTGTGCACAGTTATTCGACAAACGCCTTTGTTTGGCGACACGTTTGTAGATTTGTCTAATAATTGCGGTGCTCGGACGAAGCCCGGGACCGCTATTTTTCTCTTATCCAACTTGTCGAAATTGGCATAGCGGGTTCAGGGCCAAGTCAATCGCTGAACCTGCCCTGGCCAATTCGTCAACCCATTCATATCCAGTAATACCGGTATGTCCGGGCATCCAGACAATGTAGATATTGTTGGCAATGTTTAATTCTTCGATTTGGATTCGGCACGTGATCACTAGTTTGAACCGCGATTTGTATGAACCAAGGGCCTTGATTGCAGCCTGACTATCGGAGCCGAAATTTATAACTTTGCCGGACAAGCCTGTTGAAGGGCCGATTGTTCCTGCGCATAATCGCGAAGATTTCCGCTTAAATTACAGTACAGTATCAACCTAGTGAGTGAGATTGTTCCAATCTCATTCGCAGTGACGAGCAAAGTATTCGGTTACTAAGCATTGCGTTTATCCAACCCGAGATACATGTAGATACCCCATGACCGTCCCTTCAAGAATAGATTGGAAGGACACATTGTCAAAAACACCCTCAATATCTAGGAACACACCCAAGCTAGATTGCTTGAGCGAGGAGGCCCTCTCAATGTTGCAAGCAACATCGTGAAGCAGGACGATGCACAGTGGTCAAAATGAGCAATTTCATGCCTTTAATTATTTTTCGGCTAAACCATAAGGTTTGAGTTTTGGTGACTTAGGACAAGTTATTAAGACAAATTTTCAGATGTAGACAACCATGTTCCAAAATGAAATGTCCAGGCATTTTTTAAATGTAACTTTTTACTGGAAGGAGATAGATAGTTTGAGTCTTAAGAAAAGTTGCAGACAATGTTATTTTTAGTAATTTAACTAAAGATACTAATTCTCTATCTACAGCCTTTTCGTTGTTATTAGAAGTTTTCCAATGAACCCCATAAAATCAGTTTATTTAAAATGACTTTTGTCGTATTCATTTCTCTACAACAATGATCTTCACAATGTTTTAGATATTGTAATAACCCACAACTTCGTTTAATATTTTAAGACGATCCGATGTTTATAGAAAGAACTGCTTCTTTGATTAAAAATGTCATATTTTTTAACAATTTTTCTAAAAAAGTTGCAAAAATAGGCAAATGAAATAATGTTATCTTGAAAGTACTAACAATCTACTACAACATCCTATTTCCAAAAAAACAGATTTTTAAAGGGTGCTAACAACGAATCGGCTGTAGATAGAGAGTTAGTATCTTCAGTTAAATTACTTAAAATAACATTCTCTACAACTTTGCTGAAGACTCAAACCGCCTATCTCCTTGCAGTAAAAAGTTATACTTCAGAAATGCCTTTACACTTCATTTTGGAACATGACCGTCTACTTCAAAAAATACGCCTTAATAACTCCAAAAACTTGTCTGAAATCACCAAAACGCAAAACCCTATAGTTTAGCCACAAAATAATTAAAGGCATGAATTTGCTCATTTTGAGCACTGTGCGATGGTGGATTTTCCACACTGATATGCATGTTGCATTTTGCGCAGTGAATGTTCAACTAAATTAACGTTCCTGCTGTGATGATCGATTATCCGTTTCAAAGCTTTCAGAAGAAAATAACTCAAGCTGATAGGACTAAAACTGTTGGTTTCTTCATAGCTTGAGCAGCCCCCCCCCCCCTTTGGGAATAAATCTAACATTTTTTTATAATAACCGATAGCAAGACATTTTTGATAATATCAAATCCCTTTTGCAGAAGCACGGGAAGTATTCCATCTTTTCCAGGAGATTGGTATGGAGCAAAGCTGTCAACAGCCCACTTGACCGATTAACCAATGTAACCAATGTGCGTGCTGACGCCCATAAGTCCAAATCACCAGAATGAGATTTGTGAACATAGCTCAGCATCCGGATCGATAAAACCAGGAAAGTGTGCGTCGGAGAGACTATTAAGAATATTTTTTTCGTTCGACACATGAACACCATCTTTGGTTTTGAAGAGTTCATCTGAAAATCTTTCGATTTCGAGAGAACTTTATTTAACCTGCTAGCCTCGATCAGACTAGAGACAGGCAACTCGCTCCACAGTTATCAGGCTGTCTCCGATTCCAAGCTCTTCTCATATCCTTCTTCATTCCTTCAAGCTCCGCTCTCCATCAAGGGGTTCCCCTAGCCGATTTAACAGAACCAAGTGGACAAGCTTCTTCGTAGGATGATACTATGAATGCGTTGGTCGTATCCACGACGACAGCCAAGTCGTCTAATTGACTTACTGTTGGAAAATATCCATGAAACTTAGTCGCCAAGTTTTCCAAAAAGAGGGTCCAGTTTGTAGATTTAGGATTACGACATATTGTTTCATTGAAGTTGACACCAAAATGATCGATTCAGTTTCAGTTTCATTTGGAACCTGCCAATTTCCCAGCTCATGCGAAGTTCTTTCAGAGCAAAGTGTTATGTCTAACACCTTCTCTCTACCAGACCTCGCAAAAGTTGGTCGGTTTCCTACATTCAGAATGTGGAGATTTGTACTACTTATGTACTCCATCAGTTCAGGACCTCTCAGATTGATGCCAGAGCTGACCTGAATGATGTGATGAGCATTTGCATCACTGCCCATAATAAGCGAGAGCCTATTTCTGCTACAATATGATACAACGCTTTTGAAATTATCAGAAGGAGACGATTCGTTATGCGGTTGATATGCTGAAAGACTTTTTGTCTATGTTACAGACAGTCAGTGAAACTGTGACTGCACAGATATTGCTGGTTGTGAGCTCCGATATGAGACACGCGTCAATAGCCTTATGTTTTTAAGAATGCAAGCACGAGGCATTTCACGTGGGTTAGTCAAGCCTGTCTTGTTGTAAACAATGAAGGCAGTGTTAAGTTTATTTTTCAATATTGAAGTTTCCTTTATGGAAGTACGGTTCTTGAACCAATGCTATAGAAGCTTTTCTTTCTCGCTTAAGTTGAGATAGATCAATAGTTGCTGTACGTTTATGCTGTAGATTGATTTGTATTATTCAAACCATTGTTGATTAGAAAACTGTACATTTCATATTCAACATAAATTACACAACAACTAGAGGACATCAAAAAAGTTGGGATGCTAACGCACATAGCGAGCCTTTTCAGGTTTAAATGGGACACGATTCCCTCGATTTGTGAAGAAAATCCACTGTGTCAGATATTCGCATAACACAGTAAGGGCAAAACCCAAAATGCTCCATGCGCGACTGGCATATTTTAGACCCTCCAGTCATCAAGTCCTCGACACGGAACTACACCTTGACTTAGGGACTCCTACTTTCAGACGTCTCCTACGTGATGGAAGCAGGAACCCAGCACACATCAAAATTTGATAATCGAAACCCAGCAAAACTTCACCGAACTACCATCAGCCGAGAGTCTCAGCAAACCCTCAAATAAAATTCGGCAAAATTACACAGATCATCGACGAAAAAACTTCGGTGTGTAGAGCGAACGTTCCGCTGCGTCATGCAGCATATTGGGGAGTTCACCCCGCTCTTCTCAGGCTTCGTTCGCGATTGAGAATATTTTAAACTCCCTCAACAATTTTACCCATAGCATAAGTCGGATGACACTATGGAATTGGGGTTCCCTGTTTGGTGGGTTTTTACCACCGGAACAGTGGTAATTCTCAGCCGGTTGAAACATCCACTACCGACACTACATGGCTTATCTTAACTGTTCGGAAAAAAGCTGACATTGAAGGACAGCTTCCGTAGATGGCTAAACAGCTTCAAACATGGAGGTAGAATTTAGCATTGCAGTCATCACTTGAAACATTGTTTGCTACAAAAAATTAAATTTTTCTTCCGTAATGCTACCTAGATCTGTCGGAGCAGTGGAAGCAGTGTGTGGAAACGGATTTGAAGGCGTGTCAGTCATCGTTCTTTTTTTAGTGATACCGATCAACAAACTGGTCCAGGTGACAAAAATCATCTTGTGACAGGGGGGGTTAGCTCGCTAGATGCTTGTCCCAGCTATCACACTGTAATGTCGTAATGAGAGTGCTCAATCTATCGAACCTAATATTGCAAATAAGAACCTTTTAAATTTAATCCTCTCCCGAATACTTAGCGGATCAAAATTTTTAATTGATCTCGTCATGATTCTGCTAACCAATCACCATGACTCCATGCATCCTGGAAAATGTGTAGACAAAAATGTCTTTATCTTCATTCGACGAGTACTCACATTCCCAGTTCTAATAGAGTTGCCATGAAAGCCTTTTGACGTTAAACTACTAACTTGTGCATTGTTGTACTACGAACGGTACCTTTTTCCCCTTGCAAGAAGATTAAAAACAGCAAAAATATCTTCCATATAGGGATCTGACGAGACGGAACATCATAAATAAAAATTGAATCGATAATGCGCCTGGAAGTAGGCACCCGATTTGAGAGCATTACTGTGGGTCTATACGGGACAAAAGCTGCTACAGCTGACTGGTTGATCGATAAGCTTTTTCATCGTCCTTTGCCTTTGCCGTGTGTGTGTGTGAGTGGGTGTGTGTGGGTGTATGTGCCATTTGCCCTCGAGATTTCCGTACGAGAAACGAGCAGGGAAAAACTGATAAGGTTATGTGATAGGGTGACCATACGTCCTGGTTTCCCAGGACATGTCCTGGTTTTTCAATGACTGTCCTGGTGTCCTGGGAAGTCGAGGAAAATGCTTGATTTGTCCTGGTTGTTGCCATGTAAGCCTAAAATATTTTTCTTTATTGAGTCTTCGCTTTATTTCCTCAGGCTCAGATCGCAGTCTTTTTTAATCTCACAACTTTCTTCTCTTACGTGGAAATTGAAAAGGAAAAGATCAAGCCGTTCGTATGTACATAGCATATTAATGACCTGTAGTCCGTTTACAAGGAAACTTGACAGTCGAACAAATCGAAATGATTCCAGTTGTGGACCAAACTGGTCGCTATCAATGGCGATGAAACAGTTTGTCTTCACATCCCGCACAAGTGAAACAGTCAAATCTACACACCTAGAAAATATAGTGTAAATTTACGTCTCCTGACCCTGACATATACGAGCATCAAAAATGACTTAGTTTTACGTTTGATTTTAATTTTACATGACGTTTAATTTCGTAAATCATGTAATTTTACTCCTCATACAGCGTTTGTTCTGAATGGTAGGAAGTGTAATTTTATGTCATAGTGCATGTAAAGTATATGTTTCATGTAAAATTAAACGGCACACGGTAATGTTCCGTCATTTCGTAAATTACGCTTTGTTGAATTGTGTCATGTTTGCAATTACGTCAACGATAAAATTCAGATTTTTTTGGTGTGTACCTACAAGCCGATTGGTGCCTATCGCACAATCAGTCCATATCGTATCAGTGCACAAACAATATTGTATTGTTGCGGAGTAAAATGAGTTTGCCAAATGAAACAAAAGTGCCCGTGCTACGGGATAACACGATTTCGATCAACTTTAATAAAACTCGTGTTAGACCCACAGTTCAGGAAGTGGAGCAATTAGTAAAAGTGAAAATGGAGCTAAATCTCGCTGAAGTTACGTACATTCAGCTACATCACGTTTAAAACTGTGTTTCGATCACGTTTAGAAGCTTAGCACAGGCCGAAATCTTAATTGCAAAGAACAACATGCAACACGAGGTCAAATTTAATAACACCAGAATAAAGATCCCCGTGCATATGGAAAACGGCATGGTGGACGTGCGTATCCATCATTTGTCCCCGCGCACTAAGAAAGATGACATCTAACAAATCATGTCGCAATATGGAGAAGTAGAATCTATGCACCTGGGAGAATTTTTTTCACCGGCATTCCAAACGCCGTTCGTATTGTGAGGATGCGAGTGACTAAACCAATACCTTCTTACATGACTATCGAATGCAAATCACCGAGGGACGGCGTAACCTATAAGCAAACAACGCTAATCACATATCCAAGGCAGACCCCAATATGCTAATTCTGTAACCATACAGCCCACTACGGAGAAACATGCGCCGAAGCAACTAGTCAAAACTCATCTACTACAGCCAACTCTAACAAGCAGTCACCGACACATTCAGATAAACCAAAAACAACGATCCAATTAACCAATAATGCAGGTACAACGACCACGACAACCGCTCCCAAACCAACAACTAACATCGCCAATAAAGAAGAAAATACCGATGAAGACGGATTTACAACAGCGAGCCGCAAGAACAAGAAACAAATAAGAAACTATGATCGTGAACAGCAAGAAAGCAGTACCGATGATGACATGGACGGGAACGATAACGCGAGAGAAGGCAGACTGAATGACTCCCAAGCGGCTTCACCGCCAAGGAAAAGGATCTCAACACGCAGCAGCAAACTGCGTCAACAAGATCTGAAAGACCAACATTCTTAGCATTTTATTTTTTTATTTTTACTTATTGTAAAAAATTAAAAGACCCGCGGCTTTTAAAACGCACTGGTGAACATGGTTTAAAAGTTAAGCGAGGGTGAACAAATCGTTCCCAAGTGCTCTCTCTCTAACTGGTGATTGAGGAACCAATTCAGGGTCAATGGAAACAGTACCTAAACTACGATTAACATGGCTTCACGCCTGGACGCTGAACGGCGACTAACCTGCTGAATTTAGCATCATACATAACAGGGAGTATGGAAGGTCGCGCACAAACTGATATTATTTACACCAGCCGATCTGCTGTTTTTTCTTATAATAAATGATAAAATGGAGAAATGTGTAATCAACGGTAGTTTTTGCAGATGTTTCGATCCTTAATTTCAAATCGAGATATAATAATTGTCATTGGAGATTGCCAGGTACTTATTTTTAAATCAGGAATAGCGTAGGGAGTTACTTGGGACCGTTTACGTTTCTAGCTTACTTCAATGACGTGTGTTTAGTGCTGGTAACTCCTCGCCTGACATGCACAGATGATTTCGTTTCATCCGCTAAATTCATAATTGCCGATTTCCCCAACAACATCATGTGGCCTTCACTGATGGATATGAAGCAAAAACTGTGTGTGTACAAATCTGAAGAAAAGAGCTCGGTGATCGAATTCTCATGAGATTTTTTGGCTGAGCTATGCCTGCCCGACCCCAGAAATGTATTACTGCAGTAGCTCTGCCTGCCAGAACAGGGAGGGGGAAGCAGGCACAATCGATTAAGAGGTGATGAATGTAGGTAGTTCCCTTTGAACTGTCCTGGTTTTTTACTCGCTTGATATGGTCACCCTATTATGTGATTATGCGCTGGCAGGTGAGGTGTGTAGCGGAACAGTAACAAGTGGAGTGGAGGAGTGAGCGGAACAAAGTTGGTCAAATAATTGGGAGAGCAACTTGAAAAGATTTTCTTTTTTGCTTTCGACTTACTTCCTAACAAGCTTCCTTTCAGCGCTGCATTACGAATTCATGACATAACGGGAACATTCGGGGGATCGTTTGCTAACTACACAGTGTAGTCTGCACTATAGAAAGGGCGGAACGCATGAAAAAGGATTTTTCCGAAAGGATAAGGGCTTGCTCGTTTCGAAGGATGAAACTGTGCCATTGAAGCCAGCTTTCTATGTCTGTACAATTCGGTTCGTACAGGTAGGGAGATTTTCTTACTTTAAACATATTGGGAAAGGTGTGACCGCGTATCGATTATTACTCAACAACAATCAAAAAATTCTGTCGCAATCGATATCAATCCTACAGTGTGGCTTGTAAGGAACACTTTCCTTAGGTGCATATTGTATATAGTAGTTCAAAAGGATAGATATAAATGAGCTCAGCACCCTTAAATAATCAACACAAATCGTAAGAGACTCACTCGAAAATACAAAACAATTATTCCATTCAACCAGAAGAAACAACCATTCAGCAATTCACTCAAGCAATCAGTGTCCTATTTCCGTCTAAAGACGACGACGTACAATAAAATAGGGAATTTTCTCTCCACCTTTCTACGCGTAGCCCGAAACAATCACGGTTCGATCGCTCATACAAGTCATTCCAATCGGGCACAAGATTGTCAGCCGGAAATGAGAGAAGGACAGATTGGTAGTTTCTGAGCACTCATTTTTCTTATCTCAGGAGGGGATTCACGGATAGTTGACAAAAACACGCATTCCGAAGACGAAGGAAATCAATCTTTCTTTGTTATCGCTCGTCGGGTTTTTGTGTCGTTTCTACGATGACGGTTCTAATTGGAAATACTACGGACGTCAGTCTGGATTGAGCGGCGGAAAGAAAAGAAACAGTACAAGTGGTACTGGTTCTTGCTTAGTTATACTTCGATTCATTCCGTTTCATCGAATTCAGGACAATGTTTACATGCTATTTTGTTCTTTTTCTTTGACTTTATTTTCGTTTTTCTCTTATAAGAAATAGTCTAGATCACGACTCACGAAAGTTCCACGTTGCTAGAAATGGTCAAACCGTGTTATAAATAAGGATTATAGCCAGGATATTGCTTTAAAAATGTAAAGCATAATGGAAATTTTTAAGTCAACTGTCGGCCATTACAATCAAAACAAGGGAGGGAAATAAAGGTAACGTTTTCGTTAAAACAAATCATTCATTTTCCTTGAAAAAGGTCATCACCAAAGGCCGAAATGTCGGATATTCAGAAAGCCTCGTTTCGATTCGATAGGGTAAGACCGTGAACTTTAGAAATTCTAACGTCTCATCCCAGTCCACATAACCTTTAACGCCTTTTTAAATAGATTCTGATGACTAGAGATGACAAAGGATTTTCAAAGCAAGAAAATCAAACATCAATACGGATAGAAACATTAATAAAAACGCACTATGCTACATTTTTCCTCAGCGGAGAAAAATTCAGGTAAAAACTTAGGCGTTAGTGTCATGAAACCTGTTACTAAATTAGTTATAAAATTTGCGTTTCGATTTCGTCTCATCAGAATTCGACATTAACTTAGTGGCAGGACATCACATATATTATAAAAACCGTGTCAGTTTTTGACACTTTTCCTTGTCAAAAATCTGTCAGGTCAGAGGAGTTGCATTTTTGACAGTCTTTTGATTCCTCACACTTTCATACTGTGCAGTTCGATATGGTGTGAATCAGTACAATAATCAGCGTAAAAAAAAACATGAAAACTTGATAAACTTAAAGATGCAACTAGTTGCAACATTTTAGTCACTCTTGATGATTACTCATTGTTGCCTCATCGCGTCGTATACATGATTAATTGCCGCGGTCACCGACGACAATTTAATAATTAAAGTTAAGCGTCACGTTTGCTATATTGTATTACAATGGGCTATAGCTAATGAGCATGATGATCGTACAATCCGTAGTTGTTACTCCGCGATTAACCAGAATAAGCGAATCTGCACAAGGAATCAACGAATGGAACATGATTAGCTACCCATTCTCAATGTGCGCGTTTCGAGGGTTCTATACTTTGAAATATCAATAACGGCGCCGATCACGTCCTTACAGTCATCGGGGTAGGAAAGGAATGTTAGTGTAGCAAACGTTTTGTATGGAAGCCTTATGCACCTCCACGTTCGCCACGGGAAGCAGTTTTTGTTAGTGGGATGAGGTACAAAGTTACCCAAATTAAGATTTATCTTGATAAGTTATACGAGATATGCAACTCTCAGAAAAGTTATCATAAGTGTACTGCTCTGGGCAGCCTGCTGTCGAAAAGTTATGATAGATGTTTTGGCTGACATTCGGCTGTTGGTAATGTTGCTTATGATTGATTGAAGCAAACGGCATGTGAATGATGATTTTATTTTTTTGCACTTTATGACATAACACGATATTCCAAGAACAATACAAGTGAGCATGACTATGAGCATAATGAGCGTACAATTCGTGATTCTCCGTAATTGATCAGAACAAGTGAAATTGCACAGAGAATCAACGAATGAGGCCAGGGAGCAGCTATCCATCCTCAATGTGAACGTTTCGAATGTTTTACACTTTAAAATGCCAGTAGCGGCTCGGGGAACGTCCTTACAGTCATCGACGAAGGAAAGGTATGTTAGTGTAACAAAAGTTGTTATGGAGACCGTGTAAACCTCTGCATCTTCGTGTTAGTCACGGGAAGGATGGTGTTAAAAGTGACACAAATCTGCCTTCACCGTGATGAGTGATGCGATCTATGCAACTCTAAAAAGTATTATCATGTGAATATTGCTCTGGGCAACCGACTACCGAGAATTTATGATAGATTTATCATTTATTGAATTAATTTTGAAATGGTCGGTTTGTAAAAAAAAGTAACTTCAGCTGCCGACAGCACACAATCGGGAGTGTTGCTAGTGTTCAATTGAATCCAACGGTAGTTGAACGATTTTATTATTCCTTGCTTCTTTATTCCGGCGAAACATGGCATTCCAAAAACAATGCAATTTAATGAAAAGCGATTACTTTTTGTATCTCGAGACATTTGTCGATATACCTATGTAGTTGAATGTTTCATAATACACGCATTATTTAACGTGTATAAATTTTGGAATTATATTTAATGACAATTATGTATTGGCTTCGTTCTCCGCGGAACGGTTAATACTTATGTTATAATCATTCGCGCGCGTTAGTGTGCCATCTAAGGCACATTTTAAACGGAATAAAATAAGCCTTACCGCATTACCTAAAACGACTAACTTTGTATGCCGAATATACAACCGATGACGATGATGAGCGCGATTTTTTAGACGAATTACTTGAACAAGATTGTAAACAACAAGAACGAAAAGAAACTAACTTGTCACCTTTTGCGTCAATAAACAAGCTACAATATTTTTATACTCATGAAGAAATATTGTTTACGTGACAGTAATTAGTGCATGTACTACTCCAAAACATATGCAAGCACTCGATATAATAAGAACAATTAATATAATTTATTGATGATTTAATGGACTAAAAGTAAAGCAATGAGTATGACAATAAAACGTTTGTTATTCATGCTGATATGACTGCCGAAAATTGATAAGTGGTTTTGGATTCTACTTGCGAATTGTTAAATCTCAACTCTTATACATAATTCAAAAGTCATCATCCACTCAGACAAGACCATGTGTATTCCCCACGCGCAATAAATACCCAGTGGATTAGTTTCCTAGTTGGTCAAATAAACACGAAACAAACTAAGAAATTAGTTATTAGCTCAGTCTGACGAAATATCAGCTTGATTAGCATCAATCGGCTGATACGTGTTCTCTTACTATGCCATCAAATCAAAGAACATTTAAAATTACCTACGACAAAATATGTGCAATTCAGAATATAACGAAATGAAAACTGGTTAATTATTTCCATTAAAATAAGATCGATTAAAATTAGTTGCATTACCGAGGTGGTTCATTTTCAAAAATAGCACTGCTGATGAAACACTTCATTAAAATAAGTGATCAGGGACACGAACGAAGATAGCTGACCACCGCCGACATTCTAAGCACAAGACAATTCAACGAAAAGCCACGTCTTATTTGTCGAAATAGATCTTGTAAAAACTTTGGTATTATTATAAGTATTCAAACGACTATTATATATTTCCTTCTCCATGAACGATTGAGTAAGATGCCGACTTATACGAGCGCGAAAAAATAAGCTTTAAAATAGACGCTACCAAGTACCTAAACTGACCGACTTTGTATGTCGGACATACAACCGACGGCACCTGCGTAAACAGAAGCAAGATTGTGCAAAAGCTAAAAACTAAAAAAAATGTCACAGGATCTGTCAAAACAATATCCGGTCGTGACCCAGATTAGAGAGGTTCATGCGAATAAATTGATGAATTATAGTTAGTGATATTGCACGCAACATATGAGATCATGTATACGTGTCGGTTCGCGAGGTTGAGATCGACGGTGTGGCTACCGGGAAAAGTTTCACTTGCGAGAAACTGTTGCAGTAAATACGAGGTTGGTTGTTTCAGAGATTTCTTACTTCAGACTGCTACCTATCAACAGGTATAAATAGTTAAAAAACCCGAAATATTTTTCAGTCAGCAAATGACGTACAACGATACGTACAAGAAGTGGTCTAAATATCCGTTACAGAAGAAGCGATAGAGGAAGCTACAATCTGTCTTCCCTTTTTCAAAAATTCGAATGCAAAGTCGCGTAACCTTTGGAACGTTTACAGTTTTTATTGTATTGCGTGGAAATAATCAATTTCTTCGCTTCTTTGTAGAAAATATGTTGGGTGTTGTTACGACTGTCGTTGTTTCATGAGAGTTTATTTGGTTGTTCAGTCAGATAAATTTTAGCTAACACTATTTTCTGTAATATCCAAACGGTTCGAGTGTTGGTTCTGGTCTTTTTCAGTGCAAAGTAACTAATGGTAGAAACGTTTGGACGTCAGAAAGTAGTGTGCGTTAAAATTCATCAAAGTGAAGAGCCGTAGAAAATATGTTTAGCAAATACAAATTGAATATTCACTATGTATGACATGCATTTATAACGAAAAAACTTTATTTTGAAAATCTTTCTAAAACGAACTAAGCATCTCCTCAAAAGACCGTACAATCCCGAGAAGGAAATATTTGTGAACCGTGCCCGGCAGGTGTAGAGGCTAGTAGAGGCCACTATTTTTTATTTACGATATTTGGAAAGTGGCATGCACAACAAAAAACCAATTTCAAAAACATCCGACTGAAGCTGATTGATTCCCGCCAATTGCATGCATCGAGCCGCAAATCTTGAACAGAAAGAATTGTGAAATCAGTCGAATACTGCTATTCAAATTGGTCGGATGCCCTCTGTTCGGAAAACTGCAGATCAAAGCCAAATGAGAAGACGATTATTAGAATACGGCTGCTTCTGTTGACTGACTGCAGTATTTAGTCTGTTCAGCTGCGTGTTAGTAGCTGGGACTATTGTTTTATTTACGATGGTTGAAAACATACACAACGAAAGAAAAAATTATTTTGAAACAACTTACAGAAGCTCGTTCGTGATTGGTTCCTGCTAATGTCATGCATCGAGCCGCAAATCTTGAACTGAATAAATTATGAAATCATTCGGTAGCTGCTGTTCAGCTGCGTGTTAGTAGCTGGGACTATTGTTTTATTTGCGATGGTTGAAAACATACACAACGGAAAAAAAATGATTTTGAAACAACTTACAGAAGCTCGTTCGGGATTGGTTCCTGCATGCATCGAGCCGCAAATCATGAGCTGAATAAATTATGAAATCATTCGGTAATAAAGAAGCATTCTTTTTCAATGACTAGTATACTAACACTCTCTGAAAAGTAAATTTATTTTTGAAAATGATATTTTCGTTGATCGAAAACCCCCCTCCCTTTATTATGAATTGGTTCGTAATATATACTATGAACTCATCATCGATATTTGTAAGTTAGTGGCGTCCAACGTGGAGCCAATTATTGCGGTACGTTAGCAAATTAGTCGTCTCATACTGACTCTGTTGAAAGCAGTTCTTTCAAATACCGATCCAGAGACGAAAGCTAGTAACCATAAAAATAGTTTGGTTTGAACAAAAATAACGAAAAATGTTGAGTAAGATTGTCATTTCAAACCACTCATGATACCGGTCACGATATTCAGTGTGCTTTCTGCTTCTGCCAGAACCAGTGCGAAGCGAACGACTAAAACAGTTTTTTTTCGCAGTGTGTGCGACCGTCGGAAGACCAAAAGAAACTGCTGCTTTAATTTTGACTGTGTCGATCTGTCGAGATGAATGAGTCGCAGAAACAAGAAGTGGGGCCCTGGCTAAATACAGAGGCTATTAATGTCCGCATTCTTTTCGCATAAGACCGAGCACTCGTGTTGCAAAACATTAGCTGAAGGTGAAAATGAAGGTTAGACTCACGGAAGTTGCCTTCATCGAGTTCTACTATGTCAGACATTCAGTGCTAATAGCGTTCAACAAGTTGGCCTTGCCGGAATCAGCCATTTTGCATAACAACTTTTATCACGTGATTGTGTGTGACAATGCTATAAATAAGATCCTCTTATATGTGGACGATGAGAAAATCAATGTTCGGTTACAAGATTTAATACCATTTACTTGTACCGTGGCCATTAAAATATTCATTGTCACATTAAAATGGAATTACTTAAATAAGACATATTGGAAATATATAAAGGACCCACGGCTCCGTTTAGCTAATATATTGGGCCGAGTCAAATAAACAAATTATATAATAAAATATTAGATGTGTTATAGAAGACTAAGCACTAAAATTCTCCAAAAATTAGCACTTTATCGCTAATGATTGTCACGATTAACAAAACGCTCTTTCCATCGGATGTCAATTGCTGCTAAATCATATATTAGTGAAGCAATCATAATGAACTTCATGTTGCAATCAGCACCAGCATTTTAGTCTCTTCCTATGGTGGCCAATTAATGTCTATGTGAGTTTAAAAACAATACACGATACGGCAGACCGACATCAATAGGTTATCACGGAAAGCGACTAAAATGTTGTAACTAGTTGAAATCTATTGTTGATATTATAAGTATTTATATCTTTTGAAGGAGAGAAGCTAGCGTTTTGATACGTTAGAAGAAAATGTTCGTCTTCAAAAGTTCTGGAAAACATCTGAAGGATGGATTGAAAAACAAATAAAAACTGAAAAAGTTATATTAACAATTTAGCTTTTCCGGATCCTTTGTGGTATGTTTAAATTTTTTTTCACGGTGAACAATATAAAAAGTATAGTCTAATTTTCGTGATAAAATGTTCTAATTCGCAATTCTTGTATATTATTGTAAAAAGTGGATAGTGTGCTTCCAAATTTTAAAAAAATCAGGAATTTTAATGGTAGAAAATAAAATTTAAAAAAACTTTGTCGAAGAATCTGGAACTCTATTCTGTGTACTTTTCATTTTACAAGAAATTTACTAAAAATAGGAGGATTCTTGAAAAATGGTTTTCTTTATATAACTTTTGTAGTTTTTACTTTTTACTATAAACTATTTTTTTAGTAAATATTGCAAGATATAAAAATATATCGCATTTGCCATTTTTTGGTGATCTTTAATAATGCTATTTGAGGAAGTTATATTTTTTTATAAAATAGTTCCCATAATTTTGAAGCGATACTCAGTGTGCATTCTGCTTCTGCCCGAACCAGTGCGAAGCAACAACAACAAAAACAGTTTCCTTTCATATCGTGTGGTTATTTGTCGAGATCAGTGAGCCGCGGAAGCAAGAAGCGGTGCTCTGGCCAAATACGAAGGCTATTGATTTTCGCATTCTTTTCGCATAAGATCGAGCATTTGTGATGTCAAACTTTTGCTGAAGGTGAAAATGGAGATTAGGCTTACGGAAGTCGCGTTAACGAGTTCTACCATGTCAGACATTCAGTGTTGATAGCGCTCAACGAATTGACTCCGGCGAATTAGTCATTTTGCATTAGGAATGAGCGAGATCGATGCGATTTTTTCGAAATCGAATTTTTTCGCCTCAAAAAAATCGATTTTTTTTACCCTAGCCTTTCGGTTCGACTTTTAATAACATCGATTTTATTGATTCGATAAAATCGAAAGAGAGAATTGGTTTAAAATCATCTTTATGTGTGAAGGGCACAAAACCTAACTATAAATAGTCCAGGTGTTTGCTTTTCGACTTCGTCTCTTCAGAACCACGGCACTTGACAAATGCACCGGGTTGACGCTAAGTCCAAAATTGGAAACACTACTTCTGAACACACTAAACGACTTCCAACTTATGTTGTCCCGTATTGAAGAGGTTCTGTTTACTGATGAGATCTACTGAAATCAAACCTTGATTTCAGCTAAGCAGCCTGGTGCATTTGTGAAGTGTCATGATTTTGTTCTTCCATTCATAATGAGCCTATGCTGATTTTGTTTTTAAATCAGAGTTGCTCTAGGTTCGCTCGGAGCTGTCACTTTTGTATGGATGTTGTAAATATTAGAGCGAATATAGGGCGACTCGAGTCTCAAACCGAAAACAGCATAAATGTTGCAACCAGCAACAGCATTTTAGTCGCTCTCTACGGTTGCCAACTGATATCCCTGTAAGTTTGAAAACGACGCACAGTGGGACCAATCCAAAAAAGGTAGGACAAAACCTATTTGAGGCCTTAGATATCATTTTAGAGCCAGCATTTCTTCGTAGGATATGTTCACAATATTATTCTGCAACTTTTTAAGTAGAATATTTTGTTGTTGGACTAAAGTAGAGTACCCGAGCAAAATTTATTTTTCAAAAAAAATTTTTAGAGAGACGATGTCTTCGACAAAGTTGTAGAATATTATGTTTTGAATAACTTCTTTTAAGATACCACAGACATCAGACCTCAAATTTGAGGCAAAATTGTTGTTTTTTGAAAATATTATCAAATTATCGATATTTCCATGCTAAAAACCTTAATTGATTAATTTAACATTTTTATTTAAAATACCTTATACATACTGCAGATTTATTTTTTAATCCGAAATCGTTGTTCTTTGGCAGTTTAAATTCAAAATTTATATTATTTTTTCAATGTTCCATATTGTAATCTTAATTCATCAACTCTACATGCTTGTAAGTGCGTGCAAAATATAAGATTTTGTTCATAGCTAATAATGTATATAAATTAAAAATAATATAAACACAGTTTATTCCATAAACCGTCGTACATGAATGGTCACCCAAACAACGCGTCCAACTATATCCTGTTTCTACGTAGTATTAATTTTATTCTACGAATAATAGAGTATCGGAATAGCCAAAGTTTGGCAGCACAAAAGTGCACCTAAAAACAGAAATCTTTGAAGAAAATAGAGTAAATTTATATGAAAAATAGTTTTAGAAGCCAAAATATTGATTTTAGGTTATTAGTTCCTTCAACAAAAAGTTGTATTTTTGTGTTACCTGCAAGTTTGTAGAACATATTAAATTAATCAATTATGGTTTTTAGCATGGAAATATCGAAAAACTGATTTTTTGATAATATTTTCAAAAAAACAACAATTTTGCCTCAAATTTGAGGTCTGGTGTCTGTGGTATCTTAGAAGAAGTTATTCAAAACATAATATTCTACAACTTTGTCGAAGACATCGACTCTCTAAAAAAATTTTTTTTGCTCGGGTACTCTACTTTAGTCCAACAACAAAAAATTCTACTTAAAAAGTTGCAGAATAATATTGTGAACATATCCTACGAAGAAATGCTGGCTCTAAAATGACATCTAAGGCCTCAAATAGGTTTTGTCCCACCTTTTTTAGATTGGTCCCACTGTGCGACGGGGCGATACAGCGAACAGACATCAATGGGTAATCACTGACTAAAAGCGACTAAAATGTTGTAACTGGTTGAATCTAGTATGTCAATATGTTGGGATTATTGTTTCGATTTCATGTTTTTTCAATGAAAGAGATATTCAAAAATCATGGAAAAAGAATCAATTAATTGAAATCGACTCATGAGCACCCATCTTCAGTCTTTTCTATACACTCAACTCGAGTGCTTTCGGAATTGATATCTGATCCTCTCATTTTCGAAAGACCCTTACATCTACACTTATTCGTAGAACTTTAATGCGTTAGGTGCAACAGCTTTAATTGAAACTGTTTCTCAAATAGTGGTTCAACAGAATTGTAATAAAACAGATCCGCCAGGCCAGTGTCAGGTTTGAAAATTTAAAATATTGTAAAATTATGGTAGCGTGTTGCCACGGAACAGGCAATAGTGGTTAAACGCCAGATTAAAAAAATAGAAGTTGAACTGTTGCTCCGCATGTACAAATAGCCTGCCAGATCAGAAGATTTAGAGCAAATTTCGACATTCTTTGCAATCATTTTAATATAGCGTCTTCTACAAGTTGTAAACGAAACCGTCTAGCACCGTTAGGGATTATCATATTCGGTAGGTGTGTAAATACTTTAATCTCCTAAATATTTATTATTGTAACTATCTGTTCATTTCGTTCAGAATTGCAATCTACACTGAACCAATTCGTCATCAATTAAGCTACAAATCAAATTATCACAAAATTTTGTCAACATCACAAACTACTCACCATCACAATCACCGCCGACTTTTGCCGATCGGTCTGGGCGAAGGCCACCCAAACCAGTACCGCGAGCAGTCCGTACGCGGCCAGGGTGATTAGATTGCGCGGGTCGGCAAAACTTTCCACCAGCGGGACGGTACCCATGGTCCAATCGCAGCACAGATCGCACGGAAACAGCAGCAGCCACAGGTTGACCGAGGCCAGATAGTTGTACGACAGTTGCCGGGTTGGCGTCGAAGCCACCGACGCTGGATTGTCGAATCTGGAAGTGAAGAGGAGAAAAAGAAGAAATAGGTGGGTGGGTAAATCGTAAACTAGCGGTCTGATTAACTTCCGGCGACACGCTGCTGGTGCTTTTGCGAGGGGTGGGAAACAATAAAACAAAAGACAAAGTCGCCGTTTGGTTCCCCCCGGTGGGGGTTTCTGTTTGCTGGTTCGGTCGTAAATGTGTGTTGCACTCGAAGAAATGTGCTGGTGAAATTGCGACCTTCATGGTGGTGAACTGCGACAACTGACGGTCGTAAGTTTGGAAATGCTTTGTTTTAATAAAATAATACAGTTTGTAAGAGTGAATTTATAAGCAGACGATTTAGAGATGGCATTTATTTACGTGTCTGTGCCATGTAGCATTCAATAGTAAACTTAAATTACCGAAACGAAATCATATGTAAGTCATAGCCGAGACTGATTCGTTACTAAGATTAACTTCAACCGAAACTTGTCAGAACATTTCAGAGAAAGTTGTTCTAGTTAATCTTTCGGTATTTACCCTTTTGCACTGAATGCACGACCTACTGGAATCTAACTAAATCGGCTTTGAGAAGCAACGGCTGCATGTGACTTTCGGATGGTTGACTGACTATAAAACGAATGTTCATTGAGATTTTTTTTTCAAGCGTTTGCTTCGCCACACTAAAATTTAATTATTTGTAATAGTCATGCCACACGCCATACGTTTATAACATTTTTTGCATAATTCCATCAATCGATATTCGTTTTCCGCTTTCCCGATTTATCCACAAGTATCTGACGTTGTAACCAAATCCATAGAATTTTTGGTACTGGTCTCTTCCGCTGGTTCTTCCACGATGTAAGCTTGCTCCATCGGTTGTTTGTGTTCCATCGGTAACTCACTCGGAACACCATTCTCCAGCTCTTCGATGCTCATCTTGCTCGATGGGTCCACTTCCATCGGTTCGACTTCTTCGATAACGGTCAACTGGTGGAACAGCGGAATTTCATACAGTCGAGCTGGTGTTTCCTGCTCCATTTCATCTCCCTCCTCGATTACCGGTAAACCGGGAACGGAAATCGTACGATGGATGTTCCCATGCACGATGGGATGCCACTCCATGGGGTGCTCGTCATACGACGATAGCATCACCTGCGAGTATGGTAAGGCCCACGGAAAGAACCAGTACTCCAGTAGATCATCCTCTGAACTTTGCTCTTCCATCGAGATGCTACCGTGCGTGGTCGGATTGATCTTGGTTCGGCTTGGAAAGTGCATCTAGGTATGGATTGATTTGAGCTGCTAATTTAGTTGAAAATACTAAATTTGTTAACGAAAATTTATAGCTTTCGATTGTCGTCAAAATTTAGATGAAAACTAATGTCAAAGCTATCTTAGATCGAGCGTATTGACACAAAAAGACTCGCATCCGCGAGTTGCTTTTTTGTCGTTTTGAGGGACGTGCTATGTGCTATGCCACCATGATTTTGAAGCTAAACGACTCCCTGTGAGACTTCAATTCGCTAATGCAGCATAGTGTGAAATATTTGTTGTTCGTGGACATATCGCATACAACACTCTTCATTAATTTGTCATCCAATATTTTCGCGCTCTACCAAACCTTAAAAAATCATCGAGACGTGCCATAACGTGTCCAGTTAGTCCGGATCGAGCAGAAAGTTCTGAACTATCAGTGGGGTCCATATTGTGTGAGCTTCCAATGAAGTTGGCACGTGATAGTTATAAAGAAACGAAATAGTGGTACCAACACTGGCCGCTCCAGAGAAGGGGCCACGGGAGGCGCGTGACATTCTACCCTATTCAACTGGAAAGTAGAGAAGCGTGTGCGTCGAATTGCCTCGTTATATCTTGATTTTTTTTAAATTGCTAAGTTGTTTCTTTAGTACATTATGGCCCACAATATGAACCACTATCGTTGATGAGTAAAACCAATATCAATGGTCTATAGTGGCCTACTTGAGGAACACCTCAAGTAATTTCTAGCAAGTCGTACTTACTCTAACGAAACTGGATAGTAAGTTAAAGAATCTCTAGGCGCTGACGTTTCATTATAGTAATATCTCAGCATGCTTTTTTAAACTTATCGGGCAAATCGAAATAACAGTTTCCAATTCATGAATAAGATACAGTTTGCCAGTCAGTCGTGCCTACTGTTTCCCATTTACAAATCCCTGTATACCATTGGTCCAGAGCCGCCCATAGGTGTTATATACGCGACTATAAAGGACTACCATTCTTGTTGCGTTGTGTTGAGTTAACAAATACTGTGTGTGCCAATGTGTTTTTCAATTTTTTTTTGAGAAAAAAAAAATCGGGCGTTTGGGGGCACTATAGGACACCACTATAATGTAAATTTGAATTATTTTGACATGGAAATTGTGCGTAATTTCGTGCGGAAAACACCGAAACGTAGTGAAGGAATCATAAAGAAAGCAATTGCCTCTGTACAAGATGGCGCTAGTATGCGATCAGGCTCTAAACAATTCAAGGTTCCATTCGAAACATCACGTGCTCGTGTCAAAGGAAAGTGCTCGTCGTCAATGAAAGCGCGTTAGATATTTCGAGTGAGTTAACAATATAAGCTAAGTAACCACATTAGCCGGAATGCACAACTTCAATTCCACACTCTGGTGACGACGAGGATACCAAGGAAGTCATTTGCATGTACAAAAACATGTTTTTTCAACATTTTCTTCCACAGTTTCATGATTTTTCACCTCCTTTGCCAGTTCCTTATTTTATTATCTGAATGACGTCAATGGATTGGATTTATTATTTGTGTTATTATTTTTAATTGATATGCAGCATGCGAACATTTCGAAAGACATCGAAGTGTCATAACTAACAGTTTTTCACAAATATCAATATTCGATTTTTCATGATTTTGCGTCGCGTCGCGATGTCCCGTAGCTTCTTATTGTACTAATTCAGTGCCAGTTGCTGATGAGACGTAGTCGAAACGCGAATTCCTCCATTTACTCGTAAAATTACTTTTCTTACGACGCACTATGTTAATTTCGAGGATAAATGGATGCTGGCGAGAATAAATCTCGATTTCAGGAATTCCACAAACATCCGTCCGAGAATCGTTAAAATCTTGACCGACCATTTTAGATTCCGATGAAACTATTTACGTTTCCCCGGCATGGAAGACTAAACATTTTCCACAGTCAACAATATTATTTTGACTCAAGAGCAATTTTTTAAAAGGGCGTAATAGTTTTACATGCATCATTTTCGAAAAAAGAAAATTGTCCGATTACCGAATTTTATACAGCAAGCTATCTAAAAACAAGTTACAGGGAATCAATACTTCTGTACGAAAAAAATACACTGAAAAAAATGTTATGTCATTATTCACAAAAATAAAAATTGTTAAAAATTTAAATAGCAAAAAACATTTTTTTTAAATTTTTTATATTTTGTCAATAAAAACCTCATGAGAAAAGAAACATTTTTATTTGTAATTGCATGATGGAGAACTTATCGGTGAAAAAGTTTTTCTAACAATATCTTTATACATGTTTTTAAATGTCATACTATTTGGCATACAAAACTGTAATTTTATTACAGAATATAATTCAAAGCGTCATTTTAAATCACAATGCATTTATCAAAAAATAAAATGCAATAGTTTTCGAGATATTTGGAGATTTTGCTCCAGCAAAAAAAAAAATGATTCGTGTGATTATGCGCTTTTTCCTAAAATTATTCGCGTTGCCCCATCTTAAAATGTCAATAATTTAATGTTTAACATTCTATAAACGTGAATGAAACTTTTTCAGTGTATTTTGATCATGGAGAAGCTTCCAATAAAAAAGTTTTTTCTAACAGCTTCTTTTGAAATATTCTTAAATTCCCACAGAGGCAGGATTCGAACCTGCAACCCTTGGGACTTCGGTCCAATGCACAACCCCGTATGTTATCCTTGAACTATGATGACGTCCCAGAAAAAAAAACACATTATTGTCGCATTGGCGACAGTGCTTGTACTGCTGCCCTTGGAGAGAGATCATACACAACCGCCACTTCTACCGAACACATTTGATCTATTTAACCCTTTCATGCCTAACTTTTTTCTATTGCATGTAGGATTTCAAAACTATTTTCCATGAAAATGGTGGGGTCAAGGAACACGAAAAGCCATTTTTCATAAAGATAGGTGCTTCCCTCGCAGCGCTAGAAGCTGCTCAATTTTTACCTTCCAATGCTCAATAGAATTCTTCCTAGAATATTTACTAGAATAATCCACTAGCGTGGAAAACGTAGCCAAAGACACTCTAAGTGGATAACTTTTATCAGTTTTTAATAAAATTGCAACATAACGAAGATATATGAAAAATTCATTTTTTGTCGTCAACATAAACTTTCCCTGGCAGCACTGCTCCATTGGAATCCAATCAGAACAACTGCAATAACTTCAGTTCTAGAGCTGATGCTTGTAACTGTTAGTACTCAAATAAAAGGCAATTGTCACATGTATAAGCCTTACATATATTTTTAAGCAAATCTTGCTTCACTCTAAAGTTATATTTGTTTGAAAACGTTGTTGTCCACAAACAACATGGGCATGAATGGGTTAAATTCCCCGCTGGATACCAAGACCGGGGTATTTATTATCGTCTGATGTCTGATTCAATAGAGGTATAAAGAGCGAAGCCGCAGAAGTCCCAAGGGTTGCAGGTTCAAATCCTGCATCTGGGGGAATTTTTTCACATAATTGCTTTCATATAACTTACCATTTCGATCTGTTTCACAGTTTGGATACAACTAAACAGTTTTATATAGGGTGTTGACACCAGTGTTGCCAAGTACTGTGAATCAAAATCTGGCACCATCGAAAAAATGCCTGGAAAAATCTGGCAGACGTAACCGTACGATAAGAAGGCAGACGATTTCTCATGATAAGGAAATCTGGCAAACTCTATCTTACGATGGTACACCTTATACGCAACTTACTTGGGCTCGATTACTTATCCTGCCAACCTGAAAAATAAGTAATCGAAGCAAAAAAAGTCTTAGTGCAATGCTTCCAATTTTTTGCCTTGATGGATTTCATTATTGAATCCGAGAGACAATTTTCTCGGTCAAAATAGTAATCTTCATTGGCGAAAGTGAAACCCGCTTTTCATTGTTATGTCTGAGAAATTTCAAGATAAAAATTTTCCGGTATCTGGTGATTCAGTGTAAGGGATCGACTCATTTGCATCTTTGAATGCTTAGAAATTTATAACTAAAAATCGGACCTGAATCGCAGTCTTTTAGAATTCATTTTAATTTTGAATCCATTTTTTTAAGCATCTTAGAACTTTTTTTGCATGAAATCTCAAGGGGCGAGTGTCCAACCAAGAGGCCGCGTGCCATTCGGCGGCAGACGCCGGGAATCAATCCCTACTACTTTATTGATCAGAGAGAAAAATTTGATTCAATTAAAAAATTCTGAATATCTGGGAAAATCAGGCAAAATTCCAGGGATAGCATAAGAGTTTGTGCATTCGGGTGGAGTCTCAAGGGTTGCAGGTTCCAATACTGTTTTTAAGGGGGATTTTTTTCCCATAATTGCTTTCATTTAACTCATCATTTCGCACGTACGTCAGACCCAAAAAAATGAATGAATTATTTTCTACAGATGATACTAATAACGATTAGTGTTCGAATGAACTGTAATAGTCCTAATTATTGGCCTTCTAAAAGGTTTGAGCTGTGATGAAATTTGTAGAATTTTTATTTGAAAATCTCCAATTAGAAATTGTTTTATGTCCAAGAGAGGCCTCCAACGACGACAAAAATTAAAATGTATTATCAGAACTTGACGATTTTTAAGACATTTGGCATCTCAAATACGAATTTGATTTCTGAATTTCTCAGGGTCACCGCTTTGGTGATTCTTAACGCGAGCAAATTTTTGGAATTCGGCCTTTTTGCGGCCTCCTGTAATCATGTTCAAGTTTTGCATGGGGCCTTTTTGGAGGTATTGAAACTTTCCATTTTGAAAATTCAGAATGACTATATTTATTGTTTGTGATTTTTTTTATCTCTGATCTTCTCTTGGATCTTGCAAATCTTTAAACTCGCGGGCTGCAAAGAGCCTGTAATTTCTATGACGGCAGCGGTAACGGAGAAACAGATCAGAATGGTGAACAAATGCAATAGCAGGAATGAAAATCATTGAAAACAAATTTTTGGCTCTGCGGGCTTGATTTAAACCTAACATCCCTAGTGAGTCCAGCTCTTCCCCATTACCCTATGCAACTGTAGAGCGATGGTGCATGAGAAGTAGTGTGGTTATCGAAATTTCTCAGATGACCAATTCGAGTGTTTAGGACAATAGGACTTTGCATCATGCGTAGAAGTCGTTTAGGTAAACATTCCGTGATGTACATTTCGCTGTTCATTCGAAGCAATTGTAATGAAGGATTTCAAAATTTTACCACTGCTACACATAGCTTGCCAGACCGTAGGTTTCGTACCATTTTTTTTGGTTTTTATTGATGTCTCAGACCGGTTCAATATTTACACTTTCCCGCACCGTATGTTGTTGTGACCCGGCAAATATTTGTAGTCGAGTTTCACATTGGTTTTATATTGTCCATGATAATACAGGTCAAATTTCCAGCAGCTTCTTCTTGTGGACTGCATTTCGGTTGCTCCTGCTTCATATGTGTTCGAAGATTTGGTGACAGTGGAAAAAAATTAAATTTAAATTTCAAAATTTAAATTTAAATTTAAATTTCAAGCCAATATGCCTTTAAATACAATTTTCTATTTCTATTTTCAATGCAGTAGACAATCTTTAAAATATTGATAATTCATAGTAAAACTCACATTTGAGAGAAGAAAAAGGGTGTTAAGATCGTTAGCTGCTACTGTACCGCAAATAGAAAATTATAATTATCAGATTAATTAACCTATTTAAAACAGCTCATGCTATAAAGAAGGAAAAATATCAATCAAAATTTTGTGTTAATTGTATGATATTTGTAAACTATTAGTTTTAATTTTTAATTTGTTATATATCTCTAGCATTTTAAAGGTGAAATTAATTTTCATTTTTATACAGTTAATGTAATCCTTAACTATAACTCACTCCTTTGCTTTCGTTTACTATTCTAATTCTACAAAATAAGCGCATTTGTTCAGATATGTGGGGCGTTCCTTTTTCCGACCTTTTGTTGTGTTCGTCTTTTTGTCCCTCCGACCATTTGTCTTTCGACCTTTTAATCTTTTATCATTCCGACTTTTTGTCTTTCGACGTCCCTTTGAATTTTTGGTTTTTGACATTTTGTACCTAAAGCACGTTGTAGTGGTAAATTTGCAACACTGAGGACGGAATGTCTGGAACAGTTGCAGTGCAAGCAGCTGGTCCGCAGGCAGTATACATAGAAAAACTGCAACTTGAAGAAGCATTAGAAAGTGATGCATCATGATTTGAAATGTATTTGTCTAATAACAAATTCGACCACCGAACTAGGACGACTTGAATGGCGGAAAAAAGTATCAAATACGATTGACTCGATTGACATTAGTGCTTCCATAGAGCTGTACACGTTGTGTCCCGGTGAATTCCAATTCGTTAGAGGGATACCGAAAGCACTATTCTCAGTTGGAGAACTTGGAGGACTGGAAGCATTATCGAAGTGGCATTCACAGTTAACTTGAGAAAGGGGCCAACTACCGTAACCTGCGAATGCAGACTTGAAGACCCTTTCCCAACCTTCGTAGATAGGACTGATGGGTGATAATCCTGAACTTTTTGTTTCCACGGGCTGCGCATGCTGCCAGATCCAATATTTCAGCGGCCAGATTTTGCATTACGACCGCAAACTATACGGATGCTCCGGCGCGGTAGCCCCTTCTCAGCAGACGGTGCATTCGGCCGACAGGAAACTGCAGAACGAGCGGGATTTTGTTTTATTATTCACCTTCGCCTCCCCAGACATGCCGAGCGTATGTGTGGTGTAGCCAGGGGCCAACCATCGATCCAAAACAGTTTATTTCCATCATCAAAGAGGTGGGGCTTCGAATGAAAACTAGTCTAGCTAGCGTGGTTCGTTGATCGAATTGTACGGACCAATCATGGCGCCGACCACTATCGCAAAATCTGGTATTTCTGTTATTTTCAGTAATTGTACATTCTACGGAAGTAGTTATAAAATTGCTTTGCAATGAGATAGTGCAAACATTGGTTTTTTCAGGTACATCTCGGACCAAAACAATAATAGCTGGTGAAGGAAAGGTTTTTTTTAATTTCATTCTTCGAAAATAAAAATCATAGTTGACGAAGGGAAATACTTTTCAATTTAATTATTTTGAGTGGTTTGATAGCACTGATCAGGGCTAATTTGTTTGCCTAAAGACAATATTCTTCGTGTGGGAGATGTTAGTTCCAATCGGCCCTGGTTACTAGCACGTAGATGCACAAACTAATTGTCGGAGGCGAATTCTAATAATCACCTTCTCTTACGGTCTTGACGCGCAGTTTCCAGTCATCTGACATGGTTACTTGACTAGCAAAAATCGACTGAAGTGGTAATTCATTCTGTTCAAGATTTGCGGCTCGGTGCATGAAATTGGAGGAAATTTTCCCGCTTGTGTATGCTACCGTTCATCCATCGGAAATGAAAACAATGGCATCTCCTAGTAGCACGGAATGACAAAAACTGATTTATCCACCAACCGTGTACAGCTCACAAATATTTTCTTTTAGGTAGCCCTGTGTTCGCGCCAAGCAGCCAAATAGGAATGACAATAGAAAACATCTGTAGCGGACCTATATTTAAAATTTTTCATCATGTAAGTTCTCGGTTGGTGCACCATAATGACGGTCCTGTCCGATATGAGCTGGAAAATTTAACCTTTTCCGAATGTATTCGAAAGAATTTTCAAATCACAGTATTGCCTTTCTCGTAGAAAGAAAGGCTATGTAATCACTCCAAAAAATAACTTTTCAACCGTCATATACCATTCGAGTCAGTTCGTCGAGATCGCCAAATGTCTGTGTGTATATTTGTGTCAAATAATATCACTCGATTTTCTCAGAGTTGGCTGAACCAATTTGCACAAACTTAGTTTCAAATGAATGGTCGTTATACCATTAATTTGAAACTATGTTTGTGCAAATTTTTGACATAAGACGATTTTTTAACTGATCAGACTTCCGGTTCCGGAGTTACGTGTTAAAGAGTGCGGTCGCACAGCAATTTCCCATATAAACTGGTAACCCTATGGTGTCCAAATGATGTAATACATATTCAAATGGGATCAACATTACTTGGATTTGCAGTCGAACATTTTTCACAATCAGTAAGATTATTTTGACTCAAGAGCAATTTTTATTTTTAATAATTTCAAAAAAAAAATTGTTCTGTTACTGTATTTTATACAGAAAAAAACTTACTGAGAACTATTAACAAAGGATGAATATTTCTGCACGAAAAAAATATACACTGAAAAAAATGTTTTGTCATTTTTCACAAAATTCTAATGTTTTATATTTTGAGCTTAATCTTGTGCGACCACCCCTAGCTGCTACTCCGTTATCGATCTGGACTAGCTGAAGTTGCACAGAGAATAACTAGATAATAATGCTTGGGAGTAGCGAAACATCTTTCAATGTGCAACTCCTGGTAATCCTAAAGTATTGATCAATACCGGCGCCGGCCAGGCCCGAACGTAGATCGCGGAAGGAAAGGGAAGGAATGGTTAGTCCGATACTTGCTTTTGCTAGAGGCCGTATATACTACTGCGCACTCCACCAGTATCACAGGAGGAGGATATTTTTGTTGGTGACAGTATAAAGTTGGATCACTTCTTCTTTACCGACGCCAGAGAGGTAACTTCACTATCTGGACTAGATATCGATCGCACACAAACTTATAGACCGGGGACCAACGGCTTTACTTCCCATCCGAAGGAAGACGTGACCACAGATTTTTTCACCTTAGAAAAATCTCAACGACCTCGGCTGGAATTGAGCCCAGGCAAATTGGAATGAGTGGCGGTCACGCTTACCACTCAACCACCGGCGCCGTCCCAAAATTCTAAATTTTGTCAACAAAAACCAACTTACCGGTAAAAAAGTAACTTTATATATGTTTTTAAATGTCCTTCCAATTGACATACAAAACAGTAATTTTATTACAGAATTTAATTCTAAGCATCGTTTTAAATCAAAATACGTTTAACAAAAATCTCCAAAAATGCGATAGTTTTCGAGATATATGGAATTTTGTTCCAACAAAAACAGTTAATTCGAGTGATTATGCCTTTTTTAAAAGTTACTCGCGTTACTCCATCAAAATCTAATGTTTATCGTTTTAAAGACGTAAGACAAACTTTTTCAGTGTATTTGGATCATGGAGAAGCTTTCAATAAAAAGAGCTATCGATATATTTTCATATTTAATACTATTTGCAGTCAAAACTACAATTTTCTTTTTGAATATGATTGCAAATTTCATTTTAAATCAAAATGCTCATTAAAATTTAGTTCAGTGGAAGTAGACTTCAACAGTGGATAGACTCGTTTTTCCTTTGCTAAAAACTTATCGTTGATAACAAAGTCCATGAGTCATATACGGTTCCAAAAGTATATTTTCTGAAAAAGGTTTAGGTCAAGGACTTATTCTTCTCATCATTTGCTCTGAAGTGCATGCCGTCCCTGATTATGAATTCGCTATTTTGAATGAAATTTTCGGCGGCGTAACGACATAATGAATTCATGATAATTTGCGATATGATCAGACAATAAAAATCAATTTACCTGATTCGTGTATCAGCGCTGAACACTTAACATAGATAAAGTTGAATTTGTTGTTTCGAATCCCTCTCGTCAGTAACTAGCACCAACTAGGGGCTTGTTAGCCAATAAATTCAAACTAGCACCAAAATTGACAACAATTACTTCCTGAGACATCATTCGCGACCAGTCAGTCGCTTTAGGCGTACGCAGAAGTTGAGTGACTGTTGTTTACGTTTATTGTCTAACTAGCCCCAAGTTGGTGTTAGTTACTGACGAGATGAATTCGAAATACGAAATTCAATTTTATCTAAGATTTCATACATTGATTGTGGTGTTTTTCGCACTGATGACCAACCTCACAGCCATGAGAAAATGTACCTACCAGAGCTCAGTCACACATGAGTCAGTCCTCAACGGATGACAAAGCCATCATATATTTGAAACTATCGACAGCGGAACGGGCAAAAGTCCTTGTGGAAAATTCAATCAAACCAAAACGAACGAAAAAGTTTTTCCTCGCTCTTAACTCAGCAACGAGCACACACACACACAGACACGAAAAAAAAACAGCTGAACTAGAATTCACTTTCAGCAATTTTTCGGCACCGTTAGTTGCGGGCAAAGGGATGACGAGAATGACGGAGGCAATATGCCCGTCCTTCTAGCAGAGTCAAAAGAGTAATCGATTTAGTAAATCATGGCACGGAAGGCTTGTTGCTGACTTCATGCTTCATCCTAGTACCGGAAAGAGAGGGGGGGGAAATTCAATGGTGAATCGACCAACCGAAGTTAGGGGGGAGAGCGAAAATTCGATGATGGATTTTTTTTATTGTCGTAAAATTGTTTTTCAACTTGGCTTGCATGCCAGTCGGCCATTTGTTGCTTCTGAGTTAGCAAACATACCATGCCCTGATTGGTTTATTGTATTGAAGTGGGAACGTAAGGGGGGAACGTAAGGGGAACATACCTGCATGTTGACGATACTTGTGCAATTGTGTCTGTGGCTGTTGCCGGGGGAATGTCCCCTTCAGTTTACGTCTCTTGCCGCAAATTGATCAATTAACACTGTCACAGCCGACGGGCGCTTATTGGAAAATTTAATTAGCAACTGTTTACACCAATGAATTGTTGATGGAAACCTAGTCGTGGGTGGATTGAGTTAATTTCGAAGTGCTCGATTTGAGCTGAATTGTTTACCAAAGATTTCGATTTAGCTGTACCTGTTGCTGCCGGCATCGACCTTCCTATTAGATTTATTGAAGGGATCATTTTCACGTATGTAAATGCCATATTTCAACATATAACTCCAAAACAGAAGGTCGTGTCATTCAAAAATCGAACTTTAAGGATCAGATTGAACTGTCCATCAAACAAACGCCCGTTTCCATGCAATATATGTAACTCAACTCAACTTTTCCATTACACGATCAAATCACCTTTCGGCTTCGGAAATCACACTTAACCCTAACTCAGTGAACCAAACACGAGTCCATAACATACACACATTCGCTAGGTGGGGAGGGGAGAGAGGATATTCGTCTCGTTCCAAAAGGGCAATTTCGCAATTTCCAATTACGGTGTCATTTTCAGAACCCAATAAACAAACATATTAAACTACATAGTTACGGCGTTATACGAAATTGATTGGAAATATCATTTTATTGGAACAACATTATGCTCCGTATGCGCCTCGTCCAGCAGTCATATTTTGCCGGGCAAAAACCGGGTCATACGTACACGGAAAAAAATGTAATAAAAATTGTCATAACCTCCTCCGGTCACGTTCGTTTTTATTCATCTTCATACTTGCTGGACATAACCATCGTAACTTTTTGACCTCAACCGTATCGCGGTGAACTTTCTGAACAACCAGAACAGATATTTTCCGTGTTTTTTTAAGTACCTCCCATGCTGCTCGAAGGCGTAGCCATAATGTTACTCCTTCGACTTTATGTCACTCGTTCGTTCTGGTACCCTTCCCCCCAGACCAGACGGGTAGTTGGAGGTCTGTCTGTCTATGACAACGACGTCTCGCAGGAGAACGTTGATGTCGCTAAAACACGACCCCCCTTCCCCGCACGTTGCTGCATGCTGTCGGTCGGTCGCGGAGGCTGGAAAGGGGTTGCATTCCTGCGGAGATATTTGGGTTCGGGTGGCCAACGTTGCTGCTCGCTCGTTCGTTCGCTCCAGCGATGAGGGTGGCCCGTTGGACGGACGGGGAGATGGTTTGGAAAATTATTAACTTTTATGCTAGTTTTATGACGCACGCTTGCACCGAGTGCTACACGATACACGGCGCGGCTAACGAAAGTTGATGACTTTGTTCACTTTGTTCGGCGCGCTCTGCTGCTGTACCAGAGGAGGATGCATGACAATGAATTCCGTTGTCGTCGTCATCGTTTCGTTGGAACACGGTGTCTACCGAGCAGCGATTACCATTTGTAACTTTTTCGAAGTATGCACACTGAGGTAGGTAATGTTCGGGAAAATTTTATGAATTTTGAACGAGGGAAGAGCACTGGTTGGAAATGGCTTCGAAAGTTAAAGAGCAGCGAATGTGCGGGGGCTCAACAAACTTATCGAACTGACATTTGCACAAAGAAGACGGAACTGTTGACTGAAAATTTATCGTTCGACATAAACTAGTGCTGCAATGTTCATCGGCAGTGGTGTTGAAGTTAGTGAAACTTTTTGGCTAAAAAAATGTAGACTCTAGTTCAAAGAGCTTTAGGACCACACAAAATGCTAAAATTAAAACCTAACCGATGCAATATTTTCAGGTTGGATGTAGACGGCACTGCAGAGTTTGGAGAACATGTTTAATTTTTTTTTTATTCAAGTGCTGGGCTAGCCCAAAGATCCTACTGAGCCCTGCTTTATCTAAGATAGAAAACAGGTCAAAAGCACCCTTAATATCCAAGAACACCGATATGATCATTTTAATTTCTGCTGAAAGTAATATAAGACAATCCTTCGTCACTTTGACATTTTAGAAAAGCAAATGAAGTATCACAGTATGCCGATTATCAAGGCAGAACGGGATCATTTTCTTAAACATCGGAATAAAATCAGGACAACATTTCAATTGGCCAATACGAGTTGTGATCGGAGGATACTTTCAGCGGTTTTGGCATCACCGTCGCTTATCTTCAATTGATGATTAACAAATCTTTGGTTAAGACTTGTTAAATGAAATTCAACATACACTATCCGTCAAAAGTATGGAATCGCTTTAACACTCGGAATACCAAGGGGGTAAAAAGTTACGCGGACTACCAAGGGGGTCTAAAAAAATGGGAACGCTTACTTTGACCGATCATATCTCCGCCGTTACATAATCGATTTTAAATCTGTCTTCACCAATAGAAAGATATGTCTTTTGTGAATACGTCATATTAAAAAATGGAAGAATAGAGTTGTCTACCGTAAGTTACAGTAAAAAGAGTATAACAAAGTCAGTGAGAAAAAAAATGGGAACGCTTCTTTGACTTGCCATATCTTAGCTGTTTGCTCACCAATTTTAATTCTTTCTTCACCATTGCATAGGTAAATCTTTTATAAAACAGTGAACGAAGAATGATGGAAATCAAATTTGTATATCTGAAGTAATTGTAAAAACAGTAATTGAGAGTCAGTGCAGACGAAATGACTTTTTCTGTTCAAACAATCGTATCACGACCGTTTGTCAACCAATTTCAATTTTCCTTACACCAATGCAATCCTTAGAGCTTCTAGACTTGTAATATATGCAATAAATAGTAGATTTTCAAAAATTACTATACTTTTTCGAGTTTTTAGGAGATAGGATTTTTACAATGTACGTAGCATACGGTTGATTGAAATTCTTTGCGACTTGTTAGATTTACGGTTTGAAAATTACCTGTTTACTCAATAGTTCTACATATTATACATGGATATTATTATATCAAAATGATTGCACGAACGTGGAGAAACACATTATTGTATGTAAGTTACTAAATAATAGAGTGTGTTAGGACGATTCAGTAAATACGAAGAAGTTCAGAATTTTAAAATATTCGTCATATAACTTTAAATTTGAAGCGATGACCTATACATTTTAATACATCAGTCGATTGTAATTGATGGCGGCTACAATTTCTGAAAAAATATATTTTCTCAAAAAAATAGCCAAAAGTACGTAGAAGTACAGAAATTCCATTTAGTTGGCAAATAACGTCGAGTTCAAAGTGATGGCCTATACCTTTTTATATACCAATCGATTATAATTGATTTTGGTTACAATTTCTGGAAGAACGATTTTTATATTTTCTCAAAAATAGGCAAAAGTACGTAGAACTACAGTAATTTCATTTAGTTGACAAATAACTTCAAGTATTCAAAGCTATCACCTATGCAATTTACACACCAATCGATTGTAATTGATTTTGGCTACAATTTCTGAAAGAACATATTTTTATATTTTCTAAAAAAAATAGCCAAAACTACGTATAAGCACAGAAATTTCATTTAGTGGGTAAATAACGTCGAATTTTAAGGGATGATTTATACTTTTTTATACACCAATCGATTGTAATTAATGGTGGCTACAATTTCTGAAAGAACACATTTTTATATTTTCTCAAAAAATAGACAAAATACGTAGAAGCACGGAAATTTGATTTAGTTGGCAAGTAAGGTCAAATTCAAAGTGATGACTACACTTTTATATATACCAATCGATTGTAATTGATTTCGGCTACAATTGTTACAAGATAAACTTTTTATATTTTCTTAAAAAAAAACGACAAAAATACGTAGAAGTACAGAAATTTCGTTTGATTGACAAATAACTGCAAATTAAAAGGGATGACCTACACTATTTATACACCAATCTATTGTAATTGATGGCGGCTACAATTTCTGATAGAACAATTGTTTATATTTTCTCAAAAAATAGCCAAAAATACGTAGAAGTACGGAAATTTGTAGTTATGTGCCAATCAGACGAAATTTCTGTACTTCTACGTATTTTTGTCGTTTTTTTGGGAAAATATGAAAAGTTTCTCTTGCAGCAATTGTAGCCGAAAGCAATTACAATCGATTGGTATATACATAAAAGTGTAGGCCATCACTTTGAATTTGACCTTATTTGCCAACTACATCAAATTTCCGTACTTCTACGGATTTTGTCTATTTTTTGAGAAAATATAAAAATGTGTTCTTTCAAAAATTGTAGCCGCCATCAATTACAATCGATTGGTGTATAAAAAAGTATAAATCATCCCTTAGAATTCGTCGTTATTTGCCCACTAAATGAAATTTCTGTACTTGTACGTATTTTTGGCTATTTTTTGAGATAATATAAAAATTTGTTCTTTAAGAAATTGTAGCCAAAATCAATTACAATCGATTGGTGTATAAATGGAATAGGTGATAGCTTTGAATACTTGAAGCTATTTGTCAACTAAATTAAATTACTGTAGTTCTACGTACTTTTGTCTATTTTTTGAGAAAATATAAAAATTGTTCTTCCAGAAATTGTAACCAAAATCAATTATAATCGATTGGTATATAAAAAGGTATAGGCCATCGCTTTGAATTCAACATTTTTTGCCAACTAAATGAAATTTCTGTACTTCTACGTACTTTTGGCTATTTTTTGAGAAAATATAAAAATGTGTTTTTTCAGAAATTGTAGCCGCCATCAATTACAATCGACTGGTGTATTAAAATGTATAGGTCATCGCTTCAAATTTAAAGTTATATGACGAATATTTTAAAATTCTGAACTTCTTCGTATTTACTGAATCGTCCTAACACACTCTATTATTTAGTAACTTACATACAATAATGTGTTTCTCCACGTCCGTGCAACCATTTTGATATAATAATATCCATGTATAATATGTAGAACTATTGAGTAAACAGGTAATTTTCAAACCGTAAAACTAACAAGTCGCAAAGAATTTCAATCAACCGTATGCTACGTACATTGTAAAAATCCTATCTCCTAAAAACTCGAAAAAGTATAGTAATTTTTGAAAATCTACTATTTATTGCATATATTACAAGTCTAGAAGCTCTAAGGATTGCATTGGTGTAAGGAAAATTGAAATTGGTTGACAAACGGTCGTGATACGATTGTTTGAACAGAAAAAGTCATTTCGTCTGCACTGACTCTCAATTACTGTTTTTACAATTACTTCAGATATACAAATTTGATTTCCATCATTCTTTGTTCACTGTTTTTATAAAAGATTTACCTATCCAATGGTGAAGAAAGAATTAAAATTGGTGAGCAAACAGCTAAGATATGGCAAGTCAAAGAAGCGTTCCCATTTTTTTCTCACTGACTTTGTTATACTCTTTTTACTGTAACTTACGGTAGACAACTCTATTCTTCTATTTTTTTAATTCGACGTGTTCACAAAAGACATACCTTTATAGTGGTGAAGACAGATTTAAAATCGATTATGTAACAGCTGAGATATGACCGGTCAAAGTAAGCGTTCCCATTTTTTTTACCCCCTTGGTATTCCGAGTGTTAATAAGTATTGGAACACCTATGTTGAATATTGCAACACCCCCCGAAAAGTTTAGCATCGCCTAGGAAACGATAAATTCATGATAATGTATCTCGAAATCCCGATTAGCTATATATTTGACGAGTTTCGCGATAAATCGTATTCGGAGTTGGCAGCACCCTCTCAGATTTTAATGACACTTTCTGTACATGAAGACATTTTTCTAAGTAGCCACTTTGCATACTTTGTTTTTCCAAAAATGATCTAGACTGTCTTTTGAAAAGGATCAAACTTTTTTTACCAATTTTTTTTTTCAAATGGCTATTTGTCGTCAAACGGTGGGATAACAAAATTCTCACAAGTTTCCTATCTCATGCCTCCACGCGAGTCTAAGTCTATTGATGACATTTGGTCCTTAGACCGGCGACGACTGGGTGCTATCAGCCTTCTGCCGATAGTAGCAGAATGAGAGGGTGCGAACGGATCTAGTCGAGAAAACATTGTCGTAAAAATGAATAGTTGATCGGAAATTAGCCCCAATACGACTAATCTGACTAGTATCTATGATCACGGGTCAATACGTGTTGGAAATTCGCCGCGTCTGTTTTTATGAACCTAATTTCAAGCTCCGTGCATCAGGTTAACAATCCTTTATATATCCCTTCAGTGTTCATTATTATCGCTCGTATACTTGTATTCCACAAACAATCCGATATGGAAAATAAGAAATACTTTCCTTGATTTATAACATCTCGCGCTATTTTTGCCTGTATAATGTGTTATCACTCGGTAGTTTTAAAGCCAATAAAATATCGTAGAGAAGAAGTAGCGAATTCTGTCCAAAAACTGTTGCAATAAATAGTGATCCGGCCCATTACGCAGATAAGATTAGCTTTTCTAGGCAATACTCCCACAGTCGGCTGTGTGGAGTTCAAATTGCTTTTGTTTAGGGAACATAGTATACTCTCGGTAGCCGGCTGCCCAGAGTTTAAAAAGAACCAAAAACTAAACAAGATCTTCTCTCTTTCGAGTGATCGTACACTCGAAGACTAACTAAACAACTACCTAATAAAATATGCTTTACAGGTCGCATCGCTTGCTTGGAGCGAATCCTAGACCTGATACCCTTCCAAACTACCAACTCCGCGACACCTATGGAAGAGTCTGATGAATCCTCGTCCTTCCGTTAAGTAGGTGAAGCATCAACACTTCCTGTCTACCTTATCCTTTATCCTTCCCCGTGAACAATGGAGATGGGGGCGGCCGGCAATAATGGCTATCATTCTGTTGAGGTTTTAATATGGGTCGGATTGGTATGAATTCCTACTTACCATTTCCTAAGTAACTCTTATTAGTTAATCAGCAGTCACACATGATGAAGTCAGTGTGCAATCCGCCAAAATCATCGTCGTAACGCAACGCAACGCAATTTTTTTTCAAATGGCTATTGTCCAAAAATGACAAATTCCACAAAAAATGTTGTAGGAGTGATTTTCTCAAAATTAGTCAAGTTTTTGAATGAAAATATTAAATAAAAATTCTACACCGACTCGAACTGAAAAAAAAATCGATTTTCAAAATTTAAGGTCGATTTACAAAAAAAACCATCTTTGATTCGGGTGAAATTTTGTTCCAAGATAGGCAATTATGTTTCCTACCTACCGTCAAAAATGCAGGTTGGGCACTTTCAAGGAAAAAGAGTTAATTGAAATAAACTTTTCCTTGTCCAAACTGAATTTCTTTAAGTGTCGAAAACTATACCAAAAAAGGTCATTATCATCTCAGAATCCAATAAAACTCAGTTTATGAGAAGATGTTGTCTAATTTAGCAACTAAGTATATTTTTAATAAGGGACCATTCATATATTACGTAACACAAAAATCGCCCAAAATTGAATCCCCTCTCCCCCGATGTAACAAATTGTCACAAATTTCTCTATCTTCTCTCCCCTATTACGTAACAAATTCTTCGAAAAAAAAATTTGTTCAGAAAAAATATGTTACATAACGGCGTAGCTTACACCCCCTCCCCCATATGTCACAACATGTCACAACTTCTCATACCCCCCCCCCTCCTAGACGCGTCACGTAATTTATGAATGGTCCCTAATCAAGAATCCCATTTAAAGGAGTTCAGGTCATTAAACAAATATTCCATTATTAATTCTTTGTTTTCTTGTTTAGTTCTGAGGATCACGTGACAAAACCGTTAACGTACAAATGCTCGAGCCCTTCGTGACCATCCTACACGCAAACATGGTTACATCCCGGTGATCAGGTAATCGTCTGAGCGCTAATAAATTTTCGAACGCGGTCTCAAGCGTAAACCTAACAACTCCCGCACTCACACGATCATGTCATCGGTCACTTTCGGAAGTTCTTATCTTTGGTACCAGCAGGCTAGGTCCATGCCTTCAGTTTTTTTTATTCATTTCGTTTATTTGATAGGCACAAATGCGTTAGCTTGGCGATGCCAAATGCTTTTGTTTTTACATTTTGGATATCTTAAAACTAGGAGGTTACAATGTTGAAATATTTTTTTTACAAAGGAAAAGTTTACAGCTATCTTAAGACTAGAAATATAATTCAATATACAAGAGAGACCCAAAAAAATTTTTTATGAAAAAAATTAAAACAAAGGATTCACTTTGATATACAAGAGGGGGAGTAATAGTATTTTACGAAATATTTTACGGTTATCTTAAAACTAACAATATAGTTTAGTACACAAAAGGGGGAACAAATATTTATGAGAAACTTCACAGAAATTTTAAAACTAGGGATTCAATTCTATTTACAAGATGGAGGACAAGAGTTTCAATAAAGAGTAAAAATTATAGCTATCTTAAAACTAGGAATACAGAATACTAATTTGAATTTTTTAACTAAAACTTATGCTTGGTCAAGATATTCAGAGGGTGGCTTTGCCTTCAGTTAGACCAATTAAAAAAAGAAAACTCTCAAATCCACCGGACAACACGTTGCATGGTGACATGACCGGGAACTTCAGTGATATGGGGTAACTCACTCCCTGTCAGAATGTGAATTGTACACCGTAAACTAAATATCAGAATGACTGTCCGCGTGACCATCCAAGAACAAACGCGAATATGTTAATGGTTACACGGTTATAAAATCGAGTTCACATGCACGCGAGCACCCGCGACAAACTCGTTAACATACGAATGCCTAAACCCTTCGCGATCAACCAGGCACACCAACACTCGCAATCGCGCAAACTTGATAACACCCCGGTAATAAGATAAACGTTTGAACACTTACGAAGTTTCGCAAACCTACAAACGTCCGTGTTCGCGCGATCATGATTCCGTCACGTCCGTAAAATATTTCCCTCCGTCCTAGCAGCTTAGGTCCATACATTCAGTTGGACCAATCAAAACATAAAGCTCATATCCACTAGACAATACGTTCCATGGCGACATCGCCGGGAACTCTAGTGATATGAAAGACCATTCTTTCTTCCAGCGTCTAAACCGTGCACCGAAAATAAAGTATCAGATTCACGGTTCGCGCGCGATCATCGAAGAACACACGCCAATATGCGAAAGGGACACGGTTATAAAATCGAATTTATACACGCGAAGTTACATGCACGTTTGCACATGCGACATACAAACGCACACGCGATTAAACACGGTATGGTACAAATGCTCGAGCCCTTCACGATGATACACGCGATCACAAAATCTCTACGTCCGCTGCAAGTAGCCTTTTTGCAGAGTTTTAGTAGGCTACGTTGCCTGTCTCGTCTGCAATTGTAGTGTGTGACGCTGACTGGAGCTCTACAGCTCTAGTAGGACAACTCTTGAAAACATTTCAGTACCGCAAAATTGTTACCATCATAGAAATAAATAATTATTGTGCTCGTTTGAAAGTTTACATTCAAGATTGTTGTGAATATATACGAAATTCGTTATTGATACTTTTTGCATGCATCAGGCAACTAGCAGTTGAGAAATTGGATTCTGATATGATTATGACTTTCTGTGGTTTAGTTTTCGATAAAATACACTGAAAAAAATTCTGTTTCTTTTTTTCTTTGAAAGTGCCCAACTTGAATTTTTGACGGCAGGTAGGGAACCTATCTTGGAATAAAATTTCATCCAAATTAAAGATAGGTTTTTTGCAAATCGACTTTAAACTTTCAATATCGATATTTTTCAGTGTTCTTTTTAATATTTTTATTCAAAAACTTGACTAATTTTGTAAAAATCACTCTTACGACATTTTTTGTAGGATTTGTCATTTTTAGATTTTTTTGAAAAAAATGATAAAAAAGTTTGACCCTTTTAAAAAGACAGTCTAGATCATTTTTGGAAAACAAGGTATGCAAAGTGGCTTTTTGTGACAAAGTTCCCAGTTCATGTACAGAAAGTTTCATCAAAATCTGAAAGGGTGCTGCCAACATTTATTCGAGTTGGCGCGAAATTCGTCATTTGCATTACTCAGTAAAGTTGTTCTTCAGACCAAAGGAGTCCGGCAGGTAAAATTTTTAGTTTGTAATTCTGTCACTACTTGGCGCTAGTGTAGGTGTGAATTTGTGCACTTCAACTAATTTCATCTCATTTATCTAACACCGTAGAAGATCATCAGTAAAATCGTTTTAAAGGTCATTACCATGTACCTAACAATCATTTTAACTCATAACTCTACCACCTCGTGGCGCCAATGTATATTTGATATAATGCACTATAGGAAATATTTCGTCTGATGATCCTAATTTCCAAAACAATTCATGCCCTCCGCAAAGTTGTGTAGAAGCACAAGACCATGTGGATATTATCTGTTTAATTCGGAACTCTCCCACTACGTGGCGCTAAAACTCTCGATACATTCGAAATAATGAATTTTGAACTTGTATTATAAATCAACCCTGACTGCCTGGAAAGACGGCGTCTTCAGCGAAGTCGATTAAAAAACCAAGGTCGCGTAAATAGCTAGCTATTTGGTTCTAAATTATACCACAGCATGGCTATTGTGTAAAGCGGATTTTATGATTTTTTAAAACTTGTTTCTTTTCGTGATCGAAACTCTGGCCTGGAATCACCCAATATAGAATTTTGATTCATCCTTCGTGACTGACGCTAAATGTACTCACGCGCCAAACAGAATCTTTACCGACTGAAACCGGAGGCACTCTGAAACTGCTCCGGTAGATCGTCGCATGCTAAACTCGAATCGATGACAACGCCGTTGATCTCAACGCTATGTGCGGGTACGTTGATACGGTACACCTTCGTAAGAATCTTGTCTCCAGCAAAGTCATTTGCTTGGTTTAGACTGTAAACAACCCTGATTTTTTTTCGATCCCGGCCGAATATCATTTCGTCAGGTCTATCGACATCTTCAGAATGGTTTGCGATTTTTTTTTTGTGGGCCAGAAAATGGTAACACTTGAACTCAATGGTACTTTAAACGGGGAATCGATAACAAAATTTGTATGACAGGCAGGTAACCTTCAAGTGGGTCTTTTTCGAAGAAAGCCATCTATGCATTCGAATTTAGGAGAAAGGAGTTATGAGAGATGTAGGAAATCGAAAAATCGAGTCAGAGAATAGTAATGCAAAAATGTGGGCAGTTCACTATATTTAATGAACGGCTGGAAGTTGGGATGTCAATTGGAATTCGGCCGATACGAGTTATGATCGGAGGCAGATTCTCCTCATTTTGGGATTGCCTCTAATTATGAGGGACTACACACTTAATTTTTTCTGCCGAATCTCAGATTTTTTGCATCTTTTGCCGAAATCTCAACAGCTGAGATTCAGCAAATATTATTTTTTGCTGAGATCTCAGTAAATGTGACGTTTGCGTGCTGAGACTCGGAAAATATTTCACCGAAAATCAGCATCCAAATCTCACTTTACTAAGATATCAGTTTCTAAATTTACTGACTACACAGCTGTTGGGAAATTACCGAGCCGAATTGCGTGTGTATGTTGCTCACAAGTAACTTTTTGGATATATTATATCTACTGTATAATTATCCCATTCCGAAAATGCTCATGTTGTTTAGATGACAGAGAATTTAAACCGGCATTCGCCCTCTTGGGTTTCAAAATAGCTTCAGACAATCGATTTCCGCCATATACTCGTTAACCCCATTCCGAAAATACTCATTATTTTGAGATTTTAGAGAATTTATCTAAACCGGAAGGCGCCATTTTGGATTTAAAAATAGCTTCAGACATCAATTTTCGTCAACCCACATTCCAAAAATATCCAACAATTATTCGCACTAGTTAGATAGAAACGCGTTAAATTGTACTCAACTTCATACTGTACTGTGCGAACTCAAACTTTTTTTTGCGAGCTTGGTTCGTAAAAAATGTTCGTTTCTTCGAATTAAGTTCGCAAAAAAAGTTTCGTAAATCGAATATTACGTAAAAATGAGTTTGTAATTGAAAGTTTCAGTGTGCCGTCTATCGAATCAGCCTAGGGGGAGGGGTTTTTGATTCACTTGCAATTTTTTTTTCGAGAGTTGTCCAACTGGAGCTGTAGAGCTATGTTCTCGGAATCACACACTACAATTGCGACGAGACGAGAGAGGCAATGGCGCCCACTAAAACACTGCTTTAGACCCGTTGCAGAGGGCCGTGATTCTTAATGTGATATTCATTGTACGGTTCAGGTATGTGCTGCGGGCGTAGAGACTTCGCGATCGCGTGTATCATCGCGAACGGCTCGAGCATTTGTACGTTAACGTGTTCGATCGCATGTGCAAACGTGTATGTAACTTCGCGTGTTTAAATTCTACGTTATAACCGTGTGCCCTTCACATATTCGCGTGTGTTTTTGGATGATCGTGCGCGGATCGTGAATATGATACTCAATTTTTCGTGTATGGTTCAGATTCCAGAACAAAGTGGGTTCTTCCATATCACTAGAGTTTCCAGTCATGTTGCCAGGGAACGTGTTATCCAGTGGATATGAGCTTTATTTTTTGGTTGGTATAACTGAATGTATGGACCTAAGTTGCTAGAATGAAGGGTAAAGATTACCGGACGTGACCGAATCCTGATCGGGCGCGTTTGCGGGTTCATGTTTGAGACCGCGTTTGTAACTTTTCAAGTACTAAAACGTTCACATTGTTACCGGGGTGTTACAAAGTTTGCGCGATCGCGAACGTAGGTGTGCGTAGATGATCGCGAAGAGCTTAAGCTTTCATATGTTGACGTGTTTGTCGCGTGTATTTGACTTCGCATGAATAAATTCTATTTTGTAACCCTGTGGCCATTCACATATTCGCGTATGTTTTGGATGGCCACGCGGACCGTCTTTCTGATATGTAGTTTTCGGTGTACGGATAACATTCTGACAAGAAATGAGTTACTCCATATCACTAGAGTTCCCGGTCATGTCACGTTCCATGTTGTCCAGTAGATATGAGAGCTTTTTCTTAGTTGATTCAATTTAAGGCCTAGACTTCTGGAATCGAGGATAGAGATTTCCGGACGTGACCGATACATGATCGCGCGAGTGCGGGGGACTGTAGGTTCACGCTTGAGACCGCGTTTGAATGTTTCTAACTGCTGAGACGTTCATATTATCACCGGGATGTTTTCATGTCTGCAAGAGTGCGGGTGTAGGTTGCGTGAATGATCGCGAAAGGCTCAAGCATTTGTATGTTTGTTTGTCGCGTGTATAAATTCGATTTTTAGTTCGCCATGGAACTTGTAGTTTAGTGAATATGAGCATCATCTTTTTGATTGGTCCACCTGAAGGCATTGGACTTGTACTACTAGGGCCGAGAATAAGGGTTTCCGGACGAAACCAATTCATGATCGCGCGAACACGGGCATTTGGAGGTTCACTCTTGAGACCGCGTTTGTGAATTTATAAAAGCTAAACAGTTCACTTAGTCACTGAGGTGTTATCCTGTTTGAGAGATCGTGGGTGTGGTTGTACGTGGATGATCGCGAAAGGTTCGAGCACTTGTATGTTGACTTTTTTGTTGCGTGTGCTAGTGTGTATGTAACTTCGAGTGGATACATTATTTTTATAAGCGTGTGGCCATTCGCATGTTCGCGTGTTCTTCAATGATCGCGCGTGGACGTCTTGTTTAGTTTTTATTTCTATTGGTCCAACTGAAGGCATGAGTTTGGGTTGATAGGATCAAGGACAGAGACTTCCGGACGTGACCGATTCATGATTGCGCGAGCGGTGGGTTGATGCTTCAGGCCGCTTTAGTAAATTTTTAGGTGCAAACGTTCACTTAATTACCGGGGTGTTTGAATGTTGGCGAGATCGCGGGCGTTCGTATTTGTGACCAGGTTTGTGTCATCGCAAAGGCCACGTTTGTACGTTTGGAATGAGAGATTGTGAGTGTATATGATATTTATGTATATTTGTGTTAGCATGGATCGAATTTGAAACATAACAATAAAAGAAGGGTGCCTCCATGGAGAATTGGGCCCTGAACCCACATTGTATATTATTTGACCATGGCAGTGGATAATAAAGGTCGCCAAGCTAAGTACTAAAATTGATCACAATGTAGCTTAACTAAAAAGAAAATAATCGTATCCCAAGTTTCTGTGATATAATCACTGTAATACTGCCTTGGTGGAAAAGCCCCCGGACGACATCAAGGTACAGTATCATGCCGAGGGGGTTCCCTTGCAATTTATGGCCCTAAAATCGTTCTGGGAGAACCCAGGAGAAGGATCCTGTTAAGGACCCAGCGTTCATCACAAACACGCTGAGCCATGCTCATCCATCTAAATGTAGTATTACTCTATTTTTTAGTAACAGAAAAAGAAAAAGTGAAACTGTTTTCCCACTTACGCACATTTGAATCAAACGGCAAAATATTCTGTATAGTTGAAAGAATTTTAGTTATTATTTTAAATGATGTTCTTGCATACTTGAACTGTCCAGTATGGTGCTTACCATTCATCTGATAAAATTACAACCTCTCCCTTGAACATGGAACTAAAACTTCCTTACTGAGTACATATTTAGCTGATGGCTTTATTATGAGCCAAAACATATTCTCGGACAACCATCCAACCCCTGGAGGAGTTTTCCATTCGATAACTATGTCCACTAGTCGCAACAACTCCCTTGCTCATGTTTAGCCAATTGTTTAAAGTTTACATCCTACGGTGCCAGTTCTTACGGTCCGACATATCTGACTTGGGGGCACTAACTGCTCCGTGTGGAACAGGTACAGATGGTGCCCCGCTCTCCTTCCATCCCACAGCCAATGGGAAGAAAAATGTGTTCGTTTACTCTAAACATGAGTACTCCATTTTCCAGCCTCATTTCCGGATCAGACAGTTTACAGCCAGCTGGGATAATATGGCAAGTCACCGTCGTACAACTATGGTGTGTAAATGTTTTGTGATAGTGCGAGTATCCTCTAGCTCGGCAACAGAAGGACAGCTTAGGACAGTACAGGTAGGAATGTGGCGGCAGGATGTGGCGCCGAAACGAAGCTCCAGTTGGCAGCACTCGACCATTGACCATAATCCTAATTAAATTCTGCTGCTTGCTGGCTGTCAGATACACCCACGTTCAAGTTCCGCTACTACTCCGACCGACGACCGCAGGATCAAGAAGAAGTACGTTCAGTGTGCTTGCGGATGAGATGTTAGGGGGAGGGTGGGGGGGAGGGGGGTGCACCTTAAATTTGTTATTACATATACAACCGTTCCAGCTGTGGTCTGCTGTTACAACAAAAACAACAACACCGCCCCCCACCGTCGCATAGCATCGGTTGTACATTACGAGTACCGAGTTTTCAACTGATATCATTGTTGTTTATGGACTGTGCCCGAACCGTGCGCTGCTGTATATCTTCGGTTTCGATTTATGCAACCCGCTCGTTGCATGTTGCAGGACAATGCGACGAGAATTGGTAGGTACATGAACTCGAAGCAGCTCTACGGCCACACACAGCTAGCACCTACGACGACGTCCGACGGCGACGCAATGCAGGGCTTACGGGTTTTGAAGCAAGCAGTCAGACAGAATGGCTGTATTTTACGGCACTGCTATCCGGTTAGACAGTTCGAATCCTCTAAAAGGATTCGAATCCATTTACCGCCTGTCGAAACGGATCACAACCATGTCGCCGCCCCGCCGGCCACCATTCCTCATCCGGTGGTGCACATACTACTTACTACTACTACGCCTTTAACACCGGATTGACGCACCAAATACCAAAATGGACTATCGACCTGCGATTTGCCTTACTGCATCCTGCTTTGCCCGTTTCCACTGTGTACACCAATACTATTTACGGGGTGAAAAGTGCGACGGCTATGCTGGAGTTGAAGTAGTTTTCCATTAGCACGCTTCCCAGTCATGGGAATGTATCAAGTTACACGGGGGAGACCTAGAAAGGGTGCGTGAGCGAAAATTGTTTGTTCGGCAGATTGACAGCTACAAATCAAAGAGGATTCGACGCATTAACCCTTTACGGTTCTATTCTTTTTATTTTTGAGTCTAGAATGAGTAATTACATATTTCGTATTCTGAGGGAAAGAAATATCATAATTTAAGCTGCGGACACTCCCTGGTATTATCATTTAGCACGACACGGATTGGTCGAAAGGTCTATTTTTTTAACATCAGGAAAATTGACACCAGCAGGAATGCAATAGGTTAGGCAACGTTTACAGATCAGTTACGACGTGAAACCAATTCTAGCCAGCCGCTTGGTCCTAAGCGATTCCATTTCAGTGTCAAGATGATAGTTTTGCTAAAAGCTTGCTTGCTTACTCTGAATGATGGCATGACGTAAATCCTTCGTTGATATTTATTGGATACAATGTAGATCTGTGTGCCTAGTGAAGGGCAACGGAAAACTGTTTATTGTTTACCAATCACACACTGTAGCGAGTTATCCCAAGAAATGGAGAGCAGTTTACTTTTACTGGGATCTTCGAGGGTAACTATTTCACCCTCATTAGTTCGGTGAAGGAATGTCGCATGTGCAGAGATATCTTCGTGCGGACATGGGGATATCTGCACGTTTCACGGGTTGAATAAACGCAATGCTTAGTAATCGCATTCTTTGATCACCACTGAGTTAAATTATTAGTTAATCCAAACAAAACATCAATAATTCTTTTCACGAAGAAGCGAATAATAACCGAGAATCGGCCCTTACAGTTCTTGGCTACTGTGTGCAGATCAAGTCAAATACGTTGGAGTTATATTGGATTGCAAGCTGAACTGGTCTACTCACATTGAGTGAAGCATGGCCTACGGGTAGTGGAGAGGAATTCCACGAAGATCCGTCTGAAAATAATTAAAATCCTGATCGACCATCTTGGATTCCTATGAAACTTTACACATTTCATAGGCATGGAAGACTAAACATTTTCCACAATCAGTAAAATTATTTTCACACAAGAGTAATTTTTTAAAAGAGCGTAAATATTTCTACGTGCATCAATTTCAATTTTTTTGTTCGATTACTGAACTTTATACAGCAAAACTTTCTTAGGACGACTTTGAGAGAATGAGTATTTATGTGCGAAAAAATATACACTGAAAAAAAATTTGTGTCATTTTTCACGAAAACTAAAATTTGAGTTAAAAATTTAAATTGTTAAAAAACCATTTTATTCTTTTTTATATTTTGTCAATAAAAACCTCAAGAGAAAAGAAACATTTTGAATGTGATTGTATGATGGTGAACTTATCGGTAAAAAAGTTTTTCTAACAATAACTTCATACATGTTCTTAAATTTCATGCTAATTGACATACAAAACTGTAATTTTATTACAGAATATATTTCTAACTCTCATTTTAAATCAAAATGCATTTAACAAAAATCTGCCACAATGCGATAGTTTTCGAAAAATTTGGAATTTTGTTCCAACAAAAACAGTCAATTCCTGTGATTATGCTCTTTTCAAAAGTTATTCGCGTACCCAATTATAAAATATCAAGAATCTTATGCTTATCGAGTTAGAGACATAAAAGAAACTTATTCCGGGTATTTGGATCATTCCTAAAAAATCCTAACAACAACTTTCGACATATTTTAATATTTGCAGTCAAAAATAAAATTTTCAACCATAGGGTCTTATGATTAAACTAAATAGTTCGATCATATTTTGATTGTTTTCGTATATCTTTCAAATGGTTTACAATATCACCTTGATGTCAAGTTAAAGTGAAAGTTACAGGAAATGTTAAGGGCCTTTTGAAAAGCTTATTATTGTTGTTGGAGAAACACGAATAACTTCTGAAAAGGTCGTAAGTAAACAAAAGAATTGTGTTGTTAAAACGAAATTTGAAATATCTCGAGAACAACTATACATCAGAATTTTTTTTTTATGAGCATTTTCATTTAAAATAGCGTTTAGAATCATATTCAAAAATAAAATTGAATTTTTTACTGCGAATAGTATGAATTATAAAAATATGTCAAAAGTTGTTGTTAGGAAAACTTTTTATTAAAAGCTTCTCCATGATCAGAATACACTGAAAAAGCTTCTTTTGCGTTTTTAAAACGATAAACATTAGACTTTTCACATTTTATGATGGAGTAACGCGAATAACTTTTAAAAAGGGGATAATCACACGAATTAACTGTTTTTGTTGAAACAAAATTCCAAATATCTCGAGAACTGTCGCATTTTGGAAGATTTTTGATAAATACATTTTTATTTAAAATAAGACTAAGAATTATATTCTGTAATAAAATTACAGTTTTGTATGTCAATTAGTTTGAAACTTAAAAACATGTATAAAGTTATTGTTAGAAAAACTTCAAAATATTTCTTTTCTCTTTTGATTTTTGTTTCTAAAATATAAAAAATTAGAAAAAATGGACTTTTTTGCAATTTATATTTTTAACACAAATTTTAGTTTTTGTGAAAAATGACACAACATTTTTTTCAGTGTATATTTTTTCGCACATAAGTATTCATTCCCTGAAACTTGTTATCAGAAATTTTTGCTGCATAAAATACAGTAATGGAACAAAAAAATTGAAATTAATGCACGTACAAATGTTTACGCCCTTTTGAAAAAATGCTCTTGTATCATAATATTGAAATTATCAGAGAAAATATTGAAGATTTATAAACCGAACATAACTTCAAAGTTTCGTTCGAATCGACGATGGTCATATTTTGTGGTCGGCCGGTTCTCTTGGAATCCTTCTGGAGACGAACTCTTAGAAAGACCTGGGGTCTCAAACCCAAATACATCTATTGGAGTTTTACGACAATTGTGCGTCCAATACTGTGGTGATGACGGTCCAGTTAAACAAAATGAAGCTGTTGCAACTGATGAGGTCAAACTGAGCTGTGGTCAAAGGTTCGTCCTAGCAAAATCAGAAATTACCAAATATGCTCAAATTTCGATTATAAAGTTAATCGTAAATTATAGCATAAAGTGTATACTGCATGGAAGACCGATCAAAAATGAACGATCAAATTTAGAACTCGATTTTAACATGCAGTGGGCAAAAATATATAAGATCTTTTTTGCAAATTGCGCATGAAAGATTGAAACACTTTTTTTAACATTTTCTAATTCCATACTTTACTATAATTATCCCATGGGTTTTGATGACGAAATGTGATTTTTATTTCTACTTATTTTAAATCCATCGTAACTGCTAAAAGAATCTCAAAAGAATACATTAGAAAGAAGAAGAATACTTAGCAACCTTGTTTTTAAGTGCTCAATTGGTCAAATTGAACTCGACAAAAGAATTATAAATAGCTCCACAAACCAAAAAAGAACATGAAAATCCACGAAGAAAACGATACATAGTTAGAGTTAGAACCCAGGTTCGCTGCGTACAAGGCAATCGATTAACCAACTACGCTACGCCCACCTCCTAGATAACTGTATTATTTAAATACCATTGTACCATTGTACCATTGCGTCAGAGAAATTTTATATTCTTCATATAATCTAGAGTTTCTATTCTTTCAATTTTTTTTCTCTTTTTCCACTGTTTTATATTTTTATTTCAATTCTTTCTATTTTCTCCATTTGTTCTAACTTTGCATTTTCTTATATATTTTGCTACACATTTTTCCTTCTTCTGTTTTTTTCTATTTTTGTTTCTTTTTAAAACTCAGTCCATTTTTTATTTTCATTTTATTTTTTTCATTTTTTCAATCGTTTCTTCGGCCATTTCTTCAATGAAATTATTAAATTAATTCTACTAAACTTCTATTTTCCATTTTTTTGTGTATTCATTTCATATTCAAGAAACTGAGTGAGGTCGTTTTTGAAATGCTTTGCTATTTCATATTCTCCAATAAACTAATTTTAGTATTTTCTCTACATACCCTTGGTCCATATCTTTCATTTATTTTCTTAAAAAAAACTTTTTTTTGTATTTTAATTTTCATCGTGCTGCGATTTTTTTGTTCTCAACTTACCAGTGCTTTGAGCTTTTCCTTTGTCTGGATTCAATATTCGCCCTTTTTATTGTTGTGTTCCATTATCTTTAGCATTTTCCATTTTTACCGCTTTAATCAATTTCGAATTTCATGTTTTCTATTTGGTTCATTTTATCATTTGAACATTTTTCCAATTATTTTATTTCCATCTTTTTTGTGTTTTGTGCAGACTTTCTGCTTTCCATTTCACAAAATTTAATTTTTTTTCCCTTTTTACTTTATATAGATTTATTTATTATTGAACCCATTATTTTTTCTAATTTTTTCTTATATTTCTTTATTGTAATATCTCATTTTAACAACCTTCTTCTAGCATTTTACTTTTTACCTATTTATACTATTTTGATTTCACATGTATTCTATGATTTCACTTTTGTCTGTTTTGGGGCTATTTTCATTTGTTCCTGTTTTCCATTTTTTCTTCAATCTATTCCGTGTTTCGGATTCTCCTCTTTAGTAACTAACACTAACTTAATGCTAATTAGATAGGTCCAAACCAGCACCAAATTTGCTAGGATAAATATAGCACAGTGTACAAAATTGGCGCTAGTCAGACACTAAAATCCAAAAAGTCACACGTCTTGCGTGAACGCTAAACAACTAGCTGGTATCAGTCTACTTTCTACTTCGGCCCAAGTAAGACGTACAATCGAGCCAAGTGAACAACAGGTCTCTCGATCTAGTATCCATGGTCTCGAGAACAAAGGAAACATCAGATTATCCTTGTCATCATGAGTAAAGTTGACGAAAAAGCTCTACTCCGACCCAACGCTGCGGTCGTTGACTTTAAATTTTGTTCAAAACGACCGAGTTTTAGTGAAGTGGAGTACCTTCTGAAGGTAAAAATGCAACTTAGGCTTGCGGAAGTTTTGTACCTTCAGTATCATCATCTTCGCAATGCAGTGTTAATAACATTCAACACGTTAGCACAAGCCGAGCGTTTCGTTTTGAAGAACAATTTAAAACACGTGGTTGAAAGTGACAACGTTGGAAATAAGATTCCCGTATATATTGAGAATGATTATATAGATGTGAGGTTATGTGACCTATCACCTCGTACCCCTCCTGAGCTAATTGCAAAATGCATGTCGCAATACGGAGAAGTAGAATCCGTTACACCTGATACTTGGAGAAACTTCTTCCCGGGTACTCCTAACGGCGTTTTTGTAGTGAGGATGCGAGTTGTAAACCCTATACCCTCCTACTTGACAATAAAACTCAAAACTCACGGAACTACAATTATGCAAACTACGCTATGCACCCATGAGGGGTAAACTCCTACGTGCAAGTATTGTAATCAGACAACTCATCATGGACTACCATACGCGGAGGATGCAGAAGATGCATTTCAACCGATTGCCAACTCATCTACGGCAAACCAACCTAAAACAGAGTTTTTGGAATCATTGCCTGAACCACAAACGGTGGCCAAATTTGTGGCAGCAGTTGCACATACCATAATGACAACCGCAAAAGAATCATCCAGCACCCCAAAAGCAACTGTAAGCAACATTGGCAAGGATAACAATAACAGTGACGGATTTGCGCTGGTCAACAATAAGTCGAAAAACAAGGACGTGAAAAACAAAAAAGAATTAAATGACCCCCCAGATGCAGATTGCCAGAAAACCCCGCGAAAGAAGGTCTCCGCTCGCAATAAAAAGTTGCGCGCACGAGATCCAATATTATAATAATATTTGTTTATATTTTTTTTACATTTGTAAATATATAAAAGATCGACGGCTCCGTCAAGCTACCGCTATGAGCCGTGTCAAACAAACGAATTATAAAAAAAACTAGCTGGTATCCAGTGATGTCCCGATAGTACACACAGAAGTTCTGTTTGCCGATTAGGAATGTGAATCGTAACCGTCTTTTGCTATAAGCACTAAAAGTTTAATACAAATGCAAAATTAAAAAAAAACATTGCATAGTACCAGGCGTTTATTTATCTAAACCGGAAGTTTCAAAATGGATTTAGGTATCGATTTCTATTAGGTACTCGTCACACCTATTTCAAAAATAAACATATTTTTTCCTTTTATTAACGACTATAAGTAAGTCAAACTGTTTTAATGACATTCAATTAGCAAGGGGCTGGAAGACGTGAAATATTTAATAAACTAAGGTGTTTTTTCAACGCGTTTTTTTTTTGCTCGGGTTTTTACGAAGTTTTTTACGCGGTTTCCGCGTCAAAAACCGCGTTAATTGGAAATTCCGCGTTAATTCGAAAATCCGCATAAAATAAAACCCCCAGCAAAAGACTTAGAATTAGTTTTTTTTTGCGGGATTTTGCAAAAATATGTTTTGAAAGCAAAAGACTTAGAAGATTTTCGGCAAGATGATAGAGACGGATCTGGAAGACTCCTTACGGCCCGGACCTCAACAACGTGGGGATTTTCGGAATGGTCTTGACGAGTAGGTTCCAGAAATTGATTTTAGACGCCATTTTGAAATTCTAGATGGCGACTTCTGGGTTAAAGAAATTCTCTACAACTCAATCAATAAGGGTATGCTCGAAATAATCTCGACAAGTAGGAGACAAAGGTCGATGTTTGACGCAATTTTGAAATTCTAGATGGCGACTTCCGGTTTACCGAAATTTTCGCATGAAAAATCTAGGCGAATCCAAAACTTCCTCCAACATAAGATCTAATCATAAACCAGCGAAATGTAAAATATTTTTATGTGTTCATCCAGAAGAGTGCGGTGAGATTGGAAGTGAGAGAAGAAATAGAATTATGTGGTGTGAGTTGGGGGTTTGAATTGATTCAAATTAAATACTTTGCTAAATTCAAGTAAATTCAACTGTTTAATTAAAACTATTTGTGCTACAACTGCAACTTCCAAAAATACTCATATTGATTGGGTTATAGCAAATTTCGCTAAACCGGAAGTCGCCATCTTCGATCTCAAAATGGCGTCTAAGATCAATTTCTGGCACCTACTCGTCAAGATCATCCCGAAAATACCCATATTGATTGGTTCATAGCGAATTTCACTAAACCGGAAATCGCCATCTTGGATTTCAAAATGGCGTCAAGAATCAATTTCTGACATCTGTTCCTCAAGACTATTTAGAAAATACTCATATTGATTGGATTATAGCGAATTTCACTAAACCGGAAGTCGCCATTTTAGACTTCAAAATGGCGTCAAAAATCAATTTCTGGCACTTACTCCTCAAGACCATTTCGAAAATACCCATATTGTTGAGGTGCGGGCCATAAGGAGTCTTCCAGATACTTCTCTTCCAACTTTCCGAAAATCTTCCAAGTCTTTTCCATTCAAAAGGAATATTTTTTGCAAAACCGTGTTAATTGTGAAATCCGCGCAAAAAAAAACTGCCAAAATTCTTCAAAGTTCCTTGCATTTAAAAGCACTTAGAATTTTTTTCGGGAAAAATAAAGTCCAGTCTTTTGAATTCAAAAGTATTTGCGAAATCCGTGCAAAAAAAAAACTTCAAAAATATTCTTTTGCTGGGGGATTTTTACGCGGATTTTCGAATTTATGCGGTTTTTTTGCACATGTTTTCCAGTACGTATTCCCCGCGTAAAAAACCTAAGTGAATTACGAGCCATAGTAAAGTGGGGCAAATCCGACCTAGTAAATGGTTTTGGCTGTAAATTACTCATTTTACATCGGATCAAGTCGTTTTATATATCAAATGAATTAATTACTTCTGAGCAACTTTCTATGCATAGCATTTTTTTTGTATTTCGGGAAAATTTTGAGATACAAGCGATTTAAGAAAACGTTCATTTTTGCTGTATTCAAAAATGGTAAGGTAAACCCCACCGCCTGTGTTTTTGGTTGATTTAGTAGAGATATTACCCAAATTGAATGGTTTTACATTTCTTATAAAAGAAATGTATAGAATTCGCTCAAATTTTCAAGATCTTTTCCGAGGCCCGGAGGGCCGAGTCTTATATACCAATCGACTCAGCTCGACGATTTGGGACAATGTCTGTGTGTGTGTGTTTGTAACGGACAAATTCTCATTCGTGTTTCTCAGCAATGGCTGAACCGATCTTATCCAAACTAATTTTAAATGAAAGAACTAAAAAACAGTATGAACGCTATTAATTTGTTTTTGATTCTGATGTTTAGTTTCCAAGATATGAATGTTTGAATGCGTAAAAATGGCGTTTTTTGCAGTTTTTTTAAATTATCTGCCGAAATTGACAATATAGATTAACAATTTATATGTTTTTAGACAGCTTTAACGAATACCTTTCGAACAAGTTATAGATTTTTGAAATCGGACTATTATCAAAAGAGATATTTAACATTAAACGCGGACGAAAGATTTTTATCATTTCCCATTGCCAGAAATATGACCAAAAACATGTAATCTATTATTAACGCCAAAACGGCTTATTTTAGGTCAATAGTATCTTCGGAGAATATAATGGAGGCAATATGACCTTTCTTTTGGTATTGTGTTTTTGCTGATTAATCCCCCCATGAGTGAGATATTTTTACAAATTTTCTTGGAAGTGATTATATCGAAATGATGCCTTCAGCAAATTTGTAGCTCTTACTTTTGCGAATAACTTTACTGAAGACTTCAAATATCTATTTTGAATACTTTAAAAGTTATGGCTTGTTGTTTGTGGATTACCTTTTGTCGCCTATTTATTGTTCAATATAGTAATAATCTATTGAAATAAGCCAAAGATTATTACATAAACATAACATAAAAAGAATTTTGTATTTCATGTCTCTATCTACAACCGCTAGCAATAATCACCGAACACTTCCAAGTTGTCTGGAAGGAACTTGATAACTTATCAGTGCAAAAATGTTCATTTGCACGAACCTTCTGACTGCAATTTTTCTAACTTATAACCAACGGATCAATCGGAAACATATCGGAAAATGAGAGTGAAGTAAATAACTCCAAGCAACGGCGTAGCCAAGAGAAGGTTTTGGGGTTTAACAACTTCCCCCTCCCCCCCACACCCAAAAAAATATTGGATTGAAATTGAAAATTTATTGATGCAGACTGATTTAATTCAATATTACAATAACAATTATCTGATCCGTACATTGATAACTAGTTGTTGTAAACATCATGAGGACTTTTGATAGATTGTCGGAATGGGGTCCTGATATGTAATTGATCTATTGGTCTTGATTTCACAGTTGTCTAATAGCATCAATATCAAATTCCTGTCTGAAAACATTCCAATAGAAAATTCCAGAGTTCTGTAATCAATCATAATCCTCAGATTTCTTTTCAAATTGAGCTCGCTTTTGTAGAGATGCACTGTAATGAGGGTCTTTATTTAATAGAAAGCGAAGTTAAAATTGATTTAATGTCTATGAAACATAGAACTGCTCAACAAAAAAAAAATGCATAAATTTCAACATTTGCTAAAAATGTTTTTGCCTTTCTCATTCACTCTAAAATTCGTCAATCTAATCCCGACCGGGAGGGCCGAGTGTCATATGCTAATCGACTCAGTTCGTCGAGATCGGAAAATGTCTGTGTGTGTGTATGTATGTATGTGTGTGTATGTGTGTATGTGGAAAAAATGTAATCTCTGTTAATCAGAGATGGCTGGATCGATTTGCACAAAGTTAGTTTCAATAGAAAGGTACAACCTTCCCATCGGCTGCAATTGAATTTTTTTTATTGATTGGACTTCCGGTTCCGGAGTTATGAGTTGAAGAGTGCAATCACACAGCAAATGTTTCAGTATCACATAGTATCTCAAGATCGTGGCTGTCGATCCATTGTACGTATGTGCAAATCATACTGAACATGTAATATTCATTTCCACCATCGTATTGAACATAACCAGCCATGGAATCGTAGTCTGGACAAATGAGAAAAGCACAATTGCACGACTAGGTGGATCAAAACAGGTTTTTATTTTGGGAATGCGTCGAGTTGAGACGAAAACGTAATATGATTAATAACGAGGATAACACTTTCCGAATGTAGAGAGAAGTTTATGAAAAATAACGATTTCCATTCGACTCTAGCAGGTCCTGGTCGATTTTGATGAGAATTTGATTTTTGTTGTATGACCAATTATATGTATAGGTCAAATGTTCCAAAACAGTAATTTAAGGTCAAGATAGCATCATTTTGAAACCGCCAATTTCGGAGGTTTAGTATCTTCGATGAGTTTTACAAACGAACAGCGCATCATTTGATAAAGTAATTTTGACGGTATATCGTCCAAGAAGTATTTATGGTGAATTTTCTCAGGTTAATATTCATGACTACAATAAAATCTCAACAAATTCGCTAAAGACACGAACTCTGTTACTATTTTCTGAAAAATTAATTCTGCATAATTTTAAAACTTCAAAAATTACGGTTTCGGAATTATGCCCTTTGGGCAGTAAGATCGATTTTCACCAAACTCCCACAAATTGTAAAATTGGTATTGTAAAAAAACGTAAGGGCGATACTTCACATACTTACTGATAGGTGGGACCGAAAAAGTAAACAATCGCCAAAGGGACTATACACTATATATACTATCATTTTGTCAATTTCAATAGCAAACATAAATTTTAATTTAATAATTTCAAATCGTCGCTGTTGTGCTATCTTATGACAAGCGCCATTTTGAACATTTCGAGAAAAACGATTTTTAAAGTTTGAGATTGAATATCTTGCAATTGGTAAATAGTAGAAACAATTCAGAGAATACAATTGATGCTTCTGTCTATTCTGTATTAATCTCTCAAATATTATGAAGATCGGTTGACTATATTACGAGTTTTCGCTAAACATGTAAACAAAAGTCGCACTCATACGTGTCATAGGTGTGTATTGATGACAAAATTTGTATGGCGTGTCATAATCGTGCTTGGAAAATTTTCCATAGAAAAAAATCGTCAATTATTAACTTTTATTTATATCTTTGGCTTTATTTGGTCTATAAACAATCGGTGAGATGCATTTTAAAGGAAATGAGTCAGGGAAACTAGAAAAAATAATGATTTTTGGATACAGTGTTGCCAAATATGCTATATTTCCAGTTTAAAACTAAAATTACTTTTTTCTCACATTTCGTGTATTTTTATTTTGAAAATGATTTTGCCATTGTGTTTCTCAGATATTTTTACATAGAAAAACATCTAATCCATCAAGATAACTTGTGCCAATGCCCAGACACAGCCATTTTAAGCAAATATCACAGAATTTCTCAGTACGTTTCTCGCTATATCTCAGTAACCAAGTAGTATGTCAAAATTCCGAAAACGCCATTTTGTAGAGATTTTTTAGACCAACAATATGGCATATTTAACTCAGTTTACCCCAAAATGGCGTTTGTCATAAGATAGCACAACAGCGACGAAATACTTCATGAAGTTTTGGGTTTCGATCACTGAATCATGCAATCTAGGATGTAAAAAACACAATAGTTCTTAAATAGGAAATAAAACCAAGTCTGAGGGGAGTGGGCGTAGCGTATTGGTAAATCGATTGCCTTGTACGCAGCGCACCTGGGTTCGAGTCCCGACCCCGCACATAGGGTTAGAAATTTTTCCTAAGAGATTTTTCTAACCCGAAGAGGCGAATGACCTTAAGGTTAAAACCTCTATAATTGAAATAAAAAAAAACCAAGTCTGGAAATATTCACTGTTGATCTTCTTTGAATGGTATCACTGCTACTATCGCTTTTTTTTCAAGAAAAAGCGTTGATTTCTTAGTTCTCAGTCGCGTTGTAAATTTGAGTAAAGTATAAACTTCAAATCAATTAAAAAAAACGATTTTTTGGCTCAGCATTAACAATAATTCGTTGATATGTCTATTTTATGGGCCATTTTTCGCTTTCCCATTGATTTGGTTTGAGATTTCTAGCACTGATGTTGTCCTATGCTGATTTGAGCGATTCTCTGTCCTGCCACTATCCCATGTAGTATGTGTTATCAAAAACATCGCGAAGCATCAAGTTCTAAATGTTCCCAAACGATATAATATCCGAAGATATAATATCCGAAGAGAGTGATTAGAGTTATAAGAAATGTCTCATCACACTGTTAGGTGGATTAAAAGCGTTTTTATTGCTGTGTTCCATTATCTTTAGCATTTTCCATTTTTACCGTTTTAAACAATTTCGAATTTCATGTTTTCTATTTGGTTCATTTTATCATATGAACATTTTTCCAATTATTTTATTTTAATCTTTTTGCGTTTTGTGCATACGTTCTGTTTTCCATTTCATTAAATTTTATTTTTTTTACCTTTAGTTTTATATAGATTTATTTATTATTGAACCCATTAATTTTCCTTTTTTATATTTCTTTATTGTAATTGACTTCTTCTAGCATTCTCCGTTTTACCAATTTATACTATTTTGATTTCACATGTTTTCTATGATTTCACTTTTGTCTGTTTTGGGGGCTATTTTCACTTGTTCGTGTTTTCCATTTTTTCTTCAATCTATTCCGTGTTTCGGATTCTCCTCGTCAGTAACTAACACTAACTTAATGCTAGTTAGATAGGTCCAAACCTGCACCAAATTGGCTAGGAGAAATATAGCATAGTGCACCAAATTGGCGCTAGTTAGACACTAAAATCCAAAAATTCACACGTCTTGCGTGAACGCTAAATAACTAGCTGGTATCAAGTGATGTCCCGATAGTACACACAGAAGTTCTGTTTGCCGATTAGGAATGTGAATCGTAACCGTCTTTTGCTATAAGCACTAAAAGCTTAATGCAAATGCAAAATTCAAAAAAAAAAAACATTGCATAGTACCAGGCGTTTGGTTCCGATAGCAAAAGATGGTTTCGGTTCACATTCTGCGTCGGAAAACAGAACTTCTGTGCTTACCATCGAGACATCACTCGGTACCAGCCAGTTGTTGAGTGTTCACGAGTGTTCGATTTTAGTGTCTGAATAGTATCAATTTGATGTTGGTTTGGACTTATCTAACTAGCAGTACGTTGGTGTAAGTTACTGACGGAGAAAATCCGAAACACTAAAAAACCAGACTTTATATTGGGTCTTGCGTCCTTATGTACAATAACTGGATTGTCGAAATTTTTTTCTCTTTGGGAATTTTGCGAAATATATTCCGTCCCATTGTTCCCACTAATTTCGATTTACTTCATTCTTGAATAAAGTATAAGAATAAAAATATTCTAAATTAGTTATATTAATATTTTTATTTTTCATTATTATTTTATTTTTTTTTTTGTTAACTTCATCCTTTTCTTTATTGTTATTCTATTTTGAAACCTTTTTAACATTTCTCCCACTTTTCTGTTCTCATTCATTAGATTTTTTTCTTTTGTTGCCTATTTTTATACTCCATACATTTTGTATTATTATTATTTCTACGTCTACCTCAGTGGTTCCATTTTGTTCATTACTATATTTATACTGTCACAAATGCTTACATCGGGTGAAGATATTCTTACTCCCAGCGATATTACACTTACATGCAGTTTTCCTTACAGGACATTCCACGTGACGATTATTCCCTCTCGAGAGGAGTGGTTGCCTCACTATAAGGAGAGACAACAACAAACGCAGGTGGTCTGTTACCCTAGCGGTTCTCTGATGGAGGAACGTGCTGGTATCTACTGTCGTGAAATGAGATTGGAACAATATCTTTACACATTCTAATCTGGGTGTATAAAAACAAGTCATGAGTTCAAACAACCGAGAGAAACCAAATTAATTCAAAAATTAAAATATCTTTAAAAATATAATGAATTTCAAAAACCACAAACTGGCACGGTCTAGCTAATAGGTATCAACACTGTTTTAGATCATTCATCCGTCTCTTTTGCTATCAAGCATTATCAAAGATCCTTAAATATTTCTTAACAATCAAAAGTAACTTCCCTTCAATGTAGACATTTAAAATCTCCCCCGCAGAGTAAAATATGCCAACACATTGAGTGCTCATAAATTGCGTTCAATATTTTATGACAAGGGTCCCAACCGTATGTCACCATCGCCCATACTAATCCTTCATTTTGAGAAGGAGTCAGCGAATATCCCCGCACTGACAAGTGAAGACACTGCCCACTCGCCCGGAATGTGTGCGTGCGTTTGAAAATTCAAAGTCCAGCCTTCCGCACCACCAAAAAGAGATCTATGGACCAAAGTTATGCACGGTCGTGACTTGCTGACTTTGGCTAATAAAGAAGAATTCGACTCCCCCCGCACGAGCTTGCTTGGCCGCTCTACTCTAGCTACCTACTCTTCCAGCGGGTTGTCATCGCTTCGGGCTTGAAATTTATTGGTTCGTGGGACCGAATGTGGCCTCCTTCGAGGAATGTGGCTTTGACAGGCCGCTCCGAATGAAGCGACATTTAATTGCTGCAAATGTCCATTAGCCTTTGACCGGCGGAGTGGCCTCAGCCTATTGCTACAGACCAGACGCCAGAGGACGGCAGTGTGCCACGTCATATTTCAAACGATATAAGCGTTGTGGGCCGGAAGGGGTGTCGTACTAGTCTTGTACTTGCCCTAAATACTATAAATCGAGAAAGAAGCCATCGAAGGAGAGTGTCATAATTCGCCACGATATTTAGTATCAAGGGTAAATACATTTAAGCGGGATAAAGAGGGACTTGTAAGTGCACTATACGAACGATCATTAGAACAGAACTACGTCTATAATTACTAAATTAGACTTCAATAACGCATTTCTAGTAACAATCTGTTTACAATGTTCAAGCGAAAAACGGAAGGCCGGAATGTTCTAGTCCGAACACGCTTCTATCTGCCAGAATGCACCATAAACGTGGCTGCACACGTACCACACCGTGGGCGGCACAAAATAATTCCTCATCAACATTCACGCGAGTTGATGCCGGTGGTGGCTTCTGCTGCACACGCAAGTCTCCCAGCTCGCTCGCTTGGCATGAAATTCGAAAATTACATTTCAGAGCCCGGTTTGGATGTCCCGATATCCCATGCCGTACTGTGCATACATATTAATTGTAATTTTGTAACAAATCAAATCACACGTGCGCCGGCAGTAGCCTACGCACCGAACGGTTGGAAATCTCACCGAACCTGACTAGTTCCCAGCAATATGAAATTACGACCCGGCGTGTGCACAGTGGCTCGACTTAGAGCAAAAGGTGGACTAAAGTCAAAACTTTGTCGTATCAGTTCAAATAAGACGGTTATATGTAATTTTGATACGCTTAATTCATTTTCGATGTTAAAATACACTAAAAATCAACATTTACGGTTCATTAGGGTGGCTCAAAAAATATTTTTTTTTGAAGCGGTTCATAAAATATTTTAAAAATAACTTTTGTGCACTAGATTCGTTTTTGATATTAAAAAATGTCGGAATTTTTTTTTCTCTCATTAGGGTGGCTCAAAAATAATAATTTTGATGACATTGTTCATAAAATTGTCTAATAGTGGTGTTCTTGAGCTGAAATTGTTTTTAATATTAAAACATATTAGAACAAAATCCCCTCTCATTAGGGTGGCTGAAAAATAATTATTTTGTCGCAGCGTTTAATATTTTTAGTAGTAGGTGTTTGTGCACTGCATTCTTTTTCTATATTAATATTAAAAAATAACCATTTGTTAGGAAGGCCCAAAGATAATTATTTTGTCGTTAAAGTCCATAATATTTTTTGTTAATTTTTGTACCCACAAAAAAAGTTAATTTCTATTTCATTAGAATGACTGCTTCAAACAGATTTTTTTGGTAACAGGAATTAAGTGAATGTTTTTTTTTGGGGCTACCGTAAGTCTACCCGCATCCATTGGAAAAGTCTTGAAATGATTGTGGCTTTATATCACATCGCATCACATGTTATTTAATCAAACAGATTATATTTTACTTCGGTTATTTTGGGATATTGAATCGATTTATCTACAAAAAGTTGATCAAACGATAATTTAAAAAGATATTTCTCAGTTTGATTTCATGTTGATAAAAAAATCTTATCTTTATTCTTAAAAAATGCAGCATAATTTATTTTAATCTTCGTCCGATTCTGATGATGATTCGTCCGAAATTTTCTGCTTCAGCATTAACTTAAGCTCTTCAGGTAGATTCTTGACATGTTTTTTCGGGGGATCCAAGTGCGAGTTCACTAGTGGGTCGGAAGAAACGAGCATACGATTGAAAATATCCCGATTTGTACTTTCCCTTGAAATTTTTCTAGAGAATGATTCTCTACATTTCTTGATGCTTTTGTTACTCCGCTCTTGTGCTTCCTCTGACATCCTGCCTACAGGTAAAACTGACCACCGCATTATATCGTGACCATGAATTAAGACTCGGTGCATGCCTGTGGGCATATAGTACCATGGGTAAAGATGGACGTACAATTTAGCCGTTTCCATGCAATATACTTTGAATTTGTCTGGATCAATATCTTCGCCACAGTTTATAGCTATAAGAGTGTTTCTGATTCTTTCAATCAAAACACGATCTATCCCAGTAATATCCGAACTTGTTAATGGATCTGCAAAAAAATTGCGAGCAGTATTGCCATCATTACTGCTTCCTGATCCCCCTTGTTTCGGTTGATCAATAATTAAACCCATTCGTTGTCTGAAACCTTCTTGTACTCTCTTCTTGGCTGCGTTAAAAGATTCCTCAAATCCTGTTTTTCTCCAGCACTTGAATTCAAGACGATAAGATATATGAATAAGACACTCGAAGCATCTAATCCAAGCGTGTAGTGATGAAATTCCGAACATTAGAAAATCTTGTGTGGGGATTACATATTCCATTTTTTCTAAATCGTTAAACTGAGAGATTGTTGAATTACAGGCGTAACATCGTTGCGCGGAGCTCGTACCTGTTAGTGTGTTGACAATTTTCCCATCGATCATTGTGAGGTGCATCGAATAAGTGACCACTACTTTTTTACCACAGAAAATCGTCTCGAACGGTTGCAAGCGATCTATTTCGTCACTCATTCGTTCACATTCCTGTAGAATAAGTTCATCGGTTTCCGGTAAAAACTGAAGATGCACTGGTCGACACCAGAAAGGCGACCCAGGACGATTATTATCCCATATTACATTGCCATTGCTTGACAAGCGAAGCGGGACAAAAGATGTAAAAAATATGTGTGAATCCTTGTCAGCGAAATTTTTGAATTTTTGTTTGTACTCTGGAAGCCCAGACGCACCATCGCAGCCCCATTTTATTGTATGTACTAAAGTTTCCGGAATAACGGCGTAACTGTCTTTCTCCAAAAACAGAAGCAATCTCTCAGTTGTTTTGTTCAAGATAGCTTGAAGATCTATCCTGATGCTCATTTCCGTTACGATGAAAAAATTTCCAGCAGGATAACATTTCTGTTTTTCTTCGGCCACTTTGTAGTAAGAAGGATATCGATCTTTGGCAGGCTCCCTAACAATGTTATACGCGTTTTTTGTGAGATTAGCCCTCACAATTATAGCCAACGCCTTTTCTGGAGATATTTCCTTTACCTCTCGGTGCGGATTGATTGCTTCTTTTAATATTTTAGCAGTTTCAATGTTCCCTTCCGCACGCATGGACATTTGAACAGCGTATGCCAATTCCGTCGAGGAATGAGCAGCACGCAATGTTTCGGTCTTTCGTCGTTTTACTCGATCACAATTCATGGAAAAATTCTTTTGTGGTCGGCCCAATTGCAACGGTTGTTTCGATTCAGGAGCGATTAAGTAGCCTTCTAGCCAGTCTTTAAATCTTACCTCAAAATATTTTGGTTTCCTCGATGCCTGCTCAAATTTTTTCAGCAGAGATTTCCAGAAAAGCTCAAATTCCTGGTCACCTTCTTCAGGGGAGCGATTCCAATGAGCGAAAAACAGTTCACGAGCAGAACTTTTGCGCTCGCGCAGGGTAGGAAGGTTTCGAATAACTTCGTAAATCGAGTTTCTTTTTAGACATATTTCTGTTAAAGTAGGTCAGCATATGAAAATATGTGTGATACGCAGATATACAAAAAAATGAATTCTAAATTGAGCTACCTTGCATTTTCGATGTAATAGAAGCACTGCTTCACTCGTTTACCCGTAAGATGAAACAATATCACAAATTCTGATCAAAACAGCGATTCACATAAATGAATATAACGAAGTAAGCGTGGACTCAGCTTTGTTTACTAAATTTGACAGTTACTGCGAAAGATAACATGAAATAATTCCAGAAACATTTAATGATATATTTCAACGCGTCGGAACATTTACTGAATTTTAAACAAACTGATGGATACTATCAACACCTAAACAACTACTCTTTCTACTCGGCTCCCCTCATTTGTGCACTTGTATAAACTTCGTGGATCATTCTCTCAATATTATTTGAAAGCTGTGCATGTTTTCATGCCATTATTCTAGCTATAAAATAATTATTGAAATTTTATATCAATAACTACCACGCGTCTCCATTTGCAGTTTTTTTAAATTTTGATTGCTTATCGCAAGTTTTCGCAAAATTATCAAGGGCTCATATGATAGAGAAAATTAAAAGCTTTCGAATGAGTATAGTTCGATAGCGGGCATTCGCGGGCGTCGTAGTTGTTATGGCTTTAGAAGTTCGTGATTTTTTAATTATCATGACAAACAGTTATTTAAACAATGAATTAAAGAACTAGTAACTAAATTGTTGTAATGTTACGATGTAATTTAATCTAACGAATAATTTTGCTGAAGTAACCTATGCCATAAAATCAACTGTTTCTTCGAAAAACTAAAATAATCAGATAAAGTTGCAGTGAGCAAATTATGCGAAAAACACTGGAGTTACTCCCTTCTTAAAGCTGTGAAAAATTCATTTTTCATCCGAATTGCCTAAAATCTTACGAAATTGTCTCTGACATATAAGCCAACAAAAGAAAAATATTGATGAACATATCGCGTGACCTTCATATCTGGACTTAAGTCCGGGCTCGTCCCACTGTGGTGTGGTGCTACGACGCGTCCATTGTTGGTACCGGCAAATTCAAGGGAAAAACGCTTATATCGCATCGCTGTGTAGTCGGCGTGGGTTGATGATGTTGGGTGTACACTGTACATGCAAGGGAGAAAATTTCGGCCCCGATCAGGAACGTCTGGCGCGGACTGGAAATTCTCCGAATCCCGGAGAGTTGGATAATTAATGCACTTACCTCGTGAAAACCGGTAGCTGCGAGCCCATAATTTGCAATCGAGCGAACAAAAGTGCCACGGTGGCTACGCACAGTACGGCCAACCGTCGAGTGGCCTCGTGCGGCCACCAGCCGCTCGGTAGAGTCAGCGATTTTCCACTCATCACCGACCGGGCCAAGTGATAGATGTCACCGAGGCGGATCTGCAAAGGAAAGGAAAGCGAAGGAAAGAAGGGTTTTAATCATTTAGTTCATTGTCGGTTGGAGCAATGGTCCGTTGGGGGTGGATTTTTTTTTTGCTTTCAGTATCAGGTAAGCTCTTTTAAGTATATCTTTGAAGCAAATACAAATTATATTATATTATATTATATTATATTATATTATATTATATTATATTATATTATATTATATTATATTATATTATATTATATTATATTATATTATATTATATTATATTATATTATATTATATTATATTATATTATATTATATTATATTATATTATATTATATTATATTATATTATATTATATTATATTATATTATATTATATTATATTATATTATATTATATTATATTATATTATATTATATTATATTATATTATATTATATTATATTATATTATATTATATTATATTATATTATATTATATTATATTATATTATATTATATTACATATTTGTATTTGTTTGAAGTATTGAACGGTTGCAATCTGGTAGTAAGCTATGTTTGACAGTAGTTCATTTGAGACTACTGAACATAGCAGGTGCTGAAATAATTGTTGAATATTTACATGAGGTTCTAGATAATCCATGGCTTACTTTATGTGGCTTGATATTTGTGATGCTGCCAGTACACTGTTTGTCACAACGTCAAATATCTGACATCATTCTTGAAATAAATTGGAACTGCTGTAAGTGCCAGTACTTCAAATATTTGGTAAAACACAGTTTATCAAACTGTTTATTCGTGTTTGTCGAAGCGATTATTTGTCTATTTGTCAAAAAGTGAGCTGACCCCAAGACGGATACAGGTGGGCACATTTTTATAGGATTTACTAAAGCATATCAAACAAAAAAATCTGAGATTTGACCAATCTTCCCCGAGGGTCCTGGAACACTATGTGCAAAAACCAAATCCAACCATTTTCAGACTACGAGGATGCTTGACCGGTTCACCGGTGAATCCGGAATATGATCCAAGAGAGTCACTTTTATCGGTGAACCGGTCAAATGTTCTCGTAGTCCGAAAATGGTTGGATTTGCTTCTTACACAAAATCTTCTACCCTTTTACGCTGACTTTGTCATACTTGGAGACATTTTTTCAATGGATCTAATGAACGTTCATTATTGGCTTCTTACGACCCGGCCCAGGATCCTCACATTTCTTTAGTACGATGCACTTTAGTAAATCCTACAAGATTTAAAATAGTTAAGGTGACCCAAAAAAAAATATGAAACAACCTAAATCGAAATCAACTTGCCCGAACGCAGTCCAGAATCACTCCAATATTTTTGGGCCATAGTGGCCCTCATCAAAAGTATGAACTAGTAGAATATTCGGTTCTTTTAATGTAAAGAGCATCCAAATTGGTCAATTATATCAAGTTATGATTTTTTGAAAAACTACCAGCCAATATCCAAATCCGATCGTTCAGGTTTATTTTTAATTTATTAACCATATAATTAACTACTTTAGTTTTAATTAATTTTTACTATTTATATTTCCCAATATTTCAATTATTCAATCTCCAAATTTATTGAATTTTTGATTTTCTAATTTATAAATTTTTCGATTTCCTACTTTTCCCATTTTTTTATTCCTAATTTTAAAGATTTCCATCGATCATTGTTTTTTAATTCTGTTTGTTTTGAATTTAGGAATACTAATTGTTCATAACTTTTTAAAATGTTTAGTAATTACTGTATTTTAATTTACTTTTGATTTTTCAATTTATTAATTTTTTGATTTTCTTATTTTTGATTTTTTTATTTCTAATTTTGTAGATTTCCATTGCTAATTAATTTTTTAATCCTGTTTGTTCTAAATTTTGGATTTTTTTTCGTAATTTTCAAAAATGTTTAATGACTAAATTTTTAATTTTATTATTTTTCCAATTTTTGAATTCAAATTTTTTGAAGCATTTCAATTTTAAAATCTTTATATTTTTTTATTAATTTCAAAATTTTAAAAATTTCGAGCCTCACATTTTTGAATTTTTAAATTCTCAAACTTTTAATTTAAAACAATTTCAGGTCTAATATTTATAAATTTTTAGCAACTTTAATTTTTTAAATTTTTAATCTGTTTATGTTCTATGTCCTAATTTTTTATTAATTATCAGCTTCTTTTTTTTTAATTTCTCATAAAGTTTAACGACCAAATTTTCAAATAGCAATTTAGAAAATTTTGAAGTTATCAAGTTTTGGATTTCTAAATTTATTAAATCTTAAATTTTTTAATTCCTTTATTTGTAAATTTTTATAGTTTAAAAATTTGTGAATTTTTATATTTTTATCTTTCAATTCTTAGATTTTTGAATTTAAACTTTTTTTGAATTTTAGCCATTAAATTTTCTAAACTTTTTGAAACTTTCAATTTTGAATTTTAAATGCTTCGGTTCGAAATTTTTTAAAAGCTCTGAACTTATTTTTTCTGAAATTCTCAATTTTTAAAATTAGAAATGTTTAAATCATTATCATTAATTTTTTGATTTTTCAATTTTTTAATTTCAACTGTTCTTAAATTTATTCATGCTTAAATATTTTTTTTATTAAATTTAATTCATTTAGTTATATACATTTTTATTTTCTGATCTGTTATTTTTTGAATTCTGGGTTCTTAAATTGTTCAAATTGTTCAAATTTTTAAAATATTAAAATTTCAACATATCAAAATTTTTGGATCGAAAATTTAAAATTCCAATATATTACAATCACAAATATCAAAATTTTGAATTTTGGAAAGTCAATATCTGAATCTCTTAAAATTTTAAATTTTTTATTTTTTTTTCAATAATTTGTGATTTTGAATTTTCTAATCCATTAGTTTAGAATTGTTTTGCATCTTTTATTTTTGAATTTCCTAATTTTTTAATTTTTTTATCTTTAAGGTTTTAAATGTCTTGATTTTTAAAATTTTCTGATTTTTTTGTAGTTCCGAAATTGTTCAATTGGACATATTTTAATTTCTTACTTCTGAATACCCAAATGTCTAAATTTTTTAATTTGCATTACTTTAAAACTATTTTTAAATTATAAATTTTTTTAAATCATTTTACTTTCAAATTTTAAAGCTTCTTTAATTCTTCAATATTAAAATTTTTAAACGCTCAAATTTTAAAATTTTTGAATTTTTGAATTTACACATTTTCGAATTTTCAAATTTTCTATGTTTTAATTTCCTAATATTTTAATTTGCTTATTTTCAAATCGCTTGATTTTTTACAAAATTTATTCCCTGAATTTCAGTTAATGTTAGACTTTTTCTTTTTTCCTTTTTATTTCCACTAATAATCACTTTCTTTTGTCCGTTCTCACGGTAAAGAGGGATAAGTCTGTCTTTAGCAGGAGGAATGTTGGTAGACCTGACTGATTCGTAGTTATGCTGCCTAGGCGCGACCCCTGCCAACAGAAGACAAAAGACTAGCGTGTAGGATTTTAGGCCTGTTTCTAATCACCCTGTCACTTCTAGTTTTCCGATCCAGTGAACTTCACATCCTTGTCTTCACTTGAGTACTTTGGCTCTAAATTATCATAACTTTCCCTACCCTACCCTACCCGTTTTAATATTTATTTTTTCATTTATTTTTTCTTAAATTCTGAATTTTTAAATTTAGTTTAATTAAGTTTCATTTATTTTGAAATTTTAGATCTCGAATTTTGAAATTTCATCATTTTAAAATTTTTAAATCTTTAAATATCAGAATCTTGTTGAAATGTATAGTTTAAATTATTAAACCTTGAACTTATTTTTTTTGTATTTAAATTTTTAATTCTTAGATTATTAATTTTTTATTGTTTCAATTTTGTTTTAATGCTTCTTTTCCTAATTATTCAAGTCGTTTTTTTATTTTAAATATTTTAATCTAAATTTTTGTCGTATAACGTTTTAAATTTTCAAATCTCTTAGATTTTAAATTTTTCATTTTCTTAATTTTTTTATTTCTTTATTTTTGAATCCTGTTATTTCTTACTTTTGCAGTCCTTGAATTTTAAGTTTATCATTTTAGCTTCTTATTTGTTATTTTTTTGATTAGTTACAATTTAATTTTTTTTAATCCTTTCAATCTCTCATATTTTAAAAATTTAAATGTTCAAAATTTTTAACCTTTGAATTTTTAAATTCTAGAATCTTGGGATTAAAAAAATTGGACGCTTTGTGTTAATAATTTTTTAAGATTTGAAGTTTTTGGTTTCTAAATTTATTTCTTGAATTTCAAAATTCCCTAATAAGTAAATTTTCAATTTTTTAAAATAGTTGAATTTTTTTAATTCTTTAACGTTTGCATCCTTAAATTTTAAAAAAAAAATTATTTCAACTTTTCAAGTTTTATCCTAAATTTAAAATGAAGGAACTCTATATTTTTATTTCTCAATTTTCTTTTTTCTAATTCTTTTTTTAAATCCACAATTACCAAAAAAATTTAAATGTTAGAATTTTTATATTTTTAGTTTTTGATTCTTTGATTTTTAATTTTTTTAATTTTCAAATTTTATTTTTATAATCCTTGAATTTCAAATTTTTTGAATATTTGAAAATTTAATATGCGGATTTTTCTTGATTTTTAATTTTCTTACTTTGTTTTGTTTTTAATTTCTAAATTCTTTGATTCACCATATTTTAATTTTTTCCTCTACTTTTTCAACTTTTAAAATGTTGAATTGCTAAATCTGTATTCAATTATGAGGATATTTAAATAAATAAACTTAACAATTTTTAAATTCTTTAATTTTAAAATATTGAGATTTTGAAGTTTTGAAATGCTAAAATTTATGAATTTTTGAATTGAAGTTTTTTTTTAAATTCTTTGATTTTTTATATTTTTTTTGTGTTCCATAATTTATTTTCTATTTAATTTCGTCTTAAATGCTTGATTTTAAAATTAATTTTTTTTTAATCTTTAAATATTTAAATTTTTTATCTTTTTGAGTTTTTAGATTTGGAATTTCGTAATTTGAATATTTCAATTTTTTTTAAATTTTACTCTTCTTTAATTTTGAGATGCCAAAATTACTTAACCTCTAAACTTAGAAATCGCAAAAATTTAAATTTTTGCAACCTCAAAGTTTTAAAATTTTGGATTTAGAAATTTTTGAATTTCCATATTAATCTTTTTTTTGCTTAATTTTTTCATAGCTTAATTCTTTTTAATTTCCTAACTCAATTTTTTTTTAATTTTTCTATTTTTTTATTTGAAATTTTAAAATTTCCTGAATTTTAAATTTAGCGATCTTTTAATTTTCCGTTTCATTTATGTTAAACTAGCTCATACCCACCGCGCGTTGCTGCGACTTTCATCGAGATAGGAAGAAAACACAATTTGTTCCGAAGCGCCATCTGCCGGGCAGATAATCCCCAACCAATAGCACACAAACACGCTTCATAACGAATACCTACTATGTATAAATTTTTACGGCAATCGGTTAAGCCGTTTGGGAGTCTATAAATCATATACATACAAACATTGACTTTTATATAGATAGATAGATAGATAGATAGATAGGTAGATTTTTTAATCTTTTAGTTTTTTACCTTTTCAATTTCTAATTTTTTGATTTCTGTATTTTTGAATTCTGTAACTGTAAACTTCCTTGAATTTTTAGCTTTTACTTTTTGGTTTATTGATGTCTGATTATTTTTTTATTCACGATTTTATTTTTTTATGCAGGTTTCTGAACTTTTTAAAATTTAAGATACCCAAATTTCAAAAATTTTGATCTTTAAATGATTAAATTTTCAAATCACGATATTTTTTATAAATTTTTAAATCTTGAAATTACTAATGTTTTAAACTGTTAAAATAATGAAACTTTTAACATTAGATTTCAATTTTTTTACTTAGCAAATTTTCACAATTTTAAAACTCTTGAATTTTTTAAACTTTTAGACATTTGTATCTTTAAATTTTAAATTTTTTGGATGCCAAGCTTTTAAAATATTTGGCCTTTAAAATTTCTGAATTAAAATTTTAGATTTCTCAATTTGGTAAATCTCCGAATCTAAAATTTTTAGAATCCTTTATTTTCAAAATTTGAAGTGTTTAAATGTTTATAGCTTAATTTTTCCTTTATTCTTTAATTCTTATTTTCTTAAATCTTTGCTTACCCTTAAAATGATTTGCATTTCAATATTTTTTTACAATGTTTAATTTTTTTAATCATCGAATTCAAATTTTTTTGAATGTTTTAAATTAGTATATGTGGAGTTTTCTGATATTAAAATATTCATGCATCAAAATTTTAATACAACAAAAAAATTAAAATTCCAATATTTTGAACTTTTAAAATTTCAATTTTTAAAACGTTGACGTTTAGATATTCAAAACCTTTAAAGTTTGAAATTTATAATTTATTTCATAAACTTATTTTTTTAAAATTTTCTTATCTTCCAGTTTTGAATGTTCTTGCTTCTTTTAATTTTTGATTTCTTAATTTTTGATTTATTTTATCTTATTTTCATAGCCTTAAATTTCCTGATTTTTTTAATTTTCTTACTTTGTGTTAAGCTTTATTATGTTTTAAGAATTTTCAAATTTTGAACTTTCAAATTCGATTCTTCAATTTTTTAAATATTTAAATTTTGAACTTTTGAATGGTTAAATTTTCATAATTTTTGAACCTTTAATTTTTTTTATATTTTAATTTTTTAACGTTTCAATTGGTTTAGTTTCAAATTGTTTGATTTTTTGTTATTACATTCCGTAAATTTTAGTAATCGTTAGTATCTTAATTTTCTATTTATTTTATTTGCGATAATGCTATTGATTTTCAAATTTTAAACTTTTAAATGCTATAAAAGATTTTTTAATCTCTTAAAATTCTTAGTTTAAAATTTCACGCATTTCAGGAATTTTAAATCTAGAAATATTACAATTAAACAATTTTTAAATTTTGAGATTTTTAAATTATTAAACCCTTAAACTAAAAAAAAACAAAAAAATTGATATCTTGAATTTTTAAATTCCGAAATTTTGGAATTTCCAAATTATTAATTTCAAATTGTTTCAATTTTGTTTCGATATTTCAATTATCTTTTAACTTTCAAATTCATAATTTTTATTATTTTTAATATTTTAATCGTAATTTTAAAATTTCTTGAATTCTTAATTTAATTTAATCCTGGTTTCCCAAATTTTTAAAATTTATAGTTTCCAAATTTGGAAATTTCTAATCTTTGAATGTTTAAACTTTTATTTTTAAAATTTTAGATTTTTCGATTCCGGAATCTTTCGATTTTCATATCACGATATTTTTAAATTTCAAATTTTAATTTTTTTTCGATTTTAAAAATTTAAAATTTTAGAAATGAATTTAACAAAATTGGAATTTCACAATTTTCATTTTATATTTTTGAATTCTAAGATCATTAAACACTTTAACCGTTGTCTTCCGTTTTAATTCCACTATGATGATATGATTCATCATAGTGGAATAAAAACGGAAGACAACGGTTAAAGTGTTTAATATAACATTCCACTAAGTCGCTCAAAACAGTGCTTTTGTTAAAGTGTCTAAAATCATATTTTTGGTTTAATTTTTTAGGCTTGTTCTGTTTCAAACTTTTCAATTCTTGAATTTTCAGATTTTAAATCTTTAAATTTTTAAATTTGATGATGTTCAAATTGCTGAATTATTAAATCTTTGAAAAAAAAAAATAAATAAATTATTAAATTCAATCCGTCATAGAAAAGTCTCCTAAATGCAAGGAGCTTACGGCTTTCATTCGCCACAAACCCCTGAAGGGGTTAGCTGTATTCTTCGTCAGCGGTATCAAGTCAAAAACAAACTTTTCTTCTCGAGGAGATCTGGACCCGTGCCGGCACATTGGTTCAATTTCTACATCTCTACACAGGTCCTGTCATTTATCTCACAGTACCTAGTAAGTTCAGCCGGAATGTTGGCTGGTTCCAGTTAATATTTCTACTTCAGTAACACAACCGATTCTAATCAGAAATGGTCGTGTCACTGGAGCCGGCACTAGAACCTAGACTAGAACTAGAACCAACCAGAAGTTTCGGCTCTTTTTCCGACTGGACTAACTGGGTTGCGCTGTTGAACAAATGAATAAGATTAGGAGATTTCTTATTCCCGAGAACAACAAAACATTTTTTATTCGAGAGTGGTTCTACTGGAGCTGTAGACCTAAAGTCTGGGCACGGTTCCCCGCCAGAATCACTCACTACAATTGCAGATGAGATGGGAAATGTTACCCACCAAAACACCGCTTAATGCCAATCGCAGCGGGCTGTGATCCTCATTGTACAGTTCAGAGATGTACAGGCGTAGGGATTTCACGGTCGCGTGTATTATCGCAAAGAGCTCGAGCGTTTGTACGTTAATGTGTTCTATAGCGCGTGTGTTTGCATGTCGCGTGTGCTAACGTGTAACTTCGCATGTATAAATTCTATTTTATGACCGTGTGTCCTTTCGCGTGTGTTCTAAATTTTCGGTGTACGGTTCAGATGCTGGAAGAGAGTGAGTTCTTCCATATCACTTGAGTTCCCAGTCATGTCGCCATGGAATCTGTTGTCTAGTGAATTTGAGCGTCATTTTTTGATTGGTCCTGCTGAGGGCAGTTAATGGTAAACTTAATCAGCCATTTTTTTCTCAATTTAATCTTTATTTGATACCTCGCATCCACAGAAAGAATTAAAGACCCCCGCAAATTACCGCAACATCCGGCACAATAATGGCTCTGACCTAGCGCACTACCGCCCATGCAGCCACTTTGAAACACCATTCCGGCGGCCTGCACCAGACCACGGCGGCGGCGTTATGATGAACTCATGTGACTTGGATGGTTTAGTTGCTCGTTTATCTTCCTCCCTCCACAGTACGTGGATACGCATCCACGAGAAGATCGGAAGTTGCAACGACTGGCCGTCATGCCTTGGGCCGGATGATGTCTTCCCGGGCCCATCATGGCGTGCCAGTGTAGCAATGGAGTACATACTGGAACAAAAAACAACAAGAATCTGCATCATAATCCGGTGGCCATGGTGGTTCATGAGCTGGCCCGGTTGCTGCCGGTTAGTGTTACTGGAAAGCATAAAATCCACTCTCTCGCACATACACACACACACACATACAAACTAAACCAGTACACAGTCGGTCAGTGGGTTGGGTGAAGCTCCAGCTCACTAGCAGTGCAGCGATGAGCTTCTGCAGGGTCTACAGTTTTCTTGATGTATGGTGTTTGTTTTTCGATCATAATTTATTCGGCGAAAGCAGATTTATTTCACATCGTTAAGCACCGGCACCGGATGGCGGTTGGGGCGTTGCGCTTTGCAAGATCTGTTGGGGCTGAGGTTTGGGTTTTGGCTCAGCTGATTGTTGGTGGCTCCGCCTTACTGTACTGCAGATCGATGGATTTAGCGTGTGATTTTTTTGTCTCGGCAGATGAAGTTGGCAAGAAATGGTGGATGTTGGAACAACACCCACGATGGCCAGGATCGGCTGGTTTCCACACCTTTCTAGAGCAAGTTGAAGTGTTGTAATGTGGCTTTAGCTGAGGTAAACAGTGGAAACAGACGATAATGGCAGGAAGAGATAAAAAAGAGATCGCTCGCTGGCATGGTTGGTGTTGTTGAATCTATTTTTTGAAGGATTATGGCTTCCCGTCAGCTGCGAGGTAACGGAAGCTTTATTTTCAACCTGCACCAGTACCGAGATGCGGTTACTCTTTTGTTTATTTGTTTGCTTCAGGTACGGGTTGAATGTTTATTTTGTTTTTACTAAACGTAATAAGATGTGAACATTTGAACTAGAACTTTCTATCAATCAATACAAGAAATGCTTCACAACACACCCACGGGATTTGACTCGTCGTTTAGTGTCTTAGCAATTGTTCTAGTGGGACGACACACAATAGACTCATTCACCTAATGGGTATGTGTGATATGCGAAAAGTTTTTTTATGATTCTCTCGAGTACATTCCGACTACCAGCACGTAGTTGACCTGTTCATTTACGCGGTTAGAACTTTCGTGATTGAAATAGAAGCATTCTTAGCATATTCATATTAAAAGTTAATAAAGCTTTTTCAGGAAATGAAACAAAAATCTACCCCAATTCCATATCCCATCGTACTAAGCGAGGAATTACTGTAACAGTCACGCAACAAGAAGAAAAAACGATTCGAAAAATCTTTCCCGCCTACTACACCCATCCATGACTTCGTTCATAACGAGGACCTGTTTCTAGCAACTGGCGGTTGTTGTTGATGTTGTTGTTGATCTGATAAGTGTAGTGACGGCTGCCCCTGGTGAAACATGACCGGTGGGATCATAAGATTACATTTTTTATGCCAACCTACTATTCGTTTTCCCACTCCATCTAGCTAGAAGTATGTGGTGGTGCGTTGGCGAGGATAAGAACCTTGAATGGATATTTCCAGCCGCAGGGCTAGATGGTTTATGCGTGTGCTTATGCGTTTGCGATTGGATACCCATAAGTACATACTTGCTCTGGGGAAAATTCCTTACAGCACGTCGCCGGGTGATACAACTCAATGGATTATTCCCGCTCTGCAGTTTGGTACTGGAAGTTATTTCCTAGCCATTAAATGGGTGGATGATGGTTGGAACTTGTTTGGGCTTTAAGAAAATTCATGTAGTGAAGCTTCAAATTGGTGGTTGGAGATCTTTATAACAAAGAGCAAAATAATTTAACTTCCGCCTTGTCCAGACAAATTGCTATATTTTTCCACAAATATTTATATTATTTTGCCAATATCTTCGACACTATTGGAACTAAAAACAAGCGTCAAAGAGGCTTACCGAGAACATACCTGGTTTAAGTGTTGCAATTGTGCCTTTTACATTTCAGCCAACTTTGATCCCATGGCTGGTTATGTTCAATGCAATTGTGAAATTGTCTGTTACATTCTTAGAACATATACTGGAGCTGTAGAGCTAGGTTCTCAAAGGAGCTCCCCGTCAGAATCACTCACTACAATGGCAGACGAGACGGGAAGTGTCACCCACTAAAACTCTTCTTAACCTTCCGGCAGTCGCGCTGCTAGTGCACTGAGTGCACGCTGCTCTGAAAATCTAGCGAAATCGTCTTAGGGCACCAGTGGCTACTCGTTCAATGGGCCATAACCGCGACTTCCGGAGGGTTAAGGCCAATTGCAGCGGGCCGTGATTTTGATAGTGATATTGAATGTACGGTTCTTATATGTGAGCGCAGGAACTATACGATCACGTGGGAATGAGCGTTTATATGTACGCGCTTGAGATCGTGGTTAGCATATTAAAAGTGCTATAGTGTTCACTAAATCATTGGCGCGTTTTTGTGTTTGTGAAATCTTAGGCGTAGTCGTGCGTGGATGATCGCGATTGCAAGATTGTTTTTGTGTATCATCGCGAAGGGTTCGGGCATTTGTAAGTCAACATGTTCGATCACGTAGACGTGTGTACGTCACGTATTTTAGCGTGTATGTAACTTTGCACGTATAAATTCAAGTTTAAAACCATGTGGCCATGTGCATATTTGTGTGCATTATTAGCTGATCGCGCGCGGATCGACCACTACCTCATTTGGACCTAAATAAACATATTTATAAAAAAATGTGTTCAAATATTGTGTTTTTTGTTAATTTTCCTACAATCAAGTAACATGTGTACAATGTTTTCCTAAATTTTCTTTGCAAAATATTGAAAGTTGTGCGCGTAACAGCTAATCTCCAAAGGTACCTCGAAAAATGCGGTATAAGTCATAACTCTAAATCTGCTTGACCAACAGTTTTGAAATTTTTGTAATTTTCTCACAACTTTGCTACTGTGCGACATTTCTGCTGGTACAAGAGAGTTTTTTATGATGTGCTGCTGTTGAAGATTTTTACACACTCTTTCTGCAATTTGTTATCGGTTCCAAAAAATTTCCAATAAAGGTCCGGCTGGGGTCTACTAGGCGGTTGATAACAGTCTATTATCTTTCTCCATACAAAACCAGCCTAGAGTCCGTGTGGCATCCGGCGGGTTGAAGTTTCTTAATCAAGAATTGGTTCCACTTGGTTTATGCTTCCATGTCGTAAGAGGCAACTTAAATCAGGAGTCTGAATGGTTGGCAGGACCATGCCGTTCGCGCACGGTCTTACCCTTACTGTGTTAAGCGAATTTCTGACACAGTGGACAAATCGTGAGATTCAAATGGTGGTCATGTCCCTAAGCCAACGTATTTGGTATATTCTAACTGCTGTAGAACAAGTGCTGATGATAAAATGTGTAGTGCTGTAATCGAGTATGGTTAAAGGGGCACAAATTAATCTTCAACATAAACTTACAGCAACTATGAACCTATACCGCCTTGTGCAGGAGAGAAAAGCTTTCATAGCTTTGGTTAAACAACCGTATTTCTATAAAGGAAACTTCTATGTTGGAAAGCTACTTAGCCTCATCTTCGTAGTTTTCACCAAAAATGGCATGACACATTCACGTGAAATGCCTCGTGCATGTATACTTGCGAATTGTGCTATTGACGCATGTCTTATATCCGACCTCACAACTCGTGATATTTGTGTAGTCACAGTCAATATGACTATTTATAACATAAACAAGAAATACGTCCATTGTTCGACATATTTGCTGCATAATGAATAATCACCTTCTGATGAATGCAAAAGGGTTGTATCATACTGTGGTAGAAATAAATTTCTCCTCATAATCGGCAGTGATACAAATGCCCACCACATAATTCAGGGCAGCTCAGATATCAATTGGAGAGGCACCGAATGAATAGAATTCTTAAGCAGTACAAATCTGCACATACTTTGCAGGAAACCGCTCAACATTTGCACGAGCTGGCAGAGAAGAGGTGTTAGATGTAACTTTCTGCTCTGACAGTATTACGCGTGAGTTGGCAAACGGGCTCGTTCCAAACGAGCTCGATCCGTCGCTATCTGATCATACGTACATCGTCTTTAATCATTTAAACCTCAACTATTCTAATCAAGAAAGCACTCTCACTTACTTTCGAATAGTATCTCACCTTTTAGCAGAAAATGTTGTCTTGTAGGGCGGTAAATTATTTGATTCCAAGGTCTAGTGCACTGCGCAACTTTCATTGGATTCGATAGCTGGTAGCTGCTAGCCTGAATGGTTTGATACTGATTCTGAAAAGAAGAATTCTCTTTTCTAGCACCTATCGAGCACAATTCAGCGCAAGTCACTGTCATTTTTTTTTAAGATTTGCCTTACTGGAGCTGTGAAGCTAGGTTCTCGGAAGGGCTCCCTATCAGTATCACTCACTACAATTTCTGACGAAACGGGAAATGTCACCCACTAAAACACTGCTTAAGTCCAATTGCAGCGGGCCGTGATTCTCAATGTGATATTCATTATACGGTTCAGATATGTGCGGGCGTAGGGACTTTGCGATAGCATGTATCGTCGCGAAGGGTTCGAGCGTTTGCACGTTAACGTGTTCAATCGTGCGTATGCATTTGCATGTCGCTGGTGCTAACGTGTAGGTAATTTAGAGTATTTTATAATCGTGTGTTCTTTCGCATATTCACGTGTGTTCTTGGATGATCGCACGCGAACCGTGAATCTGATACTTAATTTTACGGTGTACGGTTCAGACACTGGAAGAGAGTAAGTTCTTTCACTAGAGTAGCCATGGAACGTGTTTTTTCCTCGAAAACGTAATGATCGTGCATTTTTTAGGATTTAGGGTCATTCGGTTGATTTCACACCAATTCGCAAAGTTTACTAATTGACGTTGAAGAAAAGCTACGTCGTCAGTATTCCGGATTTTGTGGTATAACTTAAGGTCATCAGCGAATGACAACCGTGGTTCTTCTAAGAAAAAGTTAACGCCGTTTAAATACAGGAGAAAAATCAAAGGACCGAGATGACTGCCTTGCGGAATACCATATATAGCGAAGAATTCTTCGGATACACAACTACCTATCTTGACAGCCAGACGACGATTACTGAGATAAGATTGCACCCAACGGAGTACAGTGGTACCAAAGCCAAGTCTATCCAATTTTACCACTGACATGGCATCAGTCACATAGGACGTGAACGACAGAAGATTCGTAGATGTTGAACGTTTCGGCATAAATCCATGTTGATGTAGTGTTTGCAGTGATTGAAGATGGGTTCCAACACGACCATTTCAAATAGCTTGGGAACTGCGCTTAGCTTAGTAATACCGCGGTAGTTGTCAACTTCTTTTTTATCTCCTTTTTTGTAAACTGGAAACATGAAGGAGGATTTCTAGAGGTCGGGAAATACTCCGGTTGTTAGCGACCAACGAAGCAGATGACAAAGAGGTTCCAATACACCGACAGAGCATTTTTTAAGAATAATAGCTGGTATAGCATCTGGGCCTGCGGAGGTTGAAGCCCACCAAGCGTCAGTTGTACCATATTATTGTCGATCTAGATAGAATTCAAAAACTGACATGACTGTGGACCATTAAGTGCCGCACGGGAAACCTAGGGCGGTGCCAGTTTCTCGTTGGAAAAAACGCTCGCAAATTTTTCAGAGAATGATTGGCAAATTTCTTGAGAATTAGTACTCATACGCCCTCCGTAGCCCATCGTTGTGCTGTGTAGTGGATATGATATCCTATCTTCCCGAATGTATCGAATGCACGAATTTAACACCAGAAAAAAGTAATCAACGAATCTTAGGAAGGATTACCCACTATTCTATCGTATATGCCAGTTCTGCATCCATTCCCTGACCCAGCTGTCACAAATATTCAGACGAACACATACCCAGATAGACATACGACTAGCACATAATAATTGTACACTAGTACTAAAAACTACAATTACTACTAGTCTAACACTAATACGTTTCTACTTTTCCATTTCTTTACTTAGCCTGTGCACCGATAAATAAACACAGAATGGCCTCCACTGTGAGCCGTGTTCACCAGCACCGCCATGGAGCAATGTTTGCAAACGCGACCGTCAGCAAAAGTCAATCCACGTCGACCCGCCAGTCGGGTTCGGTCGCCTCGATGCACCACTACTGAGGCATAATGCAATAACCATCTTGAAGCATTTATCTGTCAGAGGTTCTTTAAAGTTTATGCACAAATATGCTTGATGATGTTTGCAAAACCGCCAAATTCATGAACCAAGGGGAGGGCGAAAGCATAATATTCAAAAATACAAAAAAAAGGATGAGCTTAGCATTGCGTAGCAGAGCGTTTATTGGCAACTCAATAAATAGTGACTCAAACAACATCCAAGCTATATGAGGCGGTACTGAAAATTCTTTTCCGGCGTAGACGAATTTTGCGCCAAATCGTATTCAGAGTTGGCAGCACCCTCTCAGATTCTAATGAAACTTTCTGTACATGAAGGCTTTATCACAAAAAGCTACTTTGCATATTAGGTTTCTCCAAAAATGATCTATACTGTCTTTTGAAAAGTGCCAAACGTTTTTTCCCATTTTTTTTTCAAATGGCTATAGTCTAAAAGTGGCAAATCCTACAAAAAATGTTGTAGGAGTGGTTTTCACAAAATTAGTCAAATTTTCGAATAAAAATATTGAAAAAAATTCTTGATTGACTCCTCCACTGAAAAAAATCGATTTTAAAAATTTAAAGTCGATTTACGAAAAAACACCATTTTTAATTTGGATGAAATTTTGTTACAAGATAGTTAATTATGTTCCCTACCCGAGCAAAGTCCAACATCAAAATTACAGCAAATAGACAACATATTTTGATATCAAGCATCAAATTGAAATCTTATTTTGATATCAGTTTAAACTTTTTCAGATATGGCATCATATTTTGATCTCATTTTGATGTGCTTACATTTTTAGAAGAAAAAAAATGTGTGTTTCTATTTCTTTGACAAACATTAAATTGATTACTTATTTTGTTATCAATGAAATATTTCACCATCTCAATGAGTTTTCAATTTGTTTTCCCTGATAGCAAAAATATCATAGTGCAATTTTTCTGCTTTCGATTTTGAACTTTTAACCGTTAAAACGACCAAATGATAACAACCTGAGCAATCATTCCATACTACATCACAGCATCAAGTTTAGTTCTCAATTTGTTATCAGACTCTGCTCGGGTACCTACCGTCAAAAATTCATGTTGGGCACTTTTGAGGAAAAAAAGTTATTTGAAAAAAACTTTTCCTTGTCCAAACTGAATTTTTTTTTCTTCACTGTATTTTTATCGAAAACTAAACCAATGAAAGTCATAATCATCTCAGAATCCAATAAAACTCAGTTTGTGAGAAGATATTGTCTAATTTAGAATTTAAGCATAGTTTTATTAAGGGGTTAACTACTTTAAAAATGTTCATGAAATCGAATTTTTTTTGTTACTTTATCTGAAAGCACAATTCCTTGTTGGTTTCCCAATTTTTTATAAAGATCCAAGAAATACATCGAAAGTTACAGCGCTTCCAAGCGCGCTTCGTCTGGCAAGAGCAGTGGTAATTTGAAATTTTAAACTCGATTTTCTCTAAATGTCGTTTTACTAAAAATGGTTGTTTCGTGATCACGATTACCGAAAAACTACTTAGTCAATTTTCTTATTGTTTTTCAATTGATCGTAATTAATCCCTTTTTGGCTTTCTCATATAGAAAGGTTATGCAATCACTCTGAAAAACGTCAACCTAATCCCGGCCCGGAGGGCCGAGTGTCATATCCCATTCGACTCAGTTCGTCGAGATCGGAAAAAGTCTGTATGTGTGTGTATGTATGTGCGTATGTGTCAAATAATGTCACTCATTTTTCTCAGAGATGGCTGGACCGATTTGCCCAAACTTAATCTCAAATGAAAGGTGCAACCTTCCCATCGGCTGCTATTGAATTTTGGATCGATCGGAATTCTGGTTCCGGAATTACGGGTTTCAGAGTGCGGCCACACAGAAATTTCTCATATAAACTATAGGAAAAATTAAAAATAGAATTTTTATTTTTGATGCTAAATGTGTTCAAGGTGCATGAAACGTCGAGATTTGATGCAAACTGGAAAAAAAATTTGACAACGGTTCACTTTTTTGGATTTTGGCACATTTTTGCCTTTCTCATATAGAAAGGTTATGCAATCACTCTGAAAAACGTCAACCTAATCCCGGCGTAAATAATGTATTATTTCTATACAAGGAAAATATTTTTGGTTCATCTTCTGAATTTGAATATCTTTTCGCCTCTACTTTGCCCCCAGTAATAGGCACAAAACTGTGTAATTTTTGAGTTCCAGGTATTGTTTTGGCGTTATTATACAGCTCTTAGAGTTCTTCTGACATTTTGTTGTGCTGTTCAGTGAACATGTAGCAGAAAGTTAATTTTGGGATATTTTTATCAGTTTGTTCAACTGTCCAGTTATATAACTCTTGGGGGACTTGTTATGGTATTTCCATAGTCGCGAGCAAGACTAGCTTTTTTGCCATTCACTTGAGAGTGCCACCAATAGCATCACAGGGTCGTTTTTCATGGGATGCTGCAACAAAATGCCATTCTGCGCTTAAGGTTGGAGAGAGAATCGGCAAAAATCAAAATCGAAAAAAAGCAGTTTTTTCACACCAAGTGTTAGATCTTCATAAAAATCAATCAGCAGTACTGTAACAACATTTTACATAAACTGCTTTTTTTGTTTTCGATTTTGGCCCATTCTCGCTCCAACCTTAACTCATACTTTGACTGGAATCTACACAAGCTTGCAAAGTTTTTCTTATTTTTGTATTGTGCTGCTGCTCCATCGGAATAAATTTTAGAAAAGTTTGTCAATTGTTTCATAAAATTGATCAGTTTTGAGAGGAATAAATGAACTGCAGTCTTCAAGTCTTCTTATCTTCCAGTCTTCCAATCTTCCAGTCTTCATTCAAGATTGTTATGAATATATACCAAATTCGTTATTGATACTTTTTGCATGTATCAGGCAACTAGCAGTTGGGAAAATAGATCCTGAGATGATCATGACTTTCATTGGTTTAGTTTTCGATAAAAATGCACTGAAGAAAAAAAATTCAGTTTGAACAAGGTAAAGTTTTTTTCAAATAACTTTTGACGTAGGACTACGTCTTTGTTTTCGATATGGGGGTGCACTCTGCAAATTCTACAAAAATGGTATGTAACGAAAAGTGGTCCAATTTTAAACGCATATAATTCAGCCATCTCACGATAAATTTTCAAATTCTTTGCACAAATCGCCCCGAAATACTTCTAAGAATAGATTCCAATAGATAAACCCAAAGATTTTTGATATCATAGCATTTAAAAATTAAGGAATATACAACCTTGTCAAAATATCGCGCATTAACACACAGAAGATAGCGCTTCCTAAGCCCTGTACGACAGATTGGTGTACCTAGCGCGCTACGCTTCTATGAATGACGTCATCATCGACTATGTAAAGAACGGACTTGGCCAGACACGCTCAGTTCCCTGTTGAACGGCTGGCGAAGCAGATCACTGCGCTGTGTTTTTTACAGCCAGTGTAGCTGAGTTAGAAGTCCGTTACACTGGCTGTGGAGAGACGCTACCCTGTGTCGTCCAACAGGCGACTGCTTCCTAAATGCCGCTGTAATGTTGTCAGTAAATTTTTGGTTTAACTAGCACATGTATTTGCTATTTGCGCTTGAAATTAAGTAATGTAGTAGTAGTAATAAGCTTCCCATTTTGGTTTAAACGCAAGGACAGTTTTTAAAACAGGATTTGATTAATTAGTTTAGCTCATCCAAGCAATTTTATCAGTTCTGTAATTTAAAAGGAATTTTACGGAACTTGGTGAATTTGGCCCCACTTGCAACTGGTATAATCAACCTGCACAAAGTGTTGCATAACGCAGGGATGTTTTTGGAACAAAATGTGTTATCATTCAGCCCTTCGCTATGCAAAATCACGATATTATGACATGGGCTAAGCGCGGCTGCTCCTTTCAATCGGGAAAGGCCGCGTGGAATTTTGGTGAAATGCGCTAATAGTGTCGTGGTGGTACTAGTTGTCTCTTTCGTTCTACCCATCATCATCAGCGTTGACTCATTTTGCATTGTGCGCTTGGGTTCAATGTTTGTGGCGAATGTGTTGGTAGGTAGGGGAACTGGCGGTAAAATGAACACGTTAAGCAAAGTCATTATTTTCTAACTAATAAGTGAATGAGATATTACAATCACCTTATATGTTTCTTGTTAGACATGTTTTGTACATATCTGGTAAAAATACTTCGTCATAAAAACATTTGTTCAAACATGATTCTTGATTTCTAAACATGTCCAAAAATGAGACATGTTAGCGAGTGAGTAAAATGAACATGTGGCGGTGGTAAAATGAACAGCTTCTGGTGACCTGCAAAGTGTCCTGTATGTATGCAATGCACAGCGTTGGAAAGCATTTTCCGATCAATGCTAATATCCCAACAAATCATGAGCTTTGCATACACACAGGGCATTTTGCAGGAAAAAAAATTGTCACGTAAGAATTGAATTTTTATGACGTAATATTAACCATTTTACAATCTTGTGGCATCGAAACCCATCTACAAACTTGGGGTTATCCATGGGTGTTTGAACTTTTAGGATCTGTTTGAGAGCAACTAGAAAGCTTGGTCTATACATGAAATGTTATTATATTGTCTAAAATTTGATTTTTCTTCACCGGTCCGGGTGTTTTTTCCCACACACTAAGTACTAAGAAAATAAATATTTTACATTAAGTAGTATAGTCCTACGTCTACAGTTCGTGCAACCCCATAGGGCTGCCCCTTGTAGTTTTTTTCCTCAAAAGTGCCCAACATGATTTTTTGACGCTAGGTAGTGAACATAATTATTTATCTTGGAACAAAATTTCATCTAAATCAAAAATGGCTTTTTTTGTAAATCGACTTTAAATTTTTAAAATCGATTTTTTTTTACTGTAGGAGTCAATCAAGAATTTTTCCAATATTTTTATTCGAAAATTTGACTAATTTTGTGAAAACCATTCCTACAACATTTTTGTAGGGTTTGTCATTTTTAGACTATAGCCATTTGAAAAAAAAAATGGGAAAAAAGTTTGGCCCTTTTCAAAAGACAGTCTATATCATTTTTGGAAAAACAAAAAATTCAAAGTGGCTTTTTGTGACAAAGTCTTCATGTACAGAAAGTTTCACTAAAATCTGAGAGGGTGCTGCCAACATTTGTTCGAGTTGGCGCGAAATTCGTCCGGTATAACAAATTGAACGCGCAGTGACAAAGTGCATGCATAGAATCCAACGGAAACCCAATAATAGCGGGTTGTTTTGTTCTGGCAAAATTATCCGAACCAAAAATACCATACCTTTTGCGATGATACCGTTTAGAGCATCACGAGCATGCGACGAGGGATGCACGATCGTAATGTGAGGGAAGTAAATCTAGAGAAAATTTTCAATATGACGTAAGTAACAATGAGAGATTCTCTTTGAGGTCTTTCTCTTCTGTTCATTACTCGGCCATTTCAACATTTACTACTCTACTCTTTGCATAATATTATAGTAAAAACTGTCGGGTTTCGATATGTACTGGAAAATTAGTACAAAATGTTGAAATGATGTCGTAATAAACGAAAAAGAAAGTAAACAAAGAGAGGCTCTCAATGTTACTTACGTCCTATTGAAAATTTTCTCTAGAAATATTCACTGCACTGATGTGTACCTACAGATACTGCATCCGACAGTAGGTAGCACAAATCAAACCCCTCCATGCTGAATGTACGCGCAGTCGGTCTCGCCCACACGATGATGCTGGTTAACGATGATGGGTGATTGGAATCCCAAGGATCCACCAGCAGCGCGTGACATTGGGGTGCTGATGGCTGACATTGAGAAAATGCAAAATTCATCATCCTTTCGGCGAATGGTCCGAACACAGGGGGGAAGGATCGAACCCTTTTCAGGGTTTTCGGTTTCGATATGTGTTGAAGCGTGCTCTGCGGAATAGGGGTAACAGTTTTGCTGGAGTGTGGAACATGTTCGATATTTGTGCGTTTATTAAGGTGGTGATTATGGCGTAGTCGATGATGACGGTGCGATGATGGGTTGCAATAAATTCTCGATCCGGGATTTGAATTTTGATTGATGTTTGCGCCAGGATTTAGATCTGTGGCCGGCAATCGTGCTGATGAAGGTTGGGCAGTATTTGGTGGGACAATTCCCAATGATGCCGGTAAATCGTGCGGTTCGGTGTTCATCGTAAGAACGATGGTGGTACGCTTCTTTAGGGGGCCCATTTGCGAGACCGTTCGTTATGGGCGGGTTCGATTCGAATCCGATCCTTGGTATGGACGAGTTTGATTTACGGCTCTCCCCGCGCAGACACATATAGGAAACGTATTGAATATTTATCATTTGAGCTAGAATGGCAAAGCAATGAAAATTTGTACCTTTCGGAAAATTACTTGTTGCCAAAGGATAAAAAGGGATTTTAAATTATGATTGATTAAATCTCACTAAAACACATAAATCAAATACATGGCGCCGTTTAGCAACATTCAAAGTGTTAAAAAACGATCGGCAGAATTGGCACTGATTCGGGATCCATCGCCATGCAAAATGCACACAGCGCATTTGGTTCTCGCAATCATACATTTAATTTACAAAAGTGACTACAAAGTAAAACCACACCTCGAGGCGTTGGCGTTTTACCAATTTCATTGTGGTAATGTATTTCAGCTTCACTGACTACCTGCTGTCGGCAGCCGCGCCCCTTCTCGCCACTACATGCTCTTTCACCGGTAAATGGTCGAAAATGTCGAATGACTCGAGGCCAAAGCAAATATCGTTATCTGACGTTTATCAGTTTCAATTAAATGGCTTCCCCCCTACACCCTACCCCGTGCTTTATGTTATTGTAAATTTAATTTTTCCACACTGTATCTCGTGTGTAATATTCTGTGGGATTTTTTCTGCTTTCATTCTATCGTCAATGCAATTATTTTTTATGACTCTATTTTTTACTGCATCACCACTTTTTTGCTTCGATCTCGCCACATGAAGTGCCGATTAAAAGTTTGTTCCGGTAATCTTGGGCAGTCTGTGAACTAGATTAAGCCAGTCATCTAAATTACCGGTCCCATCTGTAATAATCGATCTCAGACAAATTGTTGGACAGTAATTCGTTGTTCAACTCAATTTGTTGAAATATCTATTCTGTTTCTATTTCCAAAGCGATTCGTAATGCAAAAATAAGATTAGATTAAAAACAATCAAGTTTTGGGTAAAAATTGAATTTGTACATTATTTTCGGAAATCAATGAACTATGAATAAAATAATATATTTTACAACAAAAAGTTTGGAATAATCCATTCAAATACTCCTATCTTTAAAAATGGTGCATATAACCTTCTAACGAAAGGGGCTGGTTGATTCGCTTTTTTAGATAAATTGCTGGAAGCCTTCTAAAAATTACTTTAACAGTAAATGAAAACAACATTTTTTTTTTTGGTTCAGTGTATTTTCACCGATTAGTTGTTTGTATTGATCGCTCCAGTTATTTTTGAATATTTGAAGTGATTTGTGCCGCTTTATCAGTTGGTTCAAAATATTATTTTTGCCCTTGATATCGTGAAGTTTTAAAGTGTTTCCTATTTGTATTTGTGTCGTGATAAATCTAGTGAAAAATCGAGATTGTTTGCAGCACCGAACCTGTGTGTAATTACCCACAAAAATTCACACGCTCACTTCGCCATCTGCACGCGGGTAGCGCAAAGTACTTTCCACATTACAACTTGGCGCACAGTGAGTCGAAAACGAAAAGCCGGACCTAGGGCGGGTAGAAAATCGGCATTATGGCAAGTGCGTGCGATCACTGCGTAAAAACCGTCACATCGGACGACGACTTTATCGAATGGATGGGATTTTGCAAAAATGTGGTGCCTATCCGGCGCGGGAAATTACTGAACAAGCCGTTCTTGAAAAAGCTTGCGAAAAACCCAAATTTATTTTGGATGTGCAAAGAATGTGTCAAGCTGATGAAATTTTCTCGCTTTCGCGACATCGTTTCTTCGTTCGGATGTGTTATCGCTGCTATTGCTGAGAAAAAGGATGACGTATGTGCTGAACTAAAGACTGATTTACCAAAAAATAATCAGCAAATCTCGAGTCTCGCCGCTCGAGAACCTCAGAAACGTCGTCGCGAGGATGGCCCTGATCCAAGCAGTGTTCTTGTCGGTGGTCGAAAACTAGTCGATAATAGCAACATTCTCACGGTTCCACCTCCCGCGCCGTTGCTCTGTCTGTATCTTTCCCGATTTCATTCCAGCGTTAGCAAGGAGACTGTCGAAAAAATGTCCAAAGAAGAACTAAATTGCAACGAGAAGATAAAGGTTATTCCGCTTGACATAGACGTCAGTACCGTGAACTTCACATCCTTCAAAGCTGGAGTTCACCCAAAGTACCGTGATGCAGCTCTTAACCCTGACACATGGCCGCAAGGAATATTGTTCAGGAAATTTGAGGATAGCTGTACCCAGAAGATATGGTGCCCGCCGACTAATTTTCCTCCGCCCGTCAGAAGTCGCATGGACTCCGCTAATCCAACTCGGTCCATCAACGACTCTGCAGAGGACTCCGCAGCGATTGGCAATGCCATTATACCAAGCTACACCGCCATTGTGAAGGAGTGTCGATGCCGTGTGATCGCATACTAGGACACACCGCCGTTTGGACTATGGAAGCCCTCGATCTCCCCGCTACAGTCGAGCCCTTGCAACCGGCGATCATCAGTCGTCCCGGTCCTGTGTGTGTGTGGGATTGGTGAAAGGGTCATCCAACCCGCTACAAATGGCAAGTATACATCTGATACGAACACTTCAAGCGCTGATGTATTCTTCACTTTCAGTAATTTGCCTTTTGCTCCGACATCTTGTGACCAGAAGTCAACAATGTACCTTGCTAACGACGGTCGTCGTTTTCTGAGTCGCGACACAGATGTCTCGAATCCCTTGCCACGGTCGACCAAGCGACCGTCAGCCGCTCCGATACTGTTTCTGGGATTGATGAAAGAACCTTCCAACGCGCTCAAAACGGCCACATGGCTTCGCTCTGTGCTGAACCTGATCCGTGCTCCAATAACATCGAGGTTCACTACCAGAATGTTGGTGGCTTAAATTTAAAATTTATCAACGGACAGCTATTTGCTCGAGACCTCGAGCTGCTCTTATGATGTCATCGTCTTGACTGAGACGTGGCTCGACTACCGTACTTTGTCTCGCCGGGTGTTTGGTTCAACATTCGATGTCTACCGCTGCGACCGCAACGCCCTTAACAGCCAAAAGACATCAGGTGGTGGTGTGCTTATCGCCGTTCGCCATGGTATAAAAACCCAGTGAAACTTGCCGATCACAATCTGTTCCTGTGTGTTGTGTATTTTCCGCCTGGCAGAACTCGTGATTACAGCCTGATCGATGCACATCTTTCCTCCGTTTCTTTTATCACCTCGATCACTGCCCCATCTGATGTTATTGTTATACTGGGCGACTTCAACTTACCTGGCTTGACGTGGTGCCAGGCAAGTAATGGAGTTCTACGTTCGGATATCGAAAAATCTGCGCTTATCAACAATGCCAGTTGTAGCTTGGATAACTACAGTAGCGCAACTCTTCGGCAAATTACTAATGTAATCAACGAGAATGGACGTACATTGGATCTCTGCTTTGTAAATGTGTAAATGGGACTACGCTCCGTACTGCTGCGCCGCTCTGACTCCTTTAGTCCAGCATGTATGCCACCACATCCCACTACATCTTGTACTCGCTGGTAACCTAGGTGTGGATTTTGAAGACGCTCAAGCTCTACCGTCTACGATTTTAAAAACGCTGACTACGACAGCATCGTTAGCACGCTGTTGGATATAAACTGGGACGAAAATCTTGACAATGACGACGCGACCGTCTAATATTCTTAACTATCTAATCGACCGTCATGTGCCCAAACGAACAAGCAATAACAATCAAAACCCTCCGAAACATTCAGAGGGTTTTTTGGTCGAATCAGCCACACCCCAGGGTATTCCGGGAACCTGGTTCCTCCGGCAAAAAGGACACTTTTCGACTTGTTATAAAACTGACACCTTGCGGCATGTCAAACTTCATGATTTTGCAAAACAAGTACCGTGGAGGACGATTTGGAGGTTTTTGGGGCGAATTGGCTACATCCCAGAGAATTCCGGGAACCTGGTTTCTTTTCTTAAGAGATTTTTCTAACCCGAAGAGGCGAATGACCTTAAGGTTAAAACCTCTATAATCGAAATTTTAAAAAATATACAAACTTTAGCAATGTTTCACAAATTTCTAAAAATTTTCAGCCATTTAACAATTTACTTTCAAACTGTATTCAATTTTTCAAATTTTATGAATTTTTACAGATATTACAAAATTTTTACAAGTTTTCAAAATATTTGTAGATTTTTATATAATATGGCAAAAATTGATCTACAATTTTTTCACAAATTTTAATTTTAAGTTATTTAAAAATGTTACGATTTATTCTCATGGCGTCCTTGGAATAGATTTCAAAGTTTGTGAATTTGGTTTTTGTTCAAAATTTGTAAAATTTGTAAAAATGTGTGAAATTTGCTAAAATTTGCAGAACTTGAAAAATAGTAAAAGTTGGTAATTTTTAAAAAAAATGGAATATTTTTAAAGTTTGGTCCATTTGGAAAATTTGGCAAAATTTCTAAAATTCGTAAAATTTTGTAAATGTGTAAAATTTAGTAAATTTGGAAAACTAGTAAAATTTTCATTATATTTGCAAAATTTTTAACGAAAATTCACGAGTCTTTTAAGAAAGTTTCACTTAACTTGTATCAAAAATTTAACGAAATTTTTATCAACAAATCCACGAAAATTTCACGACATTTTTACGCAACGAAAATTTTACAAATTATTCAAAAGTTTTACAAAAACTTTATAAATTTTTCAATATTCTTCAAATTTTACAAATTTAACGAATTTGTAAAATTTGAAGAATATTGAGAAATTTATAAATTTTTTGGATTTTTTTTTGCATAATTTGTAAAATTTTCGTTGCGTACAAATTTCGTAAAAATTTCGTGGATTTGTCGATGAAATTTTCGTTAAATTTTTGATATAAGTTTAGTGAAATTATCATAGAATATTCGGGAATTTTTCGGAAAAATTTCGTGACATTTTCGTGAATTTTTTTTGGTTAAATTTCCATAAAATTTCGTTAAAATTTTCTTTGGTATTTTCATGAAATTCGATAAAAGTATCGTAAAATATCTCAAAATTTCCGTAGAATTTTCTTAAAATTTTCGTAAAAATGTTGTTAAATTTTTGTAAAATTGCCGTAAAATTTTTGTAAAAACTTTGTACAATTTCGTAAAAGTTTCGCAAAATTTTCTCACATTTTCGTTAAATTTTCATGAATTTGTCGTAAAATTTTCGTTAAAAATTTGTAGAAATTTGGAAATTTTTTGGTAAATGTTTTGTGAAGTTTCCATAAAATTCACGTTAAGGAAACATTTTTAAATAAATTTTGGTAAACTTTTTATAAACATTTGTTAAATTTTCATAATACATAATTCCATAATGGGGCCGTGCATAAATGACGTAGCATTTTGGGGGGTAGGGAGGGTATACCAAATTTGTGACGAAGTGTGACGAGGGGGAGGGTAGGGTCTGAAGTTGTGCGACGTAGCATTAAGTTTAAAACCCATTGTTGAAAACAATTTAATGATCCTCCATTCCCAAGAGAAATAAATTTAAATTCAAACATGTTACTTTTGATGCGGTTTTTCATGAGGTAAATTTTACGATTCGCAGAATTACAAGTTCGCAAAAATACGAAAAGATTTTGTATGCGGATTTAACTTGCTACATTAGTTAGCTAATGTAGGTAACTAGTAGACTTAGTTTGCAAGCTGAATTAAAACACAAACAAAATTTAGTAATTTAGATTAACGTATGCTTCTTAAAATTATTGGCAGCTGTAGGATTGTAAACTGAGATAACTTCTCTTCATGCTCCCCTTGACATATAAAATTTAGAACAAAACTATCAACACTATATTTGTCATGAAATGGGTTTACTTTGCACGCAATTTTCTGTTATAATGAAAATGTTGATGAAAGTCGTCAAACATTTCGAAAGGACATGTATTTAAAATAATTGAAAACCATATGTATTTTTTTCATTACCCGGCCGCTTTGCATGGTACGCGGGGGAGGGGGTAGGTAAATGCTACGTTATTTACGAGGGGGAGGTTGGAATTTTGTGACCAAATGCTACGAGGGGGGAGGGAGGGGTCAAAAATCGCCGAAAAAAAGCTACGTCATTTGTGTACGGCCCCAATAATGAATAATTTTTTACCCAAAATTGATCTCCACCAAGGAAAAACATAGCATAGTGCATATTGCTTTGACATGCTAAGCCAAACCAAGCTTCGGTTCATTAACTCTCATCAGCTTAAATCAGAACTTCTTTTCTTAAGGGACACCAAGTAGGACTAGAGGGGTTTCTCAGAAACACAAATCGTATTTCCGTTTTTTTTGGAGCTAGCGTCAATCCGGCGCTAGCTTCGTCCGTTAACTAAGTTAGTGTCGGATTCTGATGAGAAGAACTCGAAACGCCTCCAATAACTAATTTAGTTAAATTTTCAAAATATTTTCTTAAATTTCACGAAAAATTTTCGTTAAAATTTCGTTCGAGTTTTCGTTAAAAAAATCGTTAAATTTTTGGATAAATTTCGTTACAATTGTCTCAAAAATTTCGGATACTTTTTTTTAAAATATCGGGAAATTTTCGTAAAATTTGGTAAAATTTTCGAAAAATTTCGTGAAATTGTCATGAAATTTCGGTAAGTACAAATTTACATTAAATTTTTGTAAAATTTTCAAGAAATCTTACTGGCGAGTGCAAAAGCTTCTTTAAGTTAGCTGTTGTGCACTTATGCGCGAATTGGCACATACATTTTTCCTTTAGGAAAAATAAAGGACGAGCATGAGTATGAGCATGATGACCGTACAATTCGTAGTTGCTACTCTGTGATTGACCAGAACAAGCAAAATTGCACAGAGAATCAACGAATGAGGCCTGGGAGTAGCTATGCATCCTCAACGTGCACGTTTCGAGAGTTCTATACGTTCAAATGTCAATAACGGCACCGGCCACGTCCTTACAGTCATCGGGGAAGGAAAGGAATGTTAGTGTAGCAAACGTTGTTATGGAGACCGTGTATACCTCTGCATCTTCACGATTGCCACGGGAAGGAGTTTTTGTAAGTAGGATGGGGTAAAGAGTTACACAAACCTGGATTCACCTTGATAAATGATACGATCTATGCAACTCTCATAAGTATTATCATGTGTTTATTGCTCTGGACAGCCGGCTGCCGAGAATTTGTTTGATTTATCGTTTGTTGAATTAATTTGGAAATGCCCGGTTTGCCAAAAAGCAACTTTAACTCCGGATTGCCAACAGTCGGGAGTGTTGCTTATCTTTAATAGACGGTATGTGAACAATTTTATTATTCCTAGTTTCTTTATTCCGGTGAAACACGATATTTAAAAAAGAATTCAATATTATGAAAGGTAGTAGCGTCTCAATAGATCTGTCGAAATAGATGCGATAACACCTATGTATTTTAAGACTTCACAGTACAAGCGCTATTCATCGTAGATAAAATTTGGTATTTATATAGCACAAAAATGACAATTTAATAATGATTTCTTTCACTGCGAACAATTGAATAAGGTACCGAGTATTATTCGCGTGTGTTGTTACTCCTCCGGAGATCGAGTAAATAGCTCACTGAACTAGTGCTTATACAACCAGTTTTTTATGTCGAATATATAATCGAAGACGCTCATTTTTACACTATTTACTAGAACAAGCTTGAAAACAATAAGAACGAAAAGAAACTAACTTGTCACCTTTTACGTCAATAATCAAGCTATAATATTATACTCATGAAGAAATATGGTTAACATGACAATCAATAATATATGACTACTTCAAAGCAAATGAAAGTATTCAATATAATGAGAACAATTAATTTGATTAAATTAGATTTTTTGGACTAAAAGTAAGCCAATGAATATGACAATGAAGCATATGTTCTTCGTGCTGATATAACTGCTGCAAATTGGTAACTGGCTTCTGATTCTTCTTGAGAACTGTCAATTCTCAACCCTCATATATGATTCAACAGTCATCATTTCACTTGGGCAAGATCATGCGTATTCCTCACGCACAATACCTAGTGGATTAGTTTCCTGGTTGGTCAAATAAACACTGAACAAACAAAAAAAAATAGTTTGATCAGTTCAAAGAAATGTCAGCTCGATTGGCATCAACCGGCGGATACGTGTTCCCTTACAATGCCATAAAATAAAAGAACATTTAAAATTACATACGACAGAATATGTGCAATTCTGAATATAATAAAATGAAGACCACTTAATTATTTACAACAAAATAAGACCGGAAAAATTAGTTGCATAACCAATATAGTTCATTTTCAAAAATAGCACTGTTGATGAATCACCTTATAAAATAGGTGATAATGGGCGCGGATGAAAATAGCTGACCACCGCTTTTCCGTTAGGAAAAATAAAGCATGCCTAAAAATGTCCGACAAATTTTCGTAAAATTTTTGTAAAACTTTAGTTAAATTTTTGTAAAATTTTCGTTAAATCTCTTAAAATTTTCGCAGAATTTTTGTAGAAAGTTCGTAAAATTTTCGTAAAACGTTAGTAGGATTTTTGTTAAATTATCGGAAAATTTAAAAAAAAATTTGTCAAATTTGCAAAATTCATAAAAATTATAAAATTTAAAAAAAATGTTGGTATAATTTTTGCATTTTTTTTGTTAAGTCTTATCACAATTGGTAGCATTTTCGCCAAATTCGTAAAATTTCCTTTATTTTTTTATGAAATTTTCATAAAATTTTCGTAAAGTTCGCGTTATTTTTTTAGTTAAATATTGGTAAAATTTTATAATGACTTTCGTAAAAACTTTTCTTAACAATTTAGCAAAAGTTTCACATTTTTCACTAAGCATCCGTGAACTATACGTAAAATTGTTGGGCAATTTTCATAAAATTTTCGTAAAATATCATAGAATTTTGGCGTCGGTGATAGGAACTAAAAATGGGAATATAAGTAAAATAACTGTTTCAGTGTCGAAACATCAACCAAAAATCTAACTGATGACGAAGGCTTGACAAAACTGAAAGTAATTGAATTGTTTTTTTTTTTTAATGTTCAAACGACATTTAATTAGCAAGGGACAGGAAGATGCAATTTTTTTTTGATCCATAGTACTCAAGGAAGAGCAAGGAGTTGAAGAAATTTATTTTAGAAAAGCATGGAATGGGATCATATGAGCAAGCTTGGAGTATCCCGGCAACTTAACCTTTTGTCTTCTACACGCAGGAGTCAGGATATTTTGGCATTAAATGCGAAGCACATGAGCCAGCGGCATGTCCGGACAGGCGTCAAGTCATTTAGTGACATATGCTTGTGACGGAGCCGTATTTGAATTGTTAGACCCCCTCCCACCATAAAGGAAAACGGCTGCGCACGCATATGCTGCTAGTACTCCACTGAAAGGCAATAGTCCCAGTTATTAGCTTCACTTGTCGTTGCGCAAATACGTTGTCTAAACCAAAAGTTATAACTATCAACAACACAGGCATGAAGGGGTTATAGATGCCATTCGAATTATGACCAGTACTCAATTTAACGTCAAAATCCTAATCATTAAGAGCAGAATATTCATCAGAATTTTATACAGGATTTCATTGAAAACATATGATTGATTCTACTAGTATCCTCAATAAATCATAATCCTGAACAGAATTATACTTTGAGAAGGATCGCTCCAGATTGCTGAGTAGCTTTTCTCTCGAATTCTGCATTAAAATTAAGAGCATAGAAATACGGATACAGATTCATTCGATATTCTGGGATAGATTCCCAATAAAGATCCAACAGAATCCTGAGAAGCACGTCATCAATATCCCAAGGGAGTGTCACTTTTAATTTTCAACTGAAAAAGTTGCATTATTGGCAATGCTGCCGTTAAAAACTAGTATTTTTTTCTGGATTTCTTGAACGATTTCCTTCAAAAAGCACATCGCTGATTGATTCTAGTGTAAAACAGTATCAGAGATACAATCAGAAGACAAGCCTTTTTCAGCAATTTTGGTAAAATTAGAAAATTTCCCTTGGACCGAGGGGTGGTTCCATCGAAACAATAATTTGGGTTATTATATATTGGCTTTAAATTTTATCAAAATATAGCACGAAATGATTTTTTTTCGGCTTTCTTGATTTATGGTCATCCTCAACCATTTTCAAATCTTACAGGTAGTGTAAATAGTATGTATGTATGAATATCATATCCGAGTTTTATTCAAGCTTCCTAGCAGTTGAATCTATTCAGTGTCCAGTTACGCTCTGTATATCTAGATTTCTTCCTTTCATTTCCTTCCTTCTCTATATATATATTATAGAGTGGTTCTTTCGAGACACAGAATGAGATAGACAGAAAAATGGCATGAAATGTATAATTTCACAACAACGTGATTTATATTTATTATATGGAGACCTGATTTAGGACGAGTTGTACAGTGATATTTACGCGATGGAAGTCAAAACGGAACTTCCATTGTTAGGATAACCGGAAAAGAAGTGAAAACTATACAATTCTCTACACATTCGTTACAATTAACTCATTGTTTTTCGCATTCAGTTCCAGCACGAACTATCGTATCGTGTATGTAACAAGTGGTTTAGCGTCACACATTGCATAAATCTTGTTCATATAAAAGTTTTAGTAAAGTAACCAAAACTCGCATTCACGCACTGCAAAAATTAATCCAGCTTGAAATCAGCCGAGCAGAACCATTTCGGGTATGTGGGTCGCACCGCAAACGGATCCACCGAAAAAATCCGTTTACTCATTTGCGAAACAGCAAATGATATGAATGATGACCACCACCGCCGCCTCGCCTCGCTCACGCTTAATGGTTTATGTTTCATAATCTCGCTCCCCGAGTAGAAGCGAAAAGCGCCCACATTTTTTTTTCGGCTTCCATTAAACCACAATTTGACGAGAAAGCTTGTAATCCCTGATGTATAGTAATTATCCTTCCGGGCAGCGAGAACGAATCCGAGATTTATATTACTACATACTCTCTGCAGCGGGGCCTGGTCGCAAAAAATAATATTGATTTCATGATGTATCCAGGAACACATTAAAAATTACATTATTCCGAATGCAACAAAGCAAACGTCCTTTTGTAGCTTGCAGCGGGCGCGAACCGGATCGATGACACAGATAGCATATTGTTTGATTTATCATAAACTGCAATTGAAGAAGAATCTGCCGGCCGGTATCGAGGTGACATTAATTTCAAAAATTCCGGGAACAAATTTCGACTGGATTCGGGAGTGAAAAAAACGAAAAAAAAACGCTACCATTTTTTGCCCGTCAATTGATATAATCATGGATTTATGTGAGTCCCATACAGTTTGGAACCGTTTTGGCAGTCTCGTAAATACCAGCCAGGGAACAACGGTCACGGGAAGGAATAGTAGCGCGGGTGACGCGGCACACGCACCAGCTCTTTTTCGTTGTTTGCCTCGGACAATGTTTACTTTTAGTGCATATTTTTTGATGAATATAAATCACTCAAATATTGACACAGAACGCAAGGGCTACTCACGGAACTGCACGCACGGTGCATATTGTCTGATTTATTTGATTGAACTTTAGCGAAAAATATGTTCCCACTGATGGTTGGAAGAGGGGGGAGGTGTCGTGTTCCCGAATCGGAATCATTATTAATATGAAATTTCATTTTATGGTGTGGAAACTGGCTGACGAAAGTGCTTCGGCAGCCCGTCAGTGATTTGAGTGGACACACAAATTGGTGTCGTTATGGAATGAAAATTTATTCCTCATGCATAATGAATGTGATGTGTACTTTGAAGCCGCAATTTACCATACCGATGCCCATCGGTGGCAGTGTTTATTGTGATTATGAAAAACTGTCGGCGAAAGCGATACTCTGTAATCATGAGAAAATGAGTTTCCGGGAATACGTTGTGTAAACCATTTGGCTGCTCTTTTGGATGGTTGTGGAGCTTACACAAATTTTATAAAAATAAGCTTTATTCAAACTTATGATCGTTTATTGTCAGAGTCACAGCCTGGTCCCTTTAGTGTTTACTTTAGCTTCTTTTCAGTTGTATATTTAAACAATAAAGAAAGAAAACGAATTTTTGAAAAAACAATCAGCCCACCCCTGAGTCTATTGCTAGTCCCATCCGCACCAAATTGAAACCAAATCGGACAAGGTTAGCTACCGCTCTTCGAAGTTTGTATGGGATTTTTTTCACAATTTATGTGGAGAAAACCCACTAACTTGAATTTAACCGCTAGGTGGCACTGTATGCATAAATTTATCACTGCAAGTGAAATTAAGGAAGACAATTTTAATGCTACAACTTTGTCAAAGACAGCAAAGCAATCCATTTTTTATCTATTTTAATGAAATTGTTCTTAAAATGTTTCTATATTAATTTCGTTCGCTTCATTATACATTAGGGTGTCTCAAAAATAATTATTTTGTTGTGAAGGTCAAAAATTTTTTTAAAGAAATTTTTGTGCTCTGATATTCTTTTTTGGTAACAAACATATAAGAAATTATCTTTACTATTTATTAGGGTGGCTCAAACGTAAGTATTTTGTCATTTCTCATGATTTTTTTAGTAGAAGAGTAGAGTGGGGTCAAGTAGGTCAGTTTTCTCTGGCGAGCTCGGGCGATGGTATTTTTGAACTGATTTTGACTACTCTCGTCGGAAAGGTCATACATCTGGCAATGTTTTGGTAATAATGATTTTATGCCTGGCTAAATATATTTCAAACTACATCCAATGAGACGAAGGTACTCTTTTTCGATGCTTTTAAAATCTAGACGTACGATAGGTCACTATATTCGAGGTTAAATAAAACAATACACAAGCCTAGAAAGTTAGCGGTTCAACTTTTATTGAAAAAGTATGAGTACTGCAGATTATATAAAAATTAATAACACAAATAATAAATACAATCCATTGACGTGATTCAGGTAAGAAACCTGAGGAAACGGCAAATGAAAAATCATGAAACCACGGAAGGAAATGTTGAAAAAAAAACATGTTTCTTCAGCAACTGCGTCTAGCTTTGTACTTGCGAATGACTTATTCGGTATCCTCGTCGGCGCCAGAGTGTGGAATTGAAGTTGTGCATTCCGACTTACGTAGTTGCTTAGCTGCGCGCGATCACGTTTTCGATCATGTTTTTTTTCGATTATCTACTTCAACAACATCTTAAATTATTATATTGTTACCTCACGCGAAATATCTGAGGTGCTTTCATTGCTAATGAGCACTTTTCTTTTAGACGAGCACGTATTGTTTCGAACAGAACCTTGAATTGTTTAGAGGCTGATCGAAAACTGGTGCTATCTTGAACAGATGTGATTGCATTCTTTATGTCCTCTTCACTTTGATTTAGTGTTTATTTCGCACGAAACTACGCACAATTTTCCTGTAAAAATAATCAAAATGTACATTGTAGTAATGACATATAATGTCCCCAAACGGCTGACCTATCGTGCCCTCAAGCTTATGTTTCATGTTGATGTAGGTATTTTTTCAAAAACAAAATATCTAAAAACCAACACAAAACTTGTTTCAGCATTAGTTTTTACGTAAGAAAAATATTACTTGATATTATTTTTACATTGATTAAATGTACTGTACTAAAGATAATAGAAAATGCGTTTTCTTAGAACTACACGCGAAAACATAAACGACGCCGTAACTAATACAGCTGATCCACGAAAACAGCCGAAATGACAGTCGTCAACGATGTTCTCTATCGTGCATCCAATTTACGCAACACGAGCGACCTCTGCAATAACATAGCATACCATACCTGTACCTATTGTATCCCCATACCCATTTGACCATATGCTACTCTCGGCCAAATAACCCCACCAAACCAGCAGGCCCAATGATATACTGTAAAAAGTTAAATTTAAATTTGATATTCTGCCAAATTCGGCATTCGGCCAAATTCGTCATTAGGCCAAATGTGGCATTCAGTCAAATTCGGCATTCAGCTAAATTCGACCAAACCCGGTAAAATTCGACATTCGACCAAATTTGGCATTCGCCCAAATTCGGCATTCGACCAAAGCGACATTCTGCCAAAGCGACATTCGGTCGAATTCGGCCAAATTCGGGTTTCGGCCAAATTTGGCATTCGCTCAAATTCGGCGTTTGGGCACATCCGACATTCGGCCAAATCTGACAAAATTCGATACACGGCATTCGGTCCAATCCGACATTAGACAAAATTTGGCATTCGGCCAAATCCGAAAGAAGAAGATATTCGGCCGAATTCGACATTCGGCAATCGGACAAATTCGGCATTTGGCCAAATTCGGCATTCGGCCAAATCCGGCAGAATTAAATATTCTCTCAAATTCGGCAATCGACCAAATTCGGCATTAAACCAAATTTAGTGTTCAGTCAAATTCGGCATTTGGTCAAATCTAACATTCGGCCATATTCGCACAAATCCGGCAAAATTCTATATTCGGCATTCGGTCCGATCCGGCAATAGGCAAAATTTGGTATTCTGCCAAATCCTGAAAAATGAGATATTCTGCCGAATTCGGCATTCGACCAAATTGGGCATTTGGTCAATTCCGACATACGGTCAAATTTGGTCAAATGCGGCAAAAATCGATATTCGGCAGAATTTTACATTCGGCCAGATTCAGCATTCAATCAAAATTGGTATTCGGCCGAATTTGGCACTCTGCCAAATCTTTCAAATTAGGCATTCGGCCAAAATTGACATTCGGCTAAATTTGACTATTGGGCAAATTCGGCCTTTAGGGCAAATTTAGCATTCGGATAAATTCGGCATTTACTCAAATTCGGCATTCGATATTCGACCAAATTCGGCATTCCGCCAAATTTGGCATTTGCTCAAATGCGACATTCGGATAAATTCTACATTCTACCAGATGCGTCACTCGGGCATATTCGGCATTCGGCGAAATTTGGCATTCGGAAAAATTCGGCATTTGGCCGAATCCGGCATTTGGCCAAATCCGGTTTTCGACTAAATTCGGCATGCGGTCAAATTCGATATTCGACTAACTTTAGCATTCGCTTAAATTCGGCATTCGGCCAAATTCTACGTTCCACCAAATTCTACATTCAGCCGAATTCGGCATTCGGTCAAGTTCGGCATTCGCCCAAATTCGGAATTAGTTAAAAATCTGGCATTCGACCAAATCCGGCATTCGACCAAATTCGGCACTAGACCAAATTCGGCATTCGACCAAATTCGGCACTAGACCAAATCCGGCATTCGACCAAATTCGGCACTAGGCCAAACTCGGTATTCGGCCAAATTCTGCTTTCGGCCAAATTCGTCAATCGGCCAAATTTGTCAATCGGTCAAATTCGGCATTCGACCGAATTTGGCATTCGGTCAAAATGGTAAACGGCCAAATCTGGCTTTCGACAAAATTCAGCATTCGGCCAAATACTGCATTCAGCCGAACTCGGCATACGGTCAAATTCGACTTTCGGTCAAATTCGGTTTTCGAATTCGGCTTACGGCCACATTCGGCATTCGGTCAAGTTCGGCATTCGGCCAAATTCGGAATTCGTTCAAACCCGGCATTCGACAAAATTCGGAGCATGGCCAAATTCGGTATTCAGCCAAATTCGGCGTTCGGCCAAATTCGGCATTCGGGCAAATCCGACGTTCGGCCAAATTAGACATTCCGTCAAATTCGAAATTTAGCATTCAGCCGAATTCGGGCTTTCTTTCAAATCAGACTTTCGACCAAATTCGGTTCTCGGCCAGAATCAGCTTTCGACCAAATACGATATTCGGCCGAATTTGGCATATGGCCACATTCAACATTCGATAAAATTCAGCATTCTGCCAAATTCGAAATTCGGTCAAATTCGGCGTTCGGACAAATTTGGTATTCGGCCAAGTTAAACATTCGGTCAAATTCGTCAATTGGCCAAATTTGACATTCGACCAAATTCGGCATTTGATCAAATTCGGCATTTGATCAAATTCGGCATTTGATCAAATTTGACATTCGGCATTGGACCAAATTCGGCATTCGGTCAAAATAACAATCGCCCAAATCCGGTTTTCGACAAAATTGGGCATTCGGCCAAATTCAGTATTCTGCCAACTTTAGCATTCGGTTAAATACGATAATCGGCCAAATTCGGCATTCGGGTAGATTCGACATTCAGCTAAACTCGCTATTCAGCCAAATTTGGCATTCAGCCGAATGCGGCATTCGGTCAAATTCGACTTTCGGCCAAATTCGGGTTTCGGCCAGATTCAGCTTTCGACCACATCCGGCATTCGGTCAAATTCGACTTTCGGCCAAATCCGGCATTCGACCAAATTCAGCACTAGGCCAAATTCGGTATTCGGCCAAATTCGTCTTCGGCAAAATTTGGCATTCGGTCAAATTTTGCATTCGGCTAAATTTGGTGTTCGGTAAAATGGCAATCGGCCAAATTTGACATGCGACCAAATTCGGCATTCGCCGTTTGACCAAATTCGGCATTTGGTCAAAATGGCAAGCGGCCAAATTCGGCATTTGGTCAAAATGGCAAGCGGCCAAATTCGGCAATCGGCCAAATAAGACACTCGACCAAATTCGGCATTTGACCAAATTTGGCAATTGACCCAATTCGGCATTCGGTAAAATTTGGCAATTGGCCAAATTAGGCATTTGACTAGCAGCCCGTTCGGCCAAATAGCCCATTTGACCAATTAGAAATCGGCCAAACGACACGTTCGGTCAATTGGCATTTGGCCAAATGACTCATTCGACCAATTGGCCCTTATGGCCCAGTGGCAATCATGCAAGTAGCTTTCGGCTAAATTCAATTTTCGACCAAATGACCGGACACCGAAGGGATAGTATGGATGAATGCGTCAACCAAAGAGGAGAAATAAATAATTTGAGCATGCGAGATGGTGCTTTCGCAGTTGTTTATGATCGAGTTTTGTATTCGGGTATTTTTTCGGATGTGAATCTGTATTCCTTCTCATCTGCTATAATCAGCACCATACATTTTTCTGTTCATGTCAATATCATCGTCTTTAAGCCTAATTTGCTGCTCGCGGGCCGCCATTTTTTCAACTCTTGCATTCACGGGTCACGAGCGTAAATCCACTGTCGTTGATATTACTGTTCACGCTGATGGCTGTTGATTTGGGGGTGTTGGATGCTACTTTCGCAGTGGCCCTAACAACAACCACCACAACAGGTAACCGATTGTGACGTGTTATTCTCTTCGCAAGGTTTTCGATGATGTGCGATATTGTCTGCAGGCCCATAAGAATCTTTTCTTGTGTGATATGAGTTATTTTAGTACCCTGTGTTTTGAATTGTGTAGTCAGGGTAGGTAGGGTTTAAGTCTACTACTACCTGCCTGTTTCACTACTTTAGTCTTACTTTACATAATGACAGTGAAATAAATAAACAAATAAATAAAAATATTTTGATGGATCGTGTAGTCGCACCTATGTTTTATCCTTTTCTGTATATACAGGAGACTCAAATCCAACACTGACGACTTCCGTAAACCCCATTTTAGTCTTTCATCATTATTTGTGTAGTTTTAGACATAGATTAGGAAAAGTTTTAAATTCATACACTTACGAATACGCGAAGAATCACCGTCAGTCGTTTATTGCACTTTACATGTTAAGAGTTGCTTTAGTTTTAAGAGGATACCATCTTTTTTAGAGAATCATGAACAAGCCGGTCGCCCACATTCGGTAGGGACACTCAGTATATTTAGTTTAGACTTATTAGATTAGTTAGATTAGTTAGGTAGAATCCATATGATGCTAATCCCGAACAATAATTTAAGTTTTTGTGACAATCTGCAAGCGCGGTTTAAGTTTCAGAAGTTGTTATAAAACTGCCCTAAGATCTTAGTTGGCCATTAAACACGCTAGGCCTGAAAAAAATCAACAAAAAAGCTTCTCAAACTGGAGAAATTCGTTCCTGTACACTAGACTGCCCAGAAAAATAATGATTTTTTGAAAACTCAATCGGCCCACCCCTGATTCAATTCCTAGTCCCACCAGGAGTACTTGCATCAAATTTGAAGCAAATCGGACTAGTCTAGCTACCGGACCAACGTGCCTGAAATTTGTATGGGATTTTTCGACAATTTACATGGAGAAAACCTAGTAACTCGCATTTTTGCCGCTAGGTGGCACTGTATGCATCGTATTATCACTGTAAGTGAAAATAAGAAAGATAATTTAATAATCTACAACTTTGTCGAAGACTGCTAGTGAATCCGGCTTTGTTAAAAGAAGTTATGAAACTTTTAACTAAGTGATGTCTGAGTCAGTTTTGCATGGGGCCTAGCAGTGCATGGTTGTGTATCAGTACTCGATTTCCACGAAAAATGCATTTTTGTGAAATAATCGATAGGTTTAGCCCAATAGTATATTCAGAAGGATTATATCACATAATATGAGTTATGTTTTGGTTAGAACATTTTAGTTCCAACTGTGACCGCATAGAGGGCGCCAACACTAACTTTTTATAGAAGAGAGATAGAATATCAAGATGTACAGAAGAATTATTGCAAAATGCCTGTTCTACAACTTTGTGGAAGACACCTAATTTTTATCTCTTTCCTTTGAAAAGTTAGTGTTGGCGCCCTCTATACGGTCACAGTTGGAACTAAAACGTTCTAACCAAAACATGGCTCGTATTATTTACTACAATTTTTCTGAACATATCATAGAGCTAAATCTTACGGTTATTTCACAAAAATGTTCAGTTCGCGCGAATCGAGTACTGATACACAACCATGCACTGCTAGGCCCCATGCAAAACTGACTCAGGCATCACTTCACTAGAAGTTTAATAACTTTTTTTAACAAAGCTGAATTCACTAGCAGTCTTCGGCAAGGTTGTAGACAATTAAATTATCTTTCTTATTTTCACTTACAGTGATCATACGAAACATACAGTGCCACCTAGCGGCAAAAATGCGAGTTAGTGGGTTTTCTCCATGTAAATTGTCGAAAAATCCCATACAAACTTTAGGCACGTTGGTCCGGTAGCTAGACTAGTCCGATTTGCTTCAAATTTGGTGCAAGTACTCCTGGTGGGACTAGGAATCGAATCAGGGGTGGGCCGATAGGGGTATTTTTTTTTCTGTCACTCTACTGTACACTCTTCTGGTAGCAAACCGGGGTAAAAAGGAGTAAGTATGTTGTGCTTCTGTTTGCTCCGGAGTGACTTCCGTGTACTGGAACAATCCTAGTTTGTACGCGAGATATGCTACCCTGAGCAAACGGATCTTCTACAAAAACACCATCGCATAGTCCGGGAAAAAATCTAACAACGGGAATATTTTCATACTCCGAATTGCGTATATCCAAACAATATCGGCAAATATTGTGCATACCAAGAACCGATCAATAAACTCAGCTTCCTAACACAATATTTGCTTTTGCACCATATCCAATAGAGTAGTCCAAACGTAGCACACCCAAACCATTCTGCCGAAACTAACACAATCCAAAATATGTTGGAATAGGCTCCACAGTCCGGTTGTCAAATAGCCCGATTGATACTTAGGGTCTGTTTCAAGTTAGGTAGGGGTGAAAATAGACCCGCCGCCGTTGGTTGCTGTCTCTCTCTCTCTCTCTCTCTCTCTCTCTCTCTCTCTCTCTCTCTCTCTCTAACTGCTGAACATGAACTACATTCGTTGGTATATTCCCCCAACCCAAAAAGCAAAAACAATTGGCTCCCATTTAGTTTATTTAATTGTCGCAGCGCACTCCGGCGGAAAGTGTGCAAATTTCCATATTACCCCTGCATCGCCCTCCGCCAACCAGTTTTGAATAACCCAGGGCGTTCAACATTCGAAGCTACCCACAGTTTGACATCATCATTTACAGTCGCTTTTGCAGTGCACTGAGTGTTTACATTTTACCAGAATAGGAACACACACACACCTCCCGATTCGATGAGTTCTCTTCTGAGCTGAGCTCGGAGTGCTTTCTGGTTTTGGTTTGCCGGGGATTGATTTGATATTCATCATCCCACTTGGCGTTGGGTAGGTATGTATGCAGGTATATGTGCGTGTATATTTGAGTGGATTCGGTGATCCTGGATGATGGCCTTTTCGATGATGATGGGAGGTCTCGACGGAAGCCTTTGCAATCGGAAGTCAATATTTGACTTGTTTTCACCTGAATAATCGAAATGTATTTCTCACACGTTCAGGAAGCAGCTGCCGGTAGGGAGAATGCTCGGGTCGAGGATCGGGGTGTAGATATTGCGGCATAGTAACTAACCTTCTACTTCATCCAGAACAGCAGTTTCGTTGGAACGCTAACAGGGTAATTTTTGTTTATTCATCCTTTTATTTGAAAATAGCATACTTTCAGGTCTCACACTGGGTAAATCTACTTGTTTACTTCGTACAAAGTAGATGATTTTCAATGTTGATAGTGTTGGTGTTGTGCTGCTAAAATCGGAAGGTTTGTACTCATCGTCAACACGTGGCTTGTGAGTAAATAATGTTGTTTTTCTACGAAATATTTAGACAGTTGGGAGTGTTTTTCATGGAATAATATAGTACTAATTCCATGAAAGCACTACCCAATATAAGGAGAATTTAAAGATGGTAAATATTTTTATGTAAAACAGCCTAACATGACTGATATTCATGTGATGCATGATGCGTCCATCCTTTCAAAATGTTAAATCGAAATTCATGTATTTCCTGTATACCTAATGCTGCAACACCAAACACAAGACTCTACCATTACACAGAAAACCTTTTGGGCATATCAACGACAAATTCCTATTTGTCAGTTCTACGGTAAGACAGAGTATTATGTATCCAGAATCTTGATGACCGTACAACTCGTAATTGCGAAATTGCACAAAGAATCAGCGAATGCCATTCGCAATGTTCACGTTTCGAGAGTTCCATACTTTAAAATTCCAATATTCCATATTAAATTTTAAAAAGGGATAAAAGATTTGTAAACAAAGTTTTGTTTTGTTGAATTCTCTTAATTCGCTCTAACTTCAACGAAGAAAACATTTGATTATAGTGTATTTCTCATGAAAATTAACTTGGCGGCGGAATAATGAGCAAAACCAGTGTGTTTACAAAAATATCTTTAACCCTTTTGAAGAATTTATTTCTAATTATTCAATTTTCCAATTTTTCGTTTTTCATTTTTCGATTCTTTAAAATTTCAAATTCTTGAGTAAATTTGAAAATTCGAGGAGTCGAAATTTATAAAACTGAAGAATTCGAGGACACGAGAAGTCAAATTCCAAAATTGGAAAAGTCGGGGTTTCAAAAATCAAGAATTTTAAAGCTCGAAAATCCGAAATTTTGCTCCGCCGAAAATTGAAAAAATTGGAAAATAAGAAAACTTCACAATTTGAGAATTTAAAGATTCGTAAAATCAAAAATTCGTAAACAGAAAACTTGAAAAATCGAAAATTTGAGAAATCAAAAACTTGAATATTCAAAAAAGTTTGGAATCGGAGCGGGGAAAATTGGAATGCAAAGATTGAAGAAATTCGATGATTCGAAAATATGGAAATTAGAAAATTCGAAAATGCGTGCATTCGAAAATTTCTATATTCGAAACCACGAAAAATCCAAAATGGAAACTTTGGAAATTCAAGAAATTGAGAATTTTAAGATTCAAATATGGGAAAATTTTAAAAATTTCAAAATTAAAAATTCAAAATTTCATTTTTGTAAAGTCCCAAATTCAATACTTTGAAAATGATCGCGAATTCAGAGAATCAAAAATTCAGGGCGTCGAAAATTGGACAACTCGAAAGTTGGAAAATTTTATAACTCAACAAATTGATAGCAGAAAAATTCGACAATTCGAGCAATCGAAAATTCAAACCAACTAAAACTCGTAAATTCAAAAACTGTAAAATTAAAAATCGGAGAATTCAAAAATTAGACATCTCGAAAACTCCAGAACTCGATTCTTTAAAAATACGGAAATTGGTTAACTCGAAAATTATAAAAAAAATTAAATTTGTAAATTGTAAGAACTCGCAAATTTGAAAACGCGGTTATCCGAAAATTTGAAAAGGCCGAGAAATAGAAAATTCAAATATTCGATTATTCGAACATTGAAAAATTAGAAAATTTAGGAAGTCAAAGATTCGAAATTTCCGACTTTCAATCACTTGAAAAAAAGAAATATTTAAAAAAACGATGATCAAAAAATTTGAAAGTACAAAATATAAACAAGCAAAAAATTCGAAAATTAACAAGTTCAAAATTCCAATGTTCGAAAAATCCAAAATTGGGAAATTGAAAAGTTAAAAATACTTCGAAAATTCGAATATTTGGAAAATAGAAAATTGGAAAATTCGACTATTGAAAAATTCGAAAGATTAAAAATTCGAGGATTCAAAAATTCGAAGATTCAAAATTTTGGAAGCTCGAAAATTAAAAAAAAATCAAGCATTCAAGAATTCGAAAATTCAAAAATTCGAAAATTAGGAATTCCAAAAATCCTAAAATTCGAGAATTCAAAAATTCAAAGATTTCAAAATTCAAAAATGCGAGAATTCAAAAATTCGATAATTCAAAAATTTGAAAATTCTAAAATACAAAACTTTGAAAATTCAACATTCCAATGTTCGAAATTGCCAATATTCAAAAATTCAAACATTCAAGTATTCAGATATTGAAAAATTTAAAAACTTGAAAATGTGAACATTTGAAGGTTCGAAAATTTGAAAATACGAACATGCAAAAATACGAAAATTCGAGAATTCAAAAATTCCAATATTCGGAAATTCCAATATTCAAAAATTCGAAAATTAAAATGTTTAAAAATTCGAAGATTCGAAAAATTGATCATTCGAAAATTTAAAAATTCATGAATTCAAAAATTCTGAAATTCAAAAATTTAAAAATTCGATGGCGCAAAAATTTGAAAATCAAAAAAATGAAATGCGAAAATACAAAATTCAAGAATCCCTCAAAAATTACAAAATTCAAAAATTCGAAAACTCAAAAATTTAAAAATTCGAAAACTCAAAATTCAAAAATTTGAAATTTCAAAAGTTCAAAAATTCAAGAAATCACAAATTCAAAAATTTAAAAATTCGAAAATCGAAAATTCGTAAATTTGAAAACTTTAAAATTTATGTACGCAAAAATTCAAAAATGCCAATATTCTGAAATTCAAATGTTCTAAAATTTCTGAATTTTCCGAATATCAAAACTTAAAAAATTCAAGAACTCAAGATCTTAAAATTTTGAAAATTCAAAAATTTGAAAATGCAAAAATACGAAAATTCATGAATTCATGAAAATTTAAAAATTCCAACATTCAAAAATTTGAGCAAAAATTTGAAAATCAAAAAAAAATTAAAACGCGAAAATACAAAATTCAAGAAGCTAAATATTAAAAAATTACAATTTTTAAGAATTCTAAAACTCAAAAATTTAAAAATTCGGAAATTCGAAAACTCGAAAATTCAAAAATTCGAAAATTCTAAAGTTCGAAAATTCAAGAAATCATAAATTCAAAAATTCGAGAATTCAAAAATTCGTAAATTTGAAAACTCCAAAATTTAAGAATGCAAAAATTCAAAAATGCCAATATTATGAAATTCCAATATTCTAACATTTCTGAATTATCAGAATATCAAAATTTAAAAAAATCAAGAATTCAGGATCTCAAAATTTCGAAAATGCCATAATTCAAAAATTTGAAAATACAAAAATATAAAAATGCGAAAATTAAAAAATTCGACCATTTAAAAATTCCAACATTAAAAAATTTAAAAATTCAGCGATCCAAAAATTCCAAAGTTTCAAAATTCGAAAACGCGAATATTCAAAAATTTTAAAATACTAAAATTCCCATGTTCGAAAATTCGAAAGATCAAAAATTTGAAATTTCGAAAATTTTCAATTCCAAATATTCAAAAATTCAAGAATTCAAAAATTCAAAAACTTCAAAATGCAATAATTCGAAAATTCTAAAATTCAAAAATATGAAGATCTCAAAATTCAGAAATACGAAAATTCAAAAATTTGAAAATACAAAAATTCAATAATTCAAAAATTCGGAAATTCGAAAACTCGGAAATTCGAAAATTAAAAAGTTGGAAAATTCAATAAATCACAAATTCAAAAATTTAAAAACTCGAGAATTCAAAAATTCGCAAATTTGAAAACTCCAAAATTTAAGAATGCAAAAATTCAAAAATGCCAATGTTATGAAATTCCAATATTCTAAAATTTCTGAATTATCAGAATATCAAAATTTAAAAAATTCAAGAATTCAAGTTCTCAAAATTTCGAAAATGCAAAAATTCAAAAATTTGAAAATACAAAAATACAAAAATGCGAAAATTAAAAAATTCGACCATTTAAAAATTCCAACATTAAAAAATTCAAAAATTCAGCGATCCAAAAATTCCAAAGTTTCAAAATTCAAAAACGCGAATATTCGAAAATTTGAAAATACGAAAATTCCCATGTTCGAAAATTCGAAAGATAAAAAATTTGAAATTTCGAAAATTTTCAATTCCAAATATTCAAGAATTCAAGAATTCAAAAATTCAAAAACTTCAGAATGCAATAATTCGAAAATTCTTAAATTCGAAAATATGAAAATTTCAAAATTCAGAAATTCGAAAATTCAAAAATTTGAATGAACAAAAATTCAAAAATTCGAAAACTCGAAAATTCAAAAATTCAAAAATTCGAAAATTTGGAAATTCGAACATTCGAGAATTCAAAAATTTGAAAATTCGAACATTCGAGAATTTGAAAATTTGATAATTCATCAAATTTAAAAAATTCAAGAATTCAAGATCTCAAAATTTCGAAAATGCAAAAATTCAAAAATTTGAAAATACAAAAATACAAAAATGCGAAAATTAGAAAATTCGACCATTTAAAAATTCCAACATTAAAAAATTCAAAAATTCAGCGATCCAAAAATTCCAAAGTTTCAAAATTCGAAAACGCGAATATTCGAAAATTTGAAAATACGAAAATTCCCATGTTCGAAAATTCGAAAGATAAAAAATTTGAAATTTCGAAAATTTTCAATTCCAAATATTCAAGAATTCAAGAATTCAAAAATTCAAAAATTCAAAAACTTTAGAATGCAATAATTCGAAAATTCTTAAATTCGAAAATATGAAAATTTCAAAATTCAGAAATTCAAAAATTTGAATGAACAAAAATTCAAAAATTCGAAAACTCGAAAATTCAAAAATTCAAAAATTCAAAAATTCGAAAATTTGGAAATTCGAAAATTCGAGAATTCAAAAATTTGAAAATTCGAACATTCGAGAATTTGAAAATTTGATAATTTGGAAATTTGAGAATTTAAAAATATCAAGAATCCAAAAATTCTAAAATTTTAAAATTCAAGGATGCTAAAAATTCGAAAATTTGAAAATACGAAAATTGGAAAATTCAGAGAATCCAATATTCAAAAATTTAAAAAAAGATCGAAAATTCGAATATTCAAGAATTCGAGAATTCGAAAATTTGAAAATTCGAGCATTCGAGAATTTGAAATTTTGATGATTTAAAATTTGAGGATTTAAAAATATCAAGAATCCAAAAATTCTAAAATTTTAAAATTCAAGGATGCTAAAAATTCGAAAATTTGAAAATACGAAAATTGGAAAATTCAGAGATTCCAATATTCAAAAATTTAAAAAAAAAATCGAAAATTCGAATATTCAAGAATTCGAAAATTCAAGAATTCGAAAATTCAAAAATTCGAACATTCGAAAATTCGAAATTTCGAAAATTTGAAAATTCAAAAATTCAAAGGATTCGAAAATTCAAAAGATTCGAAGATTCGAAAATGCAAATATTCGAAAACTCGAAAATTCAAAAATTCGAAGATTCGAAAATTCGAACATTCGAACATTCGAACATTCGAACATTCGAACATTCGAACATTCGAACATTCGAACATTCGAACATTCAAACATTCAAACATTCAAACATTCGAACATTCGAACATTCGAACATTCGAAACATTCGAACATTCGAACATTCGAACATTCGAACATTCGAACATTCGAACATTCGAACATTCGAACATTCGAACATTCGAACATTCGAACATTCGAACATTCGAACATTCGAACATTCGAACATTCGAACATTCGAACATTCGAACATTCGAACATTCGAACATTCGAACATTCGAACATTCGAACATTCGAATATTCGAACATTCGAAAATTCGAGAATACGAAAATATGAAATTTCGAAAATTCAAGAATACGAAATTTCGAAAAATTCGAGAATTCGAAAATTCAAAAATTCAAAGATTCGAAAATTTGAGAATTCAAAATTTTGAAAAATCGACAATTTGTTAGGAAACTTTGAACATTGGTTTTCTATTATTTCTTTCGTGGTATTTATATATTACTGGTATTTAGAGATTAGGTTATTGTAAACTCAATTAATAGGTTTGGCATAGCATAAGTGCTTAAATTGGTTTCGAATTTATAGTAGCTACGTAACTTTCTTATCCAAGAGTGAATGAAGAATGACCTTCTTTATATAACATTACACCAGGGATCAACCCGCATTTTAATGAAGTGTATATTATGTTAAGATTTCAAGCTTTTCATTCTAATTGGAAACTTGGAAAGCACAATATCGGAATAAATCCGGCATCAAGAAGCTGTTTGAAAACATCACTGTAAATGATACGATTCCCAAGTGTCTCGTTCCATATAATTGATAGCTTCACTTTCGAAGAAATCTGTCGGTTTTATGATACCGTAATTTCCAAGAAATCACAAATTTCATTGCACTACGAGGCGCAGAAATATTCAACGGATCCATCTGTCGTTCCCAGAACGAACGCGCACTGAACTATTGCCCTGCAGTTCCACTTGCATTTTAAGATCACCAGCTGTCACGACCTCCCCCAGAGGGTTAATAAACTCATTCGTTACGGAGAAGTTCAAAACCTTGGCATGAAATGTAATAAAACTGAGTTGGTACCCGTTCGCTTGAGTCCCGTGATGCCCGTTGGCAACTTTTGGCTAAATCCTGACGCGAATACGAACGAGCTGCGGTTTGGGACGAACTGCACCACAAATGCTCTCAATGGTAGCCCTCACTCGCAGCAGCTGCCCTGTACTGTTCCAACCGAGCGACCAACCGACCAACCAATTTATCAAGGCCAACACTTGCATTTTAGTACACATCCTGTCCGAGCCAATCCCTGGGAAGAAGCGGAAGAAACCACCCCGCTACGATTAGGTCGTTGGTTGCCAGGGGTGACGGTGAAACTATTTCGCTCTCGATTTAATTTCAGTAATTCAACATCAACTGGCTCACTAGTCGAAGGGCTGAAACTCGGTCCCATCCGTGTAGTACGATTGCCGAACCCAAACGCATTCATCCAACAGCCAGTCAGCAGCGAACCGGTCGATAGAGCGAAGAGTAATAAAATTTGCACAATTTCAAGTCATAAAACATCCATAACTGCGCCGGGACGCCGCACCACCATAAAGGAGCCAAGCCCCATCATCAAAATTCGGAACGGCGAACGGAAAAGGCGAGAGCTTTTGCGTAGCGCGGTTCTATCTTCTTCGCTGGCAACGATGGTCGCTTGCCTCCCATAAAGTGGAATTGGTTCATGTTGTCAGGATCCAGCATTCCAAGCACACATACATACAAATACATGCATCGAATTCCCGAAACTGCAAACCCGTATCTCGTATCTATCCTCCCACTGCTCTGTGGCCGTTGGTTGTCGAATGAAGTGTCCTACCGTGAGTTACGCAAAGGAAAATATTTTTGATAAATAGGGAGGTGCGAAAGGATGAGTCTGCTAAATTATTGCAGAGTGAGACCATTTCAAAGTTTATGAACATTGTAACTGATCCATATTTAGGAAGAAGCAGCATGAACTGAAGGCATGCTCGCAATTACGAGGAACTATTAAAGAAACTTTCTTTCCAAATGGTTCAGAATCCTTACGAGTACGAGTATCCCACTCGGTAAACTTGCAAAAGCCAAAAATAACTCAACTATTTCTTGATACTTTCCACAATGCATTCCCTGGCAGCAGGCAGTATTTCAACTCCTACACACGTCTCCGATTTGGAAAAGATGCAGACAGCCAGATAACCCAGTTTCGATACTCGAAGTGAGAAGCTTCCCATGCGTAGTAGAGAAAAATGGTAAGTTTACAGCGAAAGGCTTCACTGCCGAATGGTATCTGGTGCTTTGCCTGGATACTGCTTACAGAGAAACAAAGTTTTATTGCAGCTTCAGCCAGCATTGAAATTGCACGGGTTCAATCAAATTTTGCAAGCAGCAGCTTTGCAGCCATGTGCAATGGTTTTCCGTGTTGAATAGTAAAATGTCCACGTCGAAGGGTTTTCCGAGCACGGAAACGCTTGGAACATTAATGACTTCTTTTGACGACGACAACTAGAATGAGAATGTATGACAGAGCTGTCTTTTTGACAGAAGTAGTGGCAACCTTTGCGGAGTTATAACGAATTTCGGAACAGAACTGATCAATTTTACGACAGATTTTAGTTTTTGATCTGAGGTGTTTGAGAGTTTTATTGCTCTAACCCGAATGATACTGGGTATGTTTGTTTCTTGAATTTGAACAACAGAAGAACAGAAGAACAGAAGAACAGAAGAACAGAAAAACAGAAGAACAGAAGAACAGAAGAACAGAAGAATAGAAGAATAGAAGAACAGAAGAACAGATGAACAGAAGAACAGAAGTACAGAAGAACAGAAGAACAGAAGAATAGAAGAACAGAAGAACAGAAGAACAGAAGAACAGAAGAACAGAAGAACAGAAGAACAGAAGAACAGAAGAACAGAAGAACAGAAGAACAAAAGAACAGAAGAACAGAAGAACAGAAGAACAGAAGAACAGAAGAACAGAAGAACAGAAGAACAGAAGAACAGAAGAACAGAAGAACAGAAGAACAGAAGAACAGAAGAACAGAAGAACAGAAGAACAGAAGAACAGAAGAACAGAAGAACAGAAGAACAGAAGAACAGAAGAACAGAAGAACAGAAGAACAGAAGAACAGAAGAACAGAAGAACAGAAGAACAGAAGAACAGAAGAACAGAAGAACAGAAGAACAGAAGAACAGAAGAACAGAAGAACAGAAGAACAGAAGAACAGAAGAACCGAAGAACATAAAAGCAGAAAAACAGAAAAAAGGAGATACAAATAATCCGAAAAAAGGAAAAGAGAAACCACGAAAGCAGAAAGATAGAAACCTGATAAAAAAATCAGAAAGTCAAAAAAACTGAAAAAATAGAAAAACAGAAGAACAGAAAAACAAAAAAAAACAGAAAAGCAGAAAAACAATCCTGAAAAACAGAAAACAAAAAAACATGAAAACAGAAAAAAAGGAAATACAAATAATCTGATAAAAGGAAAAGAGAAACCACAAAGGCAGAAAAAATAGAAAAAAATCAGAAAATTAAAATAAAAACAGAAAATTAGAAAAACAAAAACTGAAAAACAGAAAAAAAATAGAAAAACAGAAGAATAGGAAAACAGAAAAACTGAAAAACAAACAAAAAAACAAAAAAAAAAAACAGAAAAACAGAAAACCAGAAAACAGAAAAACAGTAAAACAGAAACACAGAAAAACAGAAAATAGAAAAACAGTAAAACGGAAAAACAGAAAAACAGAAACCAAAAAAAAACAGAAAAACGGAAAAAACAGAACAACAGCAAAACAGAAAAGCATAAAAACAGACAAACAGAAAAACACAAAAACAGAAGAATAGAAAAAAAACAGAATAACAGAAAAACAAAAAAAAACAGAAAATCGAAAATTCGAAAAATCAATAAATCGAAATATCGGTTTCTTCCATCTTCTATTTTTCCATATTCCATTTTCTCGACATCAGTAGATCGCATCTGTAAGTACCGCCAGAAAAATAGAAAAACAGAAAAACAGAAAAACAGAAAAACAGAAAAACAGAAAAACAGAAAAACAGAAAAACAGAAAAACAGAAAAACAGAAAAACAGAAAAACAGAAAAACAGAAAAACAGAAAAACAGAAAAATAGGAAAGCAGAAAAACAGAAAAAACAGAAACAAGAAAAACGGAAAAACAGAACAACAGAAAAGCATAAAAACAGAAAAATAGAAAAACAAAGAAACAGAAAAACAGAAAAACAGAAAACAGAAAAACCGAAAAACAGAAAAACAGAAAAACAGAAAAACAGAAAAACAGAAAAACAGAAAAACAGAAAAACAGAAAAACAGAAAAACCGAAAAACAGAAAAACAGAAAAACAGAAAAACAGAAAAAGAGAAAAACAGAAAAATAGGAAAGCAGAAAAACAGAAAAAACAGAAACAAGAAAAACGGAAAAACAGAACAACAGAAAAGCATAAAAACAGAAAAATAGAAAAACAAAGAAACAGAAGAACAGAAAAACAGAAAAACAGAAAAATAGGAAAGCCGAAAAACAGAAAAAACAGAAACAAGAAAAACGGAAAAACAGAACAACAGAAAAGCATAAAAACAGAAAAACAGAAAAATAGAAAAACAGAAAAAGAGAAAAACAGAAAAACAGAAAAACAGAAAAACAGAAAAACAGAAAAACAGAAAAACAGAAAAACAGAAAAACAGAAAACAGAAAAACAGAAAAACAGAAAAACAGAAAAACAGAAAAACAGAAAAACAGAAAAACAGAAAAACAGACAAACAGAAAAACAGAAAAATAGGAAAGCAGAAAAACAGAAAAAACAGAAACAAGAAAAACAGAACAACAGAAAAGCATAAAAACAGAAAAATAGAAAAACAAAGAAACAGAAAAACAGAAAAACAGAAAAACAGAAAAACAGAAAAACAGAAAAAAGGAGATACAAATAATCCGAAAAAAGGAAAAGAGAAACCACGAAAGCAGAAAGATAGAAACCTGATAAAAAAATCAGAAAGTCAAAAAAACTGAAAAAATAGAAAAACAGAAGAACAGAAAAACAAAAAAAAACAGAAAAGCAGAAAAACAATCCTGAAAAACAGAAAACAAAAAAACATGAAAACAGAAAAAAAGGAAATACAAATAATCTGATAAAAGGAAAAGAGAAACCACAAAGGCAGAAAAAATAGAAAAAAATCAGAAAATTAAAATAAAAACAGAAAATTAGAAAAACAAAAACTGAAAAACAGAAAAAAAAATAGAAAAACAGAAGAATAGGAAAACAGAAAAACTGAAAAACAAACAAAAAAACAAAAAAAAAACAGAAAAACAGAAAAACAGAAAACCAGAAAACAGAAAAACAGTAAAACAGAAACACAGAAAAACAGAAAATAGAAAAACAGTAAAACGGAAAAACAGAAAAACAGAAACCAAAAAAAAACAGAAAAACGGAAAAAACAGAACAACAGCAAAACAGAAAAGCATAAAAACAGACAAACAGAAAAACACAAAAACAGAAAAACAGAAGAATAGAAAAAAAAACAGAATAACAGAAAAACAAAAAAAAACAGAAAATCGAAAATTCGAAAAATCAATAAATCGAAATATCGGTTTCTTCCATCTTCTATTTTTCCATATTCCATTTTCTCGACATCAGTAGATCGCATCTGTAAGTACCGCCAGAAAAATAGAAAAACAGAAAAACAGAAAAACAGAAAAACAGAAAAACAGAAAAACAGAAAAACAGAAAAACAGAAAAACAGAAAAACAGAAAAACAGAAAAACAGAAAAACAGAAAAACAGAAAAACAGAAAAACAGAAAAACAGAAAAATAGGAAAGCAGAAAAACAGAAAAAACAGAAACAAGAAAAACGGAAAAACAGAACAACAGAAAAGCATAAAAACAGAAAAATAGAAAAACAAAGAAACAGAAAAACAGAAAAACAGAAAACAGAAAAACCGAAAAACAGAAAAACAGAAAAACAGAAAAACAGAAAAACAGAAAAACAGAAAAACAGAAAAACAGAAAAACAGAAAAACCGAAAAACAGAAAAACAGAAAAACAGAAAAACAGAAAAACAGAAAAACAGAAAAACAGAAAAACAGAAAAACAGAAAAAGAGAAAAACAGAAAAATAGGAAAGCAGAAAAACAGAAAAAACAGAAACAAGAAAAACGGAAAAACAGAACAACAGAAAAGCATAAAAACAGAAAAATAGAAAAACAAAGAAACAGAAGAACAGAAAAACAGAAAAACAGAAAAATAGGAAAGCCGAAAAACAGAAAAAACAGAAACAAGAAAAACGGAAAAACAGAACAACAGAAAAGCATAAAAACAGAAAAACAGAAAAATAGAAAAACAGAAAAAGAGAAAAACAGAAAAACAGAAAAACAGAAAAACAGAAAAACAGAAAAACAGAAAAACAGAAAAACAGAAAAACAGAAAAACAGAAAAACAGAAAAACAGAAAAACAGAAAAACAGAAAAACAGAAAAACAGAAAAACAGAAAACAGAAAAACAGAAAAACAGAAAAACAGAAAAACAGAAAAACAGAAAAACAGAAAAACAGAAAAACAGAAAAACAGAAAAACAGAAAAATAGGAAAGCAGAAAAACAGAAAAAACAGAAACAAGAAAAACAGAACAACAGAAAAGCATAAAAACAGAAAAATAGAAAAACAAAGAAACAGAAAAACAGAAAAACAGAAAAACAGAAAAACAGAAAAACAGAAAAAAGGAGATACAAATAATCCGAAAAAAGGAAAAGAGAAACCACGAAAGCAGAAAGATAGAAACCTGATAAAAAAATCAGAAAGTCAAAAAAACTGAAAAAATAGAAAAACAGAAGAACAGAAAAACAAAAAAAACAGAAAAGCAGAAAAACAATCCTGAAAAACAGAAAACAAAAAAACATGAAAACAGAAAAAAAGGAAATACAAATAATCTGATAAAAGGAAAAGAGAAACCACAAAGGCAGAAAAAATAGAAAAAAATCAGAAAATTAAAATAAAAACAGAAAATTAGAAAAACAAAAACTGAAAAACAGAAAAAAAATAGAAAAACAGAAGAATAGGAAAACAGAAAAACTGAAAAACAAACAAAAAAACAAAAAAAAAAACAGAAAAACAGAAAACCAGAAAACAGAAAAACAGTAAAACAGAAACACAGAAAAACAGAAAATAGAAAAACAGTAAAACGGAAAAACAGAAAAACAGAAACCAAAAAAAACAGAAAAACGGAAAAAACAGAACAACAGCAAAACAGAAAAGCATAAAAACAGACAAACAGAAAAACACAAAAACAGAAAAACAGAAGAATAGAAAAAAAAACAGAATAACAGAAAAACAAAAAAAACAGAAAATCGAAAATTCGAAAAATCAATAAATCGAAATATCGGTTTCTTCCATCTTCTATTTTTCCATATTCCATTTTCTCGACATCAGTAGATCGCATCTGTAAGTACCGCCAGAAAAATAGAAAAACAGAAAAACAGAAAAACAGAAAAACAGAAAAACAGAAAAACAGAAAAACAGAAAAACAGAAAAACAGAAAAACAGAAAAACAGAAAAACAGAAAAACAGAAAAACAGAAAAACAGAAAAACAGAAAAACAGAAAAACAGAAAAACAGAAAAACAGAAAAACAGAAAAACAGAAAAATAGGAAAGCAGAAAAACAGAAAAAACAGAAACAAGAAAAACGGAAAAACAGAACAACAGAAAAGCATAAAAACAGAAAAATAGAAAAACAAAGAAACAGAAAAACAGAAAAACAGAAAACAGAAAAACCGAAAAACAGAAAAACAGAAAAACAGAAAAACAGAAAAACAGAAAAACAGAAAAACAGAAAAACAGAAAAACAGAAAAACAGAAAAACCGAAAAACAGAAAAACAGAAAAACAGAAAAACAGAAAAACAGAAAAACAGAAAAACAGAAAAACAGAAAAACAGAAAAACAGAAAAAGAGAAAAACAGAAAAATAGGAAAGCAGAAAAACAGAAAAAACAGAAACAAGAAAAACGGAAAAACAGAACAACAGAAAAGCATAAAAACAGAAAAATAGAAAAACAAAGAAACAGAAGAACAGAAAAACAGAAAAACAGAAAAATAGGAAAGCCGAAAAACAGAAAAAACAGAAACAAGAAAAACGGAAAAACAGAACAACAGAAAAGCATAAAAACAGAAAAACAGAAAAATAGAAAAACAGAAAAAGAGAAAAACAGAAAAACAGAAAAACAGAAAAACAGAAAAACAGAAAAACAGAAAAACAGAAAAACAGAAAAACAGAAAAACAGAAAAACAGAAAAACAGAAAAACAGAAAAACAGAAAAACAGAAAAACAGAAAACAGAAAAACAGAAAAACAGAAAAACAGAAAAACAGAAAAACAGAAAAACAGAAAAACAGAAAAACAGAAAAACAGAAAAACAGAAAAACAGAAAAACAGAAAAACAGAAAAATAGGAAAGCAGAAAAACAGAAAAAACAGAAACAAGAAAAACAGAACAACAGAAAAGCATAAAAACAGAAAAATAGAAAAACAAAGAAACAGAAAAACAGAAAAACAGAAAAACAGAAAAACAGAAAAACAGAAAAACAGAAAAACAGAAAAACAGAAAAACAGAAAAACAGAAAAACAGAAAAACAGAAAAAAAAGAAAAACAGGAAAAGAGAAAAACAGAAAAATAGGAAAGCAGAAAAGCAGAAAAGCAGAAAAACAGAAAAAACAGAAACAAGAAAAACGGAAAAACAGAACAACAGAAAAGCATAAAACAGAAAAATAGAAAAACAAAGAAACAGAAAAACAGAAAAACAGAAAAACAGAAAAACAGAAAAACAGAAAAACAGAAAAACAGAAAAACAGAAAAACAGAAAAACCGAAAAACAGAAAAACAGAAAAACAGAAAAATAGAAAAACAGAAAAACAGAAAAACAGAAAAACAGAAAAACAGAAAAACAGAAAAACAGAAAAACAGAAAAACAGAAAAACAGAAAAACAGAAAAACAGAAAAACAGAAAAACAGAAAAACAGAAAAACAGAAAAACAGAAAAACAGAAAAACAGAAAAACAGAAAAACAGAAAAACAGAAAAACAGAAAAATAGAAAAATAGAAAAACAGAAAATCGAAAAGTCGAAAAATCAATAAATCGAAATATCGGTTTCTTCCATCTTCTATTTTTCCATATTCCATTTTCTCGATATCAGTAGATCATCGCATCTGTAAGTACCGCCACGTCATTGAATCGATAAATCGGTTAATTGGTAAATTGATAGCTCGATTAATCAGCCATTTACGAAATATTTAAAATGGAAAATTAGCAAATCGATGATACGGCTAATTAATAAATCATAAACCACAAAATCGGTAAACCAAATTATTGGTAGATCGAGAGATGGTACTTGGTAAATCGGTAAACCGTTCAGTCAGTTAATCGGTACATCGATAATTCGGCAAATCATTGAGCACGGAAAATTGCAAAAATAGTTAACCGATAAATTAGTAATTTGATAAACCGATTCATTTATGTACAAATCGGTGAATCAAACGGTAATGTATAAAACTGTAATTCGGAAAGGCGGGGGTTGGTTGATACGGTAAATAAATAAATCGGTAAATTGGTGAAAGAGTAAATTGAAACATATATGAACACGGAAGAAAGTATGCTAGGTAATCGGACGATCGGTACAAAATCAACTATATAATCGGCTAACCTGTAAATCGGTAAATTTATGAATCGCTAAATTGGTAAATGTGTAAATTGGATCAATTTCATGAATCAATATATCGCATCTTGGTATATCGGAAAATCGGATAACTGGTAAATAACTAAATTCGTCAATCGGTAAATTGGTTAAATCGGTAAATTCTAAAACTCGGTTAATTAGAGCATCGGTAAATCGATAATTTAGTAGAAAGATAAGTATATCGTCAAATCGTGAGTCGGAAAACAATTTGGAACATTGATGGTTTAGTGAAACAGTTAATCAGTAAATCAGTAAATCAGGTTATTAAATAGGGAGAAACGTAATTCTGCAAATTTGGAGATATGAAGACAATTAAATCAGGAAAATAGTAAAATCCGAAAATCAATTAATATACAGTAATCGGCAAATCTCTGAATCTATAAGCGTCAGTGGAATGCAAAATCACTTAATTTTAAAATTGGAGAAGGCCATTTGATCAACATCAACATCAAAACAAGAAATCGATAAATTATTAAAGCGATAAATCCACAAATCGGTAAATTATTAAAGCGATAAATCCACAAATCGGTAAATTCGAATCAATAATTCTGTAAAACGGCAAATTGGATAATCATTAAATCGTTAAATTGTATTGTTATTGTATTATCAGTAAATCGTCAAATCTATAATCATTCAATTTTTAAATTGGTGAATCGGTAGATTGAAAAATAAAGTTAAGCGATGGAACGAAAAATCGATAAATCGGTAAATTGGGAAACTAATACATCGGTGAATCATTAAATTTTTAAATCGGTATATTGGAAAATCAATAAATCGGCGAATCGGCAACATCGGTCAGTCGTCAAATCGATTAACTGGTAAATTAGCGATCCAATAAATTGGAGTGTTGGTGAATTGATAAATCGATGAAAAGATGTATCGGAAATCTGACAATTCCTTATTTGATTTTGATGTATACCGATTCGAATTGCAAAATGTTTGATTTTGGTAAATTGGTGAATCGTGAAATTGACAAAAAACGGTGGTAAGTACAAAAATAGTTAATCAGAGATCAAAACAAAAAACTACAAGGGCACGAACTGTAGACGTAGGACTATACTACTTAATGTAAAATATTTATTTCCTTAGTACTTAGTGTGTGGGAAAAAACACCCGGTCCGGTGAAGAAAAACCAAGTTTAGACAATATAATCACATCTCATGTATAGACCAAGTTTTATAGTTGCTCTCAAACAGATCCTAAAAGTTCAAACACCCATGGATAACCCCAAGTTTGTAGATGTGTTTCGGGATTGAAAAATGGTTAATATTACGTCATGAAAATTCAATTCTTCCGCGACAATTTTTTTTGCCTGCAAAATGCCCTATATGTATGCAAAGCTCATGATTTGTTGGGATATTTGCATTGATCGGAAAATGCTTTCCAACACTGCGCATTGCATACATACGGGACATTTTGCAGGTCACCAGAAGCTGTTTATTTTACCACCGCCACATGTTCATTTTACCCACTCGCTATAAACATGTTTAGAAATCAAGAATCATGTTTGAAAAAATGTATTTATGACGAAGTATTTTTACCAGATATGTGAAAAACATGTCTAACAAGAAACATATAAGGTGATTGTAATATCTCATTCACTTATTAGTTAGAAAATAATGACTTTGTTTAACGTGTTCATTTTACTGCCAGTTCCTCTACCTACCAACACATTCGCCCCAAACGTTGAAACCAAGCGAACAATGTAAAATGAATCAACGCTGATGATGATGGGTAGAGCGAAAGAGACAACTAGTACCACCACGACACTATTAGCGCATTTCACCAAAATTCCACGTGGCCTTTCCCGATTGAAAGGAACGGCCGCGCTTAGCCCACCTGTCATAATATCGTGATTTTGCATAGCGAAGGGCTGAATGATAACACATTTTGTTCCAAAACGCCCTGCGTTATGCAACACTTTGTGCAGGTTGATTATACCAGTTGCAGGTGGGGCCAAATTCACCAAGTTCTGTCAAATTCCTTTTAAATTACAGAATGCATAAAATTGCTTAGATGAGCTAAACTAATTAATCAAATCCTGTTTTAAAAACTGTCCTTGCGTTTAAATTAAAATGGGAAGCTTATTACTACCACTACATTACTTAATTTCAAGCGCAAATAGCAAATACATGTGCTAGTTTAACCAAAAATCTACTGGCAACATTACAGCGGCATTTAGGAAGCAGTTGGAGCGGTCGCCTGTTGGACGACACAGGGTAGCGTCCCTCCACAGCCAGTGTAACGGACTTCTAACAGTAAATACCGCGCAACCGCGCGGTATTAACTGCACCCGCACCGCAAAATCTGCAGTGTGGTGAGACACTTTTTCCCGCAGATGCGGTGCGGGAAAGAGCTTCTACCGCGCGGTTTTACCGCAACCGCACCGCAAAAAAAATGATAAAGTGATAATTTTGATTATTCTAAATTGATAAACAGACTGCTATTATGAAAGAAAATTTAGCTGTGTCCGAAATATTTTGACGCGATTATTTTTACGACATATTTTGAACTAGTTATTTTATACTTCTAAGTAAAACTTCACAAACTAACCATTTCAAATACATAAAATGCAAGATCCAAAAAAAGACAAAATTATTAGATCACTTAAAAACAATAAATTTTTACTCTTAAATCCAAGTGACGCACTTTTATCACTTCTCCCGATTTCTGTTGGAAATCGTCTAATTATGAATCGTTCTCGATTTCAATTTTTCATCTGTGAATTTTGTCTAATTTAAAGGAATTAGAGATGAGCTAATTATGCTGGGACTTAAACACAACCCAAAGAATATAATTATCTTCATCAAACCAAACGAATTTGGAGTAATTGGCAGTAAAGGATACAAATGTATGAAAGCGTTCAAAATAAAAAGGGGTTCAAATTAGAATGATTATTCAATCATTCGTTTATCAACATCGTATTTCTTTCTATCTTCTTTGATTGCTGTGTAAATTCAATGTGAATTTTTCTGCAGTCTATTTTATTGGACTCTTGCTCAAAAGGTATGCTAAATAACTTTTTTTCGCGTACTTCCTTTCAAATTTACTACAATTTTCTACCAAATTAAGTCCTAATATTTTTCAGTTGTATTTTGTAGCTTTTTTGCCAAATGCAAAAACATTGAAAAAATGAAAATTAAAAAAAAAAATGCAACTTCATTTCTTATTGCATTTTTATTCCACTTTTTTCAATTAACTGAAGAGTTGCCAAAATAAAAGTTTTCCTATTACTGCAGTAGAACGTTTTTGAATGTACGGAATTTTATTAACAGAAATGCAAAAGTTGATTTTTTTCATAAACATTACATTGTGAGGAGTCTCTTAAAGTTAAATTTTGTGTGAATAAGAAAAAACATTTTATTATATATTTCAACACTGTTTTTATTTTACCGCATTATCGCGCGGTGCGGTGCGGTAAATAAAGTGCAGTTGCGGTAAGCGGTGCGGTTTTATTATTCTTTGGGGTTGCGGTGCGGACAATTCTTTTACTGCCCACATCCGCACCGCGACGAACCCTACTTCTAACGCAGCTACACTGGCTGTAAAAAACACAGCGCAGTGATATGCTTCGTCAGCCGTTCACCATGAACTGAGCGTGAGTGGCCAAGTCCGTTCTTTAAATAGTCGACGATGACGTCATTCATAGAAGCGCAGCGCGCTAGGTACACCAATCTGTCGTACAGGGCTTGGGAAGCGCTATCTTCTGTGTGTTAATGCGCGATATTTTGACAAGGTTGTATATTATTTAATTTTTTAATGCTATGATATCAAAAATCTTTGAGTTTATCTATTGGAATCTATTCTTAGAAGTATTTCGGGACGATTTGTGCAAAAAATTGAAAATTTATCGTGAGATGGCTGAATTATATGCGTTTAAAATTGGACCACTTTTCGTTACATACCATTTTTGTACAATTTGCAGAGTGCACCCCCATATCGAAAACAAAGACGTAGTCCTACGTCAAAAGTGGGAACCTATTTCGGTAAACAGGAATCTCCACTTATTCAAAAATCGAATATCCCTGCAACCGAAAGCAGATTGTTGAACCATTCATCCGACTTCCGTAACAAACAGCTTGAACACTTTTCAGAAAGAGAGAGAGATAGAGATAGAGGGAGAAAAAAATCAAGACAAAAGTTATCACGATGGCAACAAAAACTGACAACATCAGTAAAGTGGTGCTATACGTTGCAAAACCGGAAAGCGTCTGGCCATTTACATATTCTTAAAAGTTGCGGCAGATTTTGTTTGTCGTTTTTTTCGTCCTTAGAGCAAAAACCTTTATTTTCGACCCTTTGGCGGAATAGAAGAGAGAGACAGAGAGTGCCTATCGTATAGCGAAAGCAGGGTGTCTTTGCGGCAGTGCTGTCGTGATGCGATTTTTTTTATTTACGTTCTGGTGATCCAGTTGTTGAGAGAAAAAGGAAAACACCAATGGAGTGGCGCATCGTTACAGATAGCCGTAATGGTATGAATGACTTTGTTTTGTTTTATCGGTGCGGATATTTGGAGAAACACAATTTTCACGGAAAAATTTAAAGCGAGATCGTGACTGAAATTTTGTTGTTGTATGCTTTAAATTCACGTTGTCTGTATTTTTTTTCTCAATACTACTATGAATTCAATAGAAAGTGAGTGGTAGAACATTTTCGTGCTCGCTAGACAAGCTTAAAAAGGACACAAAGTTCGAAAATGAAGTTAGCGGCGAAACAACGTCTAGATCAATATCAACTAAATGAGAATATGCCAACCAACGTTAGCCTTTTGCTTTTTGAAGCTGACGTTTTCCTTTCCATGGTTTCACAGTTGGCCGCAAAAAATGGAACTGATTTTGGCCCTTTCGGAAACTCAGCTGGGCTTTGTATGAAACCACAAAAATCTATGATTCGTATTCTCAGTACTCCATCTTTTGAACTTGTGGAAATTCGGCAGATTGATTTTTAGTTTCATCAGGATGATTAATTTTGCTCTGTCCATTTTGGTACTTTTCTACGGATGGAGATCTCAAAATGTCATAAAACGTAATAAATACTAATTCTGGTAGTTTTGAGAATCCTGGGTCGAAAGTTGGGGAACGAGTTACAGAAGTCCAACACGAGCTATGAAAAAGGACACAATCTTTTCTTCGGTAAGATTTACCGATTGACTGATTGATTTCTAACTTCAATCGCTGAAAAGGAACCTTCAGCAAAAATGATGATTTACGTTTACGAACCCATAAATAAAAGAATCGTTTTTTACAGTATCGTACATGTAAGTGAAATCAATAGCGATCTGTATTCTGAACATCTCTGCGTCAGATTTGATTAGGATTTCTTTCAACGAAAAAAAACAATGAGGGACTAATCCCTTTTGGCTTGTCCTTTTGATCCGAGCTTTTATTTTGCTTTGGGATGAAAATAGAACCTGTATCATAAGATTGGCTTTCCGAGCGAAACAAGTAGGCGTTGCCCTTCCGCATAATAATGCGAAGGTTGCACACCCTTTAAGTGTGTGTGTTTTAGGTCGCCGCTTGGTTGGTTGCTTTCATTCCGTTCGCTGAAGGCTTTGCGGCAGTGATGGCAAAAGATTCGGATTTTTCCGTAGATCTACGGATAGTGAAAAATTTCATGGCGCGACAGGTACAATTTTCTAGTAAATTTATTACGAAACGTGTATCTGAAGATTTCAGCAGACTTCAGAAGATTTGATAAGCTTTCAGAAGAGGTTTAAGGTTTTTCTTGTTTATTTGACACGGCTCAAAGCGTTAGCATAACTGAGCCGTGGGTCTTTTAAAATTTTTACAATATGTGGAAATTAAAATAAACTCTCAACTATCCATAGGATCTTGTTGGCGCAGCTTGCTGCTGCGTGTTGAGATCCTCTTCCTTGATGGTGAAAATTTAGGTGCGTTGTCTGCCGCACCTTGAGGGTCACTCGGTCCGTCTTCTCTCGCGTTTTCGTTCATGTCCATGTCGTCATCGGTACTGCGTTCATGATACTCATGGTCGGATGTTCTTGTTTGTTTTTTTTGTACTTCCAGGTCGCTGCTGTAAATCCTTCTCCATCGGTGTTTGATTCTTTATTCTTTATGCTGTTGGTTGTTGGTTTGGAGACATTTGCAGTAATCGTTGTTACTTCGATGTTGGTAATGGCAGTGCCACTAAACACTGGACCCGATCGTTGTTGAGCTGGTGTTTGTTACTGCCCGGTCCGCAGTCGTTGGTTTACCAACCGGTTATGGTTTAGCATACGACGACTGTATACCGGCTTTGGTCGTCGCAGGGGGAATTTCCTTAGCAGCCTCTGCGGAAGGATTTCCGTGGTGTAGGGGCTGATCGCAATGTTGGCACGTGGGAATCTGCCCTGGGTACGTGACTAGTGTTCGTTGAGAATATACAATACCTTTAGGGCATCTGCCTGAGATAGGCAAGTAGGAGGGAATAGGTTTTGTCGGCCGCATTCTCACTACACGAATGCCGTTGCCAAGTCCTGGGAAGAAATTCCTCCAAGTATCTTCTTTAACACTATCCACCTCTCCGTATTTTGACATGAGTTTTTTGATAGCGGTGGAACTAGTCCGTGGTGCCAGGTCATCTAGCTTTATTTCAATACTGTCATTATCAATATACGTTGGGATGTTGTATAAAGTGTCATTACATTCGACGCCGTAAGATGAGAAACTGATCTCGATATCAGAAGATATTGGAAGCCTTTAGAATATTTTAGAATATTTTAGGAGGATTCAGAAGATTCCAGAACATTTTAGAAAGTTTCGACAGCTTTCGGTAGACTTCAAAAAACTTAATAAAATTTAACTTTTTTCTTATAATATTTCACAAGATTATAAAAGGTTTTATGAGACTTCCGAAGATGTTAGATGATCTTAGTAGATTCCAAATGATTTCTCCCAGACTTCAGAAGCTTGCAGAAAATTTCAGAATATTTTAGCAGAATTTTAAAGAATGAAGAGGATCTCAGAAGATAACAGGAGATTTCATATATTCCAGAAGACTTCAAAAGACGTACAAAAATCAGAAGATTAGACTTCAGAAGACTCCAAAGGATGTTCGATTTTTTTAGAAAATTTCGTATTTTTATGAAAATTACAGAACATTTCGCAAGATTTCTGAACATTAGAGAAGATTCGAGAAGATTTCAGAAAATTTCAGTAGATTGGAAATGACTTAAGTACACTTCAGAAAAATTCTAAAATTTCCGAGAATTTGAAAAATTTACGAATTGTAAAAATTGTAAAATTTGCAAAAAATTGTAAAATTCACGAAAGATTGTTAAATTTACCATAATTTGTATAATTCACGATAATTTGTAAAATTTACAAAATATTGTGAATTATTTTATAAGTTCGTAAAATTTACAAAAATTTGTAAAATATCCAAAAATTTAGAAAATTTACAAAAAAATGTAAAATATTTGTAAAATAAAGATTTTGAAAATTTGTAAAATTTGCGGGAATTTGTAAAATATTCGAAAATTTGTAAAATTTACAAAAAATTTTAAAATTTACGAAAATTTGTAAAATTTACGAAAATTTGTTAAATTTACGAAAATTTGTTAAATTTACGAAAATTTGTTAAATTTCCGAGAATTTGCGAAATATTCAAAAATTTGTACAATTTACGAAAATTTGTAAAATTTACGAAAATTTATAAAGTTTACGAACATTTGTAAAATTTACAAAATCTGTAAAATTTACGAAAATTTGTAAAATTTACGAGAATTTGTAAAATTTACGAAAATTTGCAAAATTTCCGAGAATTTTTAAAATATCAAAAAAATTGTAAAATTTACCAAAATTTGCAAAATTCAAAAAAATGTATAAAATTTGCAAAAATTTTGAAAAATTTACGGAAATCTGTAAAGCTTGTAAAATATCCGAAAATTTGTGAAATTTACAGAAATTTGTAAAATTTCCGAGAATTTGTAAAATTTACAAAAATTTGTAAAATTTCCGAAAATTTGTGAAATATCCGAAAATTTGTAAAATTTGCAAAAACTTGTACATTTTACGAAAATTTGCAAAATTTAAAAAAATTTGTAAAATTTATGAAAATTTGTGAAATATCCGAAAATTTGTAAAATTTGCAAAAACTTGTACATTTTACGAAAATTTGCAAAATTTAAAAAAATTTGTAAAATTTATGAAAATTTGTAAAATTTACGAAAATTTGCAAAATTTACGAAAATACAGAAATTTGTAAAATTTCCGAGAATTTGTAAAATTTACAAAAATTTGTAAAATTTCCGAAAATTTGTGAAATATCCGAAAATTTGTAAAATTTGCAAAAACTTGTAGATTTTACGAAAATTGGAAAAATTTAAAAAAATTTGTAAAATTTATGAAAATTTGCAAAATTTACGAAAATTTGTAAAATTTACGAAAATTTGTAAAATTTACAAAAACTTGTAAAATTTTCGATAATTTGTGAAACATCTAAAAATTTGTAAAATTTACAAAAATTTGTGAAATTTACAAAAATATGTAAATATTCAAAAATTTGTGAAATTTCCGAAAATTTGTAAAATTTACGAAAATTTGTCGAATTTCCGAGAATTTGTAAAATTTACAAGAATTTGTAAATTGACAAAAATTTGTAAAATTTATGGAAATTTGTAATATACGAAAATTTGTAAAATTTACGAAAATTTTTAAAATTTCCGAAAATTTGTGAAATATCCGAAAATGAAATTTACGAAAATTTGTAAAATTAACGAAAATTTGCAGAATTTACGAAAATTTGTAAAATTCATGAAAATTTGAAAAATCTATGAAAATTTGTAAAATTTACGAAAATTTGTAAAATTTACGAAAATATGTAAAAATAGCAAAAATTTGTAAAAATTGACGATAATTTGTAAAACATCTGAAAATTTGTAAAATTTACAAAAAATTGTAAAATTTATGAAAATTTGTGAAAAAAAAATGTCCAAAAATTTCCGAAATTTACCAAAATTTGTAAAATTTACGAAAATTTGTAAAATTTCCGAGAATTTGTAAAATTTACAAAAATTTGAAAAATTTCCGAGAATGTGCCAAATTTTCAAAATTTGTAAAATTTCAGAGGATTTTTAAAATATCCGAAAATTTGTAAAATTTCCGAGAATTTGTATCATATCCAAAAATTTGTAAATTAACAAAAATTTGAAAAATTTTCGAAAATTTATGAAATTTACGGATATTTGTAAAATATACGAATTTTCAAAAATTGTATAATTTACGAAAATTTGTAAAATTTCCGAGAATTTGTGAAATATCCAAAAATATGTAAAATTCACGAAAATTTGCAAAATTTATAGAAAATTTTTAAAAATTTGTAAAATTTACAAAAATTTGTTAAATTTACGAAATCTGTACAATTTACGAAAATTTGTAAAATTTCCGAGAATTTGTAAAATTTACGAAAATTTGTAAAATTTCCGAAAATTTGTAAAATTTTCGTGACTTTAAAAAATTTCCGAGGATTTACAAAATTTGTTAAATTTGCGAAAATTTACAAAAAGCTGTAAAATTCACGAAAATTTGAAGAAATTACGAAAATTTGTATAATTTACGAAAATTTGTAAAATTTCCAAAAATTTGTAATTAAAAAAATTTGAAAAATTTACGAAAATTCGCAAAATTTACGAAAATTTGTAAAATTGACAAAAATTTGTAAAATTTACGAAAATGTGTAAAATTTAGAGAAAATTGTAAAATTTTCGAGAATTTGTGCAACATCTGAGAATTTGTAAAATTTACAAAAATTTGTAACATTTACGAAAATTTGTAAAATTTTTGGGAATTAGTAAAATATCCAAAAATTTGTAAAATATCTGAAAATTTGTAAAATTACGAAAATTTTCAAAAATTTGTAAAATTTACAAAAATTAGTCAAATTTACAAAAATTAGTCAAATTTCCGAGAATTTGTAAAATATCCGAAAATTTGTAAAATTTACAAAAATTTGTAAAATCTACGAAAATTTGTAATATTTACGAAAATTTGTTAAACTTCTGAGAATTTGAAAAATATCCAAAAATTTGTAAAATCTGCAAAAAATTTTAAAATTTACGAAAATTTGTAAAATTCACAAAAATTTGTAAAATTTACGGAAGTTTGTAAAATTTCCGGGTAATTGTTCCGAATCGCGGCTTTTTCGAAAAGAGGGTTAATTTATTTTGTAAATGGTTCTAAATGGCCTATTTTATAACAAGCAATGAAAAAAATTCGGGGGGAAAGCTTTAAAGTAGTTTAAACTGGAAAAATAAGTTGTTGAGTATACCGGGCAAACGAGTGGATTACAGGTTTGATTGCACCCTTCGATAGCAAGATCAATACGACCTCGTCCGTCGGTTTCTCAGCGGCTTTGCGCCGCTTCGAATCCTTGGACTCAACTATGCGGCAAAGCCGCATCACACTTCCTCCTCCCTTAATGTCACTTTCTCATGAGCAATGCCATTGTTAGTAAGGTAAGTGGGAACAACTTATTTTTCCAGTTTAAACTACTTTAAAGCTTTCCCCCCGAATTTTTTTCATTGTTTGTTATAAAATAGGCCATTTAGAACCATTTCCAACAGAAATAAACCCTCTTTTCGAAAAAGCCGCGATTCGGAACAATTACCAAATTTACGAAAATTTGTTAAAAAAAATTGTAAAATTTACGAAAATTTGTTAAAAAAATTTCTAAAATTTACGAAAATTTGTAAAATTTACGGAAATTTGTAAAATTTTAGCAAATTTTGTAAATCTTAAGAAAATTTGTAAAATTTACGAAAATTTGTTGAATTAACGAAAATTTTGTTAAATTTACGAAAATTTGTTATGTAAAATTTGCAAAATTTACGCAAATGTGCAAATTTTGACAATTTGGCAAATTTTTGTAAAATTTTAAAAATTTTCGTAAATGTTTCAACTTTTTATATATGTTACAAATTTTCGTAGATTTTACAAATTTTTGTAAATTTTACACATATTCGTAAATTTTACAAATTTTCGTAAACTTTGCAAATTTTCATGAATTTAACAAATTTTTGTAAATTTTACAAATTTTCGTAAATTTTACTTCTTTTTGTATATTTTACAAATTTTTGTAAACTTTACAAATTTTCGAAAATTTACAAATTTTTGTAAATTTTACAAACTCAAAAATTTTACATGGTTAAGTTCCTATTTTCACCATACTTAGGAGGGCGCCTCACTGATGCTTTAATTACTCGGTCTACAAACAATGGAATGCCTACAAATTGGCATCAACAGCTTTGCTTCGTTGTTAAGTGCCAAGATAATAACATACATGCGCTGAAAACAGTGAAATTCTCGTGTTTGAGCGCAACTAAAACACGAATCGAGTGCCCCTATTGTTGCGCTACCATTTGACTTAATGCGTTAAACAAAGATGGCAGACACTGCTCTAACAAACGGCTTCAAATGGGTAGCGTGATAATAGAAACATAGCGATAATGGGATCATCACCCTATGTTACAAATTTTCGTAAGTTTTACAAATTTGCATAATTTGTTAAAAATTGTAAAATTTGTAAATTTGTGAATTATGCTAAATTTGAAAAATTGGCGTAATTTGCAAAAATTTGTAAAATTTGCAAAAGATGTATTTTACGGTCAATTATGAAGAATTTGCAAAAAAGGGAATGCAAATTTACGAAATTTTGCAAAATTTGTAAAATTAACAAAAAATTGTTAAATTTGCAAAAAAAAGTATATCAATGTTTATTCTAATCCGGCATCACTGCAGCTAACGAAGAGTCAAAGGAGGGAAACGAAATAGAATAATAAATGGATATTATCCCTTTCACGAGTGTGCAGGCCCGGTGCGTGCCCGGGCGGATGTGGATTACTACCCGGAAATAATTCCAAAACGAGAGACAGTGGCACGTTCCCTAAAAGCAGCGGATAACGATGGGGGCGCGGTGTGAGTAGGTTTTGTGTGGGGTGAATACCAAATTTGGCTGTCCTGGGTGGGTGCGAAAATGTGATTTCTTGGCTTGATGGGAAAGTTGTTGCTTTGCGAGAGGGGAGAGCAAAAAAAATGGAAATCGAATCGAATAGGTATTACATTGCAGTGATAGTTTGCTTGGGGAAATATTGATGGGTCGGATTGAATTTGATGGAGATATGTTGGGTGTATCTTTTTGTAAATCAACAAAAATTTGATCATGGACAACGAACAGACAAGTACCGGAATTAGAGCTAGATGATAAAGTGGGATTAGACAAAGATAAAATCTCGCAATTGATGATTATATGTTTCTGGAGTATTAGGTACTTGAAAAGACCCCTTCTTCAAATTAGCAACGTAATTTCCGCCGACAAGTACTCTACAAAACCATCAATCTTCATAATTCGTTTGGATTAGAAGGGAGCCTTTTCCAGTACTGTTCCAGCTCAAAACGCTCTTAATTATTCGAAATGGAATCCTTGTTCGAATTAATGACAAATCATGCTCTATTTACTTTATGCCCAACCACGCCCCAATCCATCATAGAGCCAGCTAATCTCCTGAATCAACAGCACTTCCATTCGTGTCCATTCCTAGTTGCGACCGTGCTCGATCCGCCCTAATCCCTCGGTTACTGACGCCTCCCCTTCCGTGTCATCATTACGTTCCCATCTCATATCCATCAGGGAAGCTCATTCTGAATAAAATCCAGGTCCGAATCGGGTCACGACACAACAGGGCCACATTTAATGGAATCTTCTCTTTTACTTGCCAGTCAGACCCGACCAGGCCAGTTGATTCAATAAAGACAAGAAGACCGATTTGATAAGCACTTCGGAGCACATTTCACTTCAGCAATCGTCCACTCACTGGATCAAAACGTACGTAAACAAACAAACACACACACACACACATTCCGCACATCAAAATACACAATAAAGTCCACTCCGAGGTTTTGCGTTTTCCCTTTTCCTCGGTCTTGCCTAAGCTTGACCATTACCAAAGGCTTACCGGTCGGGATCAAAGGTCGGTTGAATACCGTTCCGGCGGGTATATAGATCAGGGATGGGGAAGGGAAACGTCCTGAAACTGAAGGTTTATCCTGCCGTAAATTCACATCGATAAAGATGTCACTGGAATTCCGACGAGAGCAACCATAAATAATACGAAATTTATCACTGTCAGCTTAAATTCTACTTGAGTTCTTGGTACAAGTGTTGGTTTTTCATGTTCCGGTCCAGATTGGGACCGGGGGGGTTAGTTGGTTTGGTAGGTAAAGGGGGCATTTAATGTTGCCCTGTTACTGTTACAGCGCTGCTCAGTAGAAGCAGCTTTCTTATGCGATGTGTACATCTTCTCACATGGTCGGACCGGGAAAGAACAAAAAAAATGGGAAGAAAGAAAATATCTCCCAGAACGTTTTCCGCTTCCTGACGGGAGAAGGCGGACGCATGTCTTTTAGGGCTTACCATATACATCTCCATTTAGTCTATTGTTTTCTCGAATTCGATTTGCACCGAGCACTGAAAGCTCCGACAAAGTTGGAAGATCTTTTGCTTTGTTTTATCAGATTTGGATTGTTTTTTGCTGGCACAAAATGGAGCACTGCATGTGGTGTAGGAGATGTACGTTAACTGACCAGCTAGCTAGTAGTTTGCCAAGTCAATTGTCGGTAGATGGACTTATTGGGAAGATTTCAGATGAAAAAGCTTTCAACGTTCTGGGGAATGCTTTAAAAGAAGTAGCAACTGGAAGCTGGATAAGCATCAAGCTGATGCTCGATTTTTGTCAAGAATTCGAAGAGATTTGTATAATCAGGGATTGCCACGATTTTTTTGGCTCTTTACACATTAGCTGGATTACACAGGCTTTAGTTATAAAAGTGGTAATCGGAAGTCCTGTAAAAGCTTCGTTTGAAGAGTCAAGTTTGAATCGACGTAAAACGTGCCATTCGGCAACATACCGAATTTTGTGATGAAAACGCCACAATAAGATGTATATATCGTATCCAAATCGAAAGATGAGTACCAGGAAAAAATTCAATTCCTGCATTTAGATGTTAAAAGATTACGAATTCCGCATGAAGCTTCAAGCAATTTGACCGTGCAATGAAAGTCTCGCATGATATATTTAGGAACTTCAAGGAAATGAGATTATTACGAAAAACGCATTTCACTAAAAAAATCAAATAGATTGTACATCTACAGATCATATTTAAAAATTGTGAAATTGAAATTGATGAGGATGAGGGTTTGGTATTCCTCGAATGTCGCTTCTTTCACATATGTAAAAGTTAATATTTAACTTAAATATATCACAAATATTTGAAAGTGATGTGGACAAATATGGCGAATTTATGATTGTGAATATTAGTTGTTATAGATAATTTGTTGAGTGTTGTGCCATCTGCGTGTTGCGCTACTTCAATTGTGCATAATTCGGTCACAAGAGTACCGGATATATTTTAGAATGCACATTTATTATTATGTTGGTCTATGAAAGATTCTGAGAGACAGAGATAACTTCTCAACTAGCATGAAAATAGATTATGTGGTTTTTGAGGTCGCTGATTACTATTCTGATAACAGGATTTGAAAATTCAAAATGGCGACTACACAATAGCAGCAATTTTTAGACAAGCTCAATTGCCATATTGAATCTGCCATTTTGAATTTCACATTTTAGTCATCAAAATCAGAATCAGCGACACCGAAAAGCCCCTCGTAACACGTTTTAGGCCAAAATAAAAAACATGAAATTTAGCCAAGCACAGTCGCCATATTGAATCCGCCATCTTGAATTTTACATTTTCGACGTCAGAATTAGAATCAGCGACCCCGAAAACCCCCACGTAACATGTTTTAGGTCAATATAAAAAAAAACATAAAATATAACAAAGCACAGTGAAATGTAAAATTTACGAAAATTTGTAAAATTTACAAAAAATTGTAAAATTTACAAAAATTGTGAAATTTACGAAAATTTGTGAAATTTACGAAAATTTGTGAAATTTACGAAATTTCTTGAAATTTACGAAAATTTGTGAAATTTACAAAAATTTGTAAAATTTACGAAAATTTGTGAAATATACGAAAATTTGTAAAATTTACGAAAATTCGTAAAATTTACGAATATTTGTGAAATTCACGAAAATTTGTGAAATTTACAAAAAACTGTGATTTACTAAAATTGGTTAAATTCACGAAAATTTGTAAAATAAACAAAAATTTGTAAAATTCACGAAAATTTGTGAAATTCACGAAAATTTGTAAAATTCACGAAAATTTGAAAAATTTTCGAAAATTTGTGAAATTTACGAAAATTTGTGAAATTCACGAAAATTTGTGAAATTTACGAAAATTTGTAATATTATCGAAAATTTGTGAAATTTACGAAAATTTGAGAAATTTACGAAAATTTGAAATTTACGAAAATTTCTGAAATTTATGAAATTACGAAAAATTTGTAAAATTCACGAAAATTTGCAAAAATTCACAAAAATTTGTAAAATTCATAAAAATTTGTAAAATTAACAAAAATTTGCAAAATTAACAAAAATTTGCAAAATTTATAAAAATTTGCAAAATTCACGAAAATTTGTGAAATTTACAAAAATTTGTAAAATTCACAAAAATTTAAAAAATTCACGAAAATTTGTGAAATTTACATAAATTTGTGAAATTTACGAAAAATTGTAACATTTACGATAATTTGTAAAATTTTCGAAAATTTGTGGAATTTACGAAAATTTGTAAAATTGACGAAAATTTGTAAAATCTACGAAAATTTGTGAAATTTACGAAAATTTGTGAAATTTACGAAAATTTGCGGTTTACAAAAATTTGTAAAATTCACGAAAATTTGTAAAATTCACGAAAATTTGTAAAATACACGAAAATTTGTGAATATTACAAAAATTTGTGAAATTTACGAAAATTTGTGAAATTTACGAAAATTTGTAAAATTTACGAAAATTTGTGAAATTTACGAAAATTTGTGAAATTTACGAAAATTTGTGAAATTTACGAAAATTTGTGAAATTTACGAAAATTTGTGAAATTTACAAAAATTTGTGAAATTTACGAAAATTTGTGAAATTTACGAAAATTTGTGAAATATACGAAAATTTGTCAAATTTACAAATATTTGTTAAATTTGTGAAATTTACGAAAATTTTTGAAATTTGCGGAAATTTGTGAAATTTCGTAAATTGTGAAATTCAAGAAAATTTTTGAAATTATCGAAAAATTGCGAAATTTACAAAAATTTGTAAAATTCACAAAAATTTGTATAATTTACGAAAATTTGTGAAATTTACAAAAATTTGTGAAATTTACGAAAAATTGTAACATTTTCGATAATTTGTGAAATTTACAAAAAAATTTGAAATTTACGAAATTTTTTGAAATTAACGAAAATTTGTGAAATTTACGAAAAATTGTAAAATACACGTAAAATTCACTAAAATTTGTGAAAATTACAAAAATTTGTGAAATTTACGAAAATTTGTAAAATTATCGAAAATTGAAATTTACGAAAATTTGTGAAATTTACGAAAATTTGTAAAATTTACGAAAATTTGTAAAATTTACGAAAATTTGTGAAATTTACAAAAATTTGTGAAATTTACGAAAATTTGTGAAATTTACGAAAATTTGTGAAATTTACGAAAATTTGTGAAATTTACGAAAAATTGTGAAATTTACGAAAATCTGTGAAATTTACGAAAATTTGTGAAATTTACGAAAATTTGAAATTTACGAAAATTTGTGAGTTCTACAAAAATTTGAAATTTACGAAAATTTGTGAAATTTACGAAAATTTGTGAAATTTACGAAAATTTATGAAATTTACGAAAATTTGTTAATTTAACGAAAATTTGTGAAATTTACGAAAATTTGTGAAATTTACGGAATTTTGTGAAATTTACGAAAATTTGTGAAATTTACAAAAATTTGTGAAATTTACGAAAATTTGTGAAATTTACGAAAATTTGTGAAATTTACGAAAATTTGTGAAATTTACGAAAATTTGTGAAATTTACGAAAATTTGTGAAATTTACGAAAACTTGTGAAATTTACGAAAATTTGTGAAATTTACGAAAATTTGTGAAATTTACAAAAATTTGTGAAATTTACGAAAATTTGTGAAATTTACGAAAATTTGTGAAATTTACGAAAATTTGTGAAATTTACGAAAATTTGTGAAATTTACGAAAATTTGTGAAATTTACGAAAATTTGTGAAATTTACGAAAATTTGTGAATTTACGAAAATTTGAAATTTACGAAAATTTGTGATGTTTACGAAAATTTGTGAAATTTACGAAAATTTGTGAAATTTACGAAAATTTGTAAATTCACGAAAATTTGTGAAATTTACGGAAATTTGTGAAGTTTACGAAAACTTGAAATTTACGAAAATTTGTGAAATTTACAAAAATTTGTGAAATATACGAAAATTTGTGAAATTTCAGAAAATTTGTGAAATTAACGAAAATTTGTGAAATTAACGAAAATCTGTGAAATTCACGAAAATTTGTGAAATTTACGAAAATTTGTGAAATTTACGAAAATTTGAGAAATTTACGAAAATTTGAGAAATTTACGAAAATTTGAGAAATTTACGAAAATTTGAAATTTACGAAAATTTGTGAAATTTATGAAATTACGAAAAATTTGTGAAATTTATGAAATTACGAAAAATTTGTAAAATTCACGAAAATTTGTAAAATTCACAAAAATTTGTGAAATTCATAAAAATTTGTAAAATTTACAAAAATTTGTAAAATTTATAAAAATTTGCAAAATTCACGAAAATTTGTGAAATTTACGAAAATTTGTGAAATTCACGAAAATTTGTGAAATTTACGAAAATTTGTGAAATTTACAAAAGTTTGTGAAATTTACGAAAATTTGTGATATTTACGAAAATTTGTTAAATTTACGAAAATTTGTGAAATATACCAAAATTTGCAAAATTTACGAAAATTTGTGAAATTTACTAAAATTTGTGAAATTTACGAAAATTTGTGAAATTTACGAAAATTTGTGAAATTTACGAAAATTTGTAAAATTAACGAAAATTTGTAAAATTAACGAAAATTTGTGAAATTTACGAAAATTTGTAAAATTAGCGAAAATTTGTGAAATTTACGGAAACTTGTGTAATTTACGAAAACTTGAATTTACGAAAATTTGTAAAATTCACGAAAATTTGTAAAATTCACAAAAATTTGTGAAATTCATAAAAATTTGTAAAATTTACAAAAATTTGTAAAATTTATAAAAATTTGCAAAATTCACGAAAATTTGTGAAATTTACGAAAATTTGTGAAATTCACGAAAATTTGTGAAATTTACGAAAATTTGTGAAATTTACAAAAGTTTGTGAAATTTACGAAAATTTGTGATATTTACGAAAATTTGTTAAATTTACGAAAATTTGTGAAATATACGAAAATTTGCAAAATTTACGAAAATTTGTGAAATTTACGAAAATTTGTGAAATTTACTAAAATTTGTGAAATTTACGAAAATTTGTGAAATTTACGAAAATTTGTGAAATTTACGAAAATTTGTAAAATTAACGAAAATTTGTAAAATTAACGAAAATTTGTGAAATTTACGAAAATTTGTAAAATTAGCGAAAATTTGTGAAATTTACGGAAACTTGTGTAATTTACGAAAACTTGAATTTACGAAAATTTGTGAATTTTCAGAAAATTTGTGAAATTTACGAAAATTTGTGAAATTTACGAAAATCTGTGAAATTCACAAAAATTTGTGAAATTTACGAAAATTTGTGAAATTTACTAAAATTTGTGAAATTTACGAATATTTGTGAAATTAACGAAAATTTGCGAAATTAACGAATATTTGTAAAATTTACGAAAATTTGTGAAATTTACGAAAATTTGTGAAATTTACGAAAATTTGTGAAATTTACGAAAATTTGTGAAATTTACGAAAATTTGTGAAATTTACGAAAATTTGTGAAATTTACGAAATTTTGCGGAAATTTGTGAAATATACGAAAATTTGTGAAATTTACGAAAATTAGTGAAATTTACAAAAATTTGTGAAATTTGAAAATTTGTGAAATTTACGAAATACACTAAGGTTTTTTTTTACACGGTTTTTTTTTGCACGGTTTTTTTTTACACGGCTTTTTTTACACGGTTTTCGCAATTAGCACGGTTTTTTTTTGCACGGTTTTCGCAATTAACACGGTTTTTCGCAAAAATATTCTAAGTCCTTTTAAAGGCAAAAGACTTAGACGATTTCTCAACAATTTTTTTGCACGGGTTTCGCAAAAATGTTCTAAGTACTTTTGGAGGCAAAAGACTTAGACGATTTCTCAACAATTTTTTATGCACGGGTTTCGCAAAAATGTTCTAAGTCCTTTTGGAGGCAAAAAACTTAGACGATTTTTGATCATTTTTTTTTTTGCGCGGATTTCGCAATTAACACGGTTTTAGCAAAAATCCTTATGAAGGCAAAAGACAGACGGTTTTTGACCAAGTTTTTTTGCACGGATTTTGAAATTTACACGGTTTCTGCTTTTCCATTTCGAATGCAAAGAATTTCGAAGATTTTTGGAAAAGTGGAAGTGATTGCTTTTGGAACAGCATTAACGAGTAGATGCCAAATGTTCATGTCTGAGGCCATTTAGAAAACCAAGATGGCGACTTCCGGTTCAGTGGAATTCTCTGAAACCCCATCAATATGGCTATTTTTGGAACGGGATTGATGAGTGGACATCAGATATCGATGTTTAAGGCCATTTTGAAAACCAAGATGGCGACTTCCGGTTCAGTGGAATTCTCTGAAACCCCATCAATATGACTATTTTTTGAACGGGATTGATGAGTGGACGTCAGATATCGATGTTTAAGGCCATTTTGAAAACCAAGATGGCGACTTCCGGTTCAGTGGAATTCTCTGAAACCCCATAAATATGGCTATTTTTGGAACGGGATTGATGAGTGGACGTCAGATATCGATGTTTAAGGCCATTTTGAAAACCAAGATGGCGACTTTCGGGTCAGTGGAATTCTCTGAAACCCCATCAATATGGCTATTTTTGGAAGGGATTGATGAGTGGACGTCAGATATCGATGTTTAAGGCCATTTTGAAAACCAAGATGGCGACTTCCGGTTCAGTGGAATTCTCTGAAACCCCATAAATATGGCTATTTTTGGAACGGGATTGATGAGTGGACGTCAGATATCGATGTTTAAGGCCATTTTGAAAACCAAGATGGCGACTTCCGGTTCAGTGGAATTCTCTGAAACCCCATAAATATGGGTATTTTTGGAACGGGATTGATGAGTGGACGTCAGATATCGATGTTTAAGGCCATTTTGGAAACCAAGATGGCGACTTCCGGTCCAGTGGAAGTCTCGGAAACCCCATTAATATGGGTATTTTTGGAACGGGATTGATGAGTGGACGTCAGATATCGTTGTTTAAGGCCATTTTGAAAACCAAGATGGCGACTTCCGGTTCAGTGGAATTCTCTGAAACCCCATCAATATGGATATTTTTGGAACGGGATTGATGAGTGGACGTCAGATATCGATGTTTAAGGCCATTTTAAAAACCAAGAAGGCGACTTCCGGTTCAGTGGAATTCTCTATAACCCAATCAGCATGCATATTTTCAGAGCGGGCCTAATAGAGCGCATGATAGAGATCAGTGTCAGAGGCCATTTGGAAAACCAAGATGGCGACTTCAGGTTCATTGGAATTCTCTAAAATCGAATCAATATGGGTATTTTTGGAATGGAATTGACGAATAGACGCTAGATATCGATGTCTGGTGCCATATTGAAATTCAAGATGGCGACTTCCGGTTCTGTGGAATTCTCCAAAGCCCAATCAATATGAGTATTTTTGGAACGGGATTGACGAGTAGGTGCCAAATATCAATGTCTGAGACCATTTCGAAAATCAAGATGGCTACTTCGGTTTAGTAAAATTTTCAATGACCACAACAATGTGAGAATTTTTGTAATAGCGTTAATGAATAGATACCGGATGTCAATTCCGGAAGTCATGTTTTCATCTAAGATGGTGACTTCTATTTTAGTGCCAAGACGATGTTTTAAATATAAAGACACGCGGCGAGAAAAACAGTAAATTTGGCTGCACGGTTTTACAAATTATTTGTCTGCTAGTTTTGGCAACCAGGAATATTGTGTAAACAGCGAGTGACTTGTAGTTTTAATGAATGCTTGGCGAATTCCTTTTTTGAAATATTTCCCACAATACTCAATCATGTGACTTGGAAACGCATTGATTTACGTTACTGAGCCTGTCTACATGTTTTTCGTTGCACTAGAAAAAATGTATCGAGGATGCAGGATGCAGACGTGCATTTCTTTTCATTTCAATCTCGATACTCCCCACGCATTACTTCCTAAATCCGCCATATTTGTTTACATTGCTAGTTTGGAACCGTTGTTTTGGGTTCGATTGGAACTTTTGGCTTCAGTCTTCGTGCATCTCTATAAGCATCATCTCTGATTTAGTGTACATCTCATTCATCTTAAGGGGGCGTCTGGTGTAGTGGGCAAAAAAATCGACTTCTTTTTTATCCGCTTAATTGTTAGTATTGAGCCTCTAGAATAGTCTCCCGCAATCTCGGTGATCACGCTGAACTTCTTTTGTTTTAAACAGCCATGCATTCCTCGCGCGTATTTGCTGTGACACACGCAGATTTCAATCTATCGGCAACAATTTTCTTAAGACTGACAGCGATAAAATACAGTGTGAACAATACACTTTAAACTACTTCCACCCAAATTTTTAAGAGAAAATACCAAATGGATTGTTTTCCACGTCATTTTTTCCGTGATGCAATTTGATATGGAGTATCCTTTAATAGCGTTTTTTCGAAACCGCGTTTTTCAAATTGGTGAACACGATAACTCAAAAACTAATCAAAGAATTGACTTGATTTTTTTTATGAAAATACACAATATGTGTAGCCTGTCGGTGAACCACAGAAAACAGAATGAAAAAATTGTTCTCTCTATTATTTTGAAGAAAAGTGCACGAATTTTACAGAAAAATATGAGATTTTTCGGTTTACATGAAGCCATTTTCCTAAACTCGAACGCTTTTTTTTGGGTTCATCGAGTAACTGCAAGTCTAAGCTTTACAAATTTTACTTAATTTCCTGTGTCAAACAATTTTATCAAAAGTCATCGTGTTAGCCGCGGCGCTCCTCGACGTGGAAATGGTTGGACGTCTACTCTTGGAACGCTCGTATGTGTGGCTCTGCGTGGCTGCCGACCCTATTCTGCGCGGCGTGTGACGTGAGACGACTAATCTCACCTCACTCTACGTGACTTCATCCAATTCTGAAGAGTCACTTCGGGTGACGTGAGACTCCCATTTAACCGCAATGAGGAATCTCACCTCACCCGAGTCGACTCTCAGAATCGGGTGAAAAAAATCACGTAAAGTGAGGTGAGTTTCGTCGTCTCACGTCACACGCCGCGCAGAATAAGGCCGTGCAAATATTTTTTTCGTACAGAATAAACGTACAAATTTAAAGCTTAACATTACATAAAAGATGCATTGTTTCCTTGCCTTCAAAATCGTAAAACAAAATAACTTTCGGTTTGAGCACTTTACACCAGACGCCCCCCTTAATAATACAGCGAAGACCTGATTTTATTATTTCCCCCTGATTATGTCAGCTTTTTGATTCGACTTTGAGTCTCGCATGAAGATTCGCTCGATGAGCTCTAGCAGACGAACCAACTCAAATTCGAGTAAATCCATTCATGAGCACATTTTTCTTATCTTATAAATGCAAAATATACAAAAATAAATGTATCTTTTTGTTTTACGCTGGATATTTATACTAAATAATCAGAACCATCTTGGGTGTTACAATGACGTCAGCCCTCTGGCAACTGCATATTTGTCAATCCAGTTCCAAAACACTCCATGTTGTGAGTTATACAGAATATCGCTAAGCCGATAGTCTCAATGTTGTATTTCAAAATGGCCTCAGACATTGATCTCTATCATGCGCTCATTAGGCCCGCTCGGAAAATATGCATACTGATTGGGTTATTGAAAATTCTGTTAGACCGGAAGTCGTCATCTTGGAATTCCAAATGGCCTCATCGGTATTTGGCGCCTACTCGTTAACATTGTACCGAAAACAACCATATTGTTAAAGTGCGGGACAAAAGGAAACCTCAAGATCCGACGTTTCCACTTTTCCAAAAACCTAAGGAATTGGAAAAAGCAAAAACCGTGCTACTTGCATAATCCGTGCAAAAAAACCTGTTCAAAAATCGTCTAAGTCTTTTGCCTTCAAAAGGACTTAGAACATTTTTGATAAAACTCCGAAATCATCCCTTTTCCTAAAACCGTCTAAGTCTTTTGCATTGAATGTAACGCGGTTTTTTTTTGCACGATTTTCGGAATTAACGCGGTTTTTTTTGCACGGTTTTCTGAATTAACACGGTTTTTTTTACACGGATTTCGCAATTAACGCGGTTTTTTTTACACGGATTTCGCAATTAACGCGGTTTTTTTTTTACACGGATTTCGCAATTAACGCGGTTTTTTTTGCACGGTTTTTTTTTACACGGTACGTATCCCCCGTGTAAAAAAAAACCTTAGTGTATGGTGAAATTTACGAATATTTGTGAAATTTACAAAAATATTTAAAATTTACGAAAAATTGTGAAATTTACGAAAATTTGTGAAATTTACAAAAATTTGTGAAATTTACGAAAATTTGTGAAATTTACGAAAATTTGTGAAATTTACGAAAATTTGTGAAATTTACGAAAATTTGTGAAATTTACGAAAATTTGTGAAATTTACCAAAATTTGTAAAATTCACCAAAATTCGTGAAATTTACAAAAATTTGTGAAATTTACGAAAATTTGTCAAATTTACGAAAATTTGAGAAATTTACGAAAATTTGTGAAATATACCAAAATTTGTGAAATTCACCAAAATTTGTGAAATTTACGAAAATTTGTGAAATATACGAAAATTTGTGAAATATACGAAAATTTGTGAAATATACGAAAATTTGTGAAATTTTCGAATATTTGTGAAATTTACAAAAAATTTGTGAAATTTACAAAAATTTGTGAAATTTACAAAAAATTGTAAAATTTGTAAAATTTGTGCAATTTACAAAAAATTGTAAAATTTACAAAATTTGTAAAATTTGTAAAATTTGTAAAATTTGTAAAATTTGTAAAATTTGTAAAATTTGTAAAATTTGTAAAATTTGTAAAATTTGTAAAATTTGTAAAATTTGTAAAATTTGTAAAATTTGTAAAATTTGTAAAATTTGTAAAATTTGTAAAATTTGTAAAATTTGTAAAATTTGTAAAATTTGTAAAATTTGTAAAATTTGTAAAATTTGTAAAATTTGTAAAATTTGTAAAATTTGTAAAATTTGTAAAATTTGTAAAATTTGTAAAATTTGTAAAATTTGTAAAATTTGTAAAATTTGTAAAATTTGTAAAATTTGTAAAATTTGTAAAATTTGTAAAATTTGTAAAATTTGTAAAATTTGTAAAATTTGTAAAATTTATAAAATTTATAAAATTTGTAAAATTTGTAAAATTTGTAAAATTTGTAAAATTTGTAAAATTTGTAAAATTTGTAAAATTTGTAAAATTTGTAAAATTTGTAAAATTTCTTAAAATTTGTAAAATTTGTAAAATTTGTAAAATTTGTAAAATTTGTAAAATTTGTAAAATTTGTAAAATTTGTAAAATTTGTAAAATTTGTAAAATTTGTAAAATTTGTAAAATTTGTAAAATTTGTAAAATTTGTAAAATTTGTAAAATTTGTAAAATTTGTAAAATTTGTAAAATTTGTAAAATTTGTAAAATTTGTAAAATTTGTAAAATTTGTAAAATTTGTAAAATTTGTAAAATTTGTAAAATTTGTAAAATTTGTAAAATTTGTAAAATTTGTAAAATTTGTAAAATTTGTAAAATTTGTAAAATTTGTAAAATTTGTAAAATTTGTAAAATTTGTAAAATTTGAAAAATTTGTAAAATTTGAAAAATTTGTAAAATTTGAAAAATTTGTAAAATTTGTAAAATTTGTAAAATTTGTAAAATTTGTAAAATTTGTAAAATTTGTAAAATTTGTAAAATTTGTAAAATTTGTAAAATTTGTAAAATTTGTAAAATTTGTAAAATTTGTAAAATTTGTAAAATTTGTAAAATTTGTAAAATTTGTAAAATTTGTAAAATTTGTAAAATTTGTAAAATTTGTAAAATTTGTAAAATTTGTAAAATTTGTAAAATTTGTAAAATTTGTAAAATTTGTAAAATTTGTAAAATTTGTAAAATTTGTAAAATTTGTAAAATTTGTAAAATTTGTAAAATTTGTAAAATTTGTAAAATTTGTAAAATTTGTAAAATTTGTAAAATTTGTAAAATTTGTAAAATTTGTAAAATTTGTAAAATTTGTAAAATTTGTAAAATTTGTAAAATTTGTAAAATTTGTAAAATTTGTAAAATTTGTAAAATTTGTAAAATTTGTAAAATTTGTAAAATTTGTAAAATTTGTAAAATTTGTAAAATTTGTAAAATTTGTAAAATTTGTAAAATTTGTAAAATTTGTAAAATTTGTAAAATTTGATTTGTAAAATTTGTAAAATTTGTAAAATTTGTAAAATTTGTAAAATTTGTAAAATTTGTAAAATTTGTAAAATTTGTAAAATTTGTAAAATTTGTAAAATTTGTAAAATTTGTAAAATTTGTAAAATTTGTAAAATTTGTAAAATTTGTAAAATTTGTAAAATTTGTAAAATTTGTAAAATTTGTAAAATTTGTAAAATTTGTAAAATTTGTAAAATTTGTAAAATTTGTAAAATTTGTAAAATTTGTTAAATTTGTAAAATTTGTTAAATTTGTAAAATTTGTAAAATTTGTAAAATTTGTAAAATTTGTAAAATTTGTAAAATTTGTAAAATTTGTAAAATTTGTAAAATTTGTAAAATTTGTAAAATTTGTAAAATTTGTAAAATTTGTAAAATTTGTAACATTTGTAAAATTTGTAAAATTTGTAAAATTTTTGTAAAATTTGTAAAATTTTTGTAAAATTTGTAAAATTTTTGTAAAATTTGTAAAATTTTTGTAAAATTTTTGTAAAATTTGTAAAATTTTTGTAAAATTTGTAAAATTTTTGTAAAATTTGTAAAATTTGTAAAATTTGTAAAATTTGTAAAATTTGTAAAATTTTTGTAAAATTTGTAAAATTTTTGTAAAATTTGTAAAATTTTTGTAAAATTTGTAAAATTTGTAAAATTTGTAAAATTTGGAAATTTTTGTAAAATTTTTGTAAAATTTGTAAAATTTTTGTAAAATTTTTGTAAAATTTGTAAAATTTTTGTAAAATTTTTGTAAAATTTGTAAAATTTTTGTAAAATTTGTAAATTTTTTGTAAAATTTGTAAAATTTGTAAAATTTTTGTAAAATTTGTAAAATTTTTGTAAAATTTGTAAAATTTGTAAAATTTTTGTAAAATTTGTAAAATTTTTGTAAAATTTGTAAAATTTTTGTAAAATTTTTGTAAAATTTTTGTAAAATTTTTGTAAAATTTTTGTAAAATTTTTGTAAAATTTTTGTAAAATTTTTGTAAAATTTTTGTAAAATTTTTGTAAAATTTTTGTAAAATTTTTGTAAAATTTTTGTAAAATTTTTGTAAAATTTTTGTAAAATTTTTGTAAAATTTGCGAAATTAACGAAAATTTGTGAAATTTACGAAAATTTGTGAAATTTACGAAAATTTGTGAAATTTACGAAAATTTGTGAAATTTACGAAAATTTGTGAAATTTACGAAAATTTGTGAAATTTACGAAATTTTGCGGAAATTTGTGAAATATACGAAAATTAGTGAAATTTACGAAAATTAGTGAAATTTACAAAAATTTGTGAAATTTGAAAATTTGTGAAATTTACGAAATATTGTGAAATTTACGAATATTTGTGAAATTTACAAAAATATTTAAAATTTACGAAAAATTGTGAAATTTACGAAAATTTGTGAAATTTACAAAAATTTGTGAAATTTACGAAAATTTGTGAAATTTACGAAAATTTGTGAAATTTACGAAAATTTGTGAAATTTACGAAAATTTGTGAAATTTACCAAAATTTGTAAAATTCACCAAAATTTGTGAAATTTACAAAAATTTGTGAAATTTACGAAAATTTGTCAAATTTACGAAAATTTGAGAAATTACGAAAATTTGTGAAATATACCAAAATTTGTGAAATTCACCAAAATTTGTGAAATTTACGAAAATTTGTGAAATTTACGAAAATTTGTGAAATATACGAAAATTTGTGAAATATACGAAAATTTGTGAAATATACGAAAATTTGTGAAATTTTCGAATATTTGTGAAATTTACAAAAAATTTGTGAAATTTACAAAAATTTGTGAAATTTACAAAAAATTGTAAAATTTGTAAAATTTGTGCAATTTACAAAAAGTTGTAAAATTTATAAAATTTGTAAAATTTGTAAAATTTGTAAAATTTGTAAAATTTGTAAAATTTGTAAAATTTGTAAAATTTGTAAAATTTGTAAAATTTGTAAAATTTGTAAAATTTGTAAAATTTGTAAAATTTGTAAAATTTGTAAAATTTGTAAAATTTGTAAAATTTGTAAAATTTGTAAAATTTGTAAAATTTGTAAAATTTGTAAAATTTGTAAAATTTGTAAAATTTGTAAAATTTGTAAAATTTGTAAAATTTGTAAAATTTGTAAAATTTGTAAAATTTGTAAAATTTGTAAAATTTGTAAAATTTGTAAAATTTGTAAAATTTGTAAAATTTGTAAAATTTGTAAAATTTGTAAAATTTGTAAAATTTGTAAAATTTGTAAAATTTGTAAAATTTGTAAAATTTGTAAAATTTGTAAAATTTGTAAAATTTGTAAAATTTGTAAAATTTGTAAAATTTGTAAAATTTGTAAAATTTGTAAAATTTGTAAAATTTGTAAAATTTGTAAAATTTGTAAAATTTGTAAAATTTGTAAAATTTGTAAAATTTGTAAAATTTGTAAAATTTGTAAAATTTGTAAAATTTGTAAAATTTGTAAAATTTGTAAAATTTGTAAAATTTGTAAAATTTGTAAAATTTGTAAAATTTGTAAAATTTGTAAAATTTGTAAAATTTGTAAAATTTGTAAAATTTGTAAAATTTGTAAAATTTGTAAAATTTGTAAAATTTGTAAAATTTGTAAAATTTGTAAAATTTGTAAAATTTGTAAAATTTGTAAAATTTGTAAAATTTGTAAAATTTGTAAAATTTGTAAAATTTGTAAAATTTGTAAAATTTGTTAAATTTGTAAAATTTGTTAAATTTGTAAAATTTGTAAAATTTGTAAAATTTGTAAAATTTGTAAAATTTGTAAAATTTGTAAAATTTGTAAAATTTGTAAAATTTGTAAAATTTGTAAAATTTGTAAAATTTGTAAAATTTGTAAAATTTGTAAAATTTGTAACATTTGTAAAATTTGTAAAATTTGTAAAATTTTTGTAAAATTTGTAAAATTTTTGTAAAATTTGTAAAATTTTTGTAAAATTTGTAAAATTTTTGTAAAATTTTTGTAAAATTTGTAAAATTTTTGTAAAATTTGTAAAATTTTTGTAAAATTTGTAAAATTTGTAAAATTTGTAAAATTTGTAAAATTTGTAAAATTTTTGTAAAATTTGTAAAATTTTTGTAAAATTTGTAAAATTTTTGTAAAATTTGTAAAAATTTTGTAAAATTTGTAAAATTTTTGTAAAATTTGTAAAATTTTTGTAAAATTTGTAAAATTTTTGTAAAATTTGTAAAATTTTTGTAAAATTTTTGTAAAATTTTTGTAAAATTTTTGTAAAATTTTTGTAAAATTTTTGTAAAATTTTTGTAAAATTTTTGTAAAATTTTTGTAAAATTTTTTTAAAATTTTTGTAAATTTTTTGTAAAATTTTTGTAAAATTTTTGTAAAATTTTTGTAAAATTTTTGTAAAATTTTTGTAAAATTTTTGTAAAATTTTTGTAAAATTTTTGTAAAATTTTTGTAAAATTTTTGTAAAATTTTTGTAAAATTTTTGTAAAATTTTTGTAAAATTTTTGTAAAATTTTTGTAAAATTTTTGTAAAATTTTTGTAAAATTTTTGTAAAATTTTTGTAAAATTTTTGTAAAATTTTTGTAAAATTTTTGTAAAATTTTTGAAAAATTTATGTAAAATTTGTAAAATTTTTGTAAAATTTGTAAAATTTTTGTAAAACTTGTAAAATTTTTGTAAAATTTGTAAAATTTGTAAAATTTGTAAAATTTGTAAAATTTGTAAAATTTGTAAAATTTGTAAAATTTGTAAAATTTTTGTAAAATTTGTAAAATTTTTGTAAAATTTGTAAAATTTGTAAAATTTGTAAAATTTTTGTAAAATTTTTGTAAAATTTGTAAAATTTTAGTAAAATTTTTGTAAAATTTGTAAAATTTTTGTAAAATTTTTGTAAATTTTTTGTAAAATTTTTGTAAAGTTTTTGTAAAATTTTTGTAAAATTTGTAAAATTTTTGTAAATTTTTTGTAAAATTTGTAAAATTTTTGTAAAATTTTTGTAAAATTTGTAAAATTTTTGTAAAATTTGTAAAATTTTTGTAAAATTTGTAAAATTTTTGTAAAATTTGTAAAATTTTTGTAAAATTTTTGTAAAATTTTTGTAAAATTTTTGTAAAATTTTTGTAAAATTTTTGTAAAATTTTTGTAAAATTTTTGTAAAATTTTTGTAAAATTTTTGTAAAATTTTTGTATAATTTTTGTAAAATTTTTGTAAAATTTTTGTAAAATTTTTGTAAAATTTTTGTAAAATTTTTGTAAAATTTTTGTAAAATTTTTGTAAAATTTTTGTAAAATTTTTGTAAAATTTTTGTAAAATTTTTGTAAAATTTTTGTAAAACTTGTAAAATTTTTTGTAAAACTTGTAAAATTTTTGTAAAATTTGTAAAATTTGTAAAATTTTTGTAAAATTTGTAAAATTTTTGTAAAATTTGTAAAATTTTTGTAAAATTTGTAAAATTTTTGTAAAATTTGTAAAATTTTTGTAAAATTTGTAAAATTTGTAAAATTTGTAAAATTTTTGTAAAATTTTTGTAAAATTTGTAAAATTTGTAAAATTTTTGTAAAATTTGTAAAATTTTTGTAAAATTTGTAAAATTTTTGTAAAATTTGTAAAATTTTTGTAAAATTTTTGTAAAATTTTTGTAAAATTTTTGTAAAATTTTTGTAAAATTTTTGTAAAATTTTTGTAAAATTTTTGTAAAATTTTTGTAAAATTTTTGTAATATTTTTGTAAAATTTTTGTAAAATTTTTGTAAAATTTTTGTAAAATTTTTGTAAAATTTTTGTAAAATTTTTGTAAAATTTTTGTAAAATTTTTGTAAAATTTTTGTAAAATTTTTGTAAAATTTTTGTAAAATTTTTGTAAAATTTTTGTAAAATTTTTGTAAAATTTTTGTAAAATTTGTAAATTTTTTGTAAAATTTGTAATATTTCTGTAAAATTTTTGTAAAATTTTTGTAAAATTTGTAAAATTTGTAAAATTTTTGTAAAATTTGTCAAATTTGCCAAATTTGTAAAATTTGTAAAATTTGTAAAATTTGTAAAATTTGTAAAATTTGTAAAATTTGTAAAATTTGTAAAATTTGTAAAATTTGTAAAATTTTTGTAAAATTTGTAAAATTTTTGTAAAATTTGTAAATTTTTTGTAAAATTTGTAAAATTTTTGTAAAATTTGTAAAATTTTTGTAAAATTTGTAAAATTTTTGTAAAATTTGTAAAATTTTTGCAAAATTTGTAAAATTTGTAAAATTTTTGTAAAATTTGTAAAATTTGTAAAATTTTTGTAAAATTTGTAAAATTTTTGTAAAATTTGTAAATTTTTTGTAAAATTTGTAAAATTTTTTGTAAAATTTGTAAAATTTTTGTAAAATTTGTAAAATTTTTGTAAAATTTGTAAAATTTTTGTAAAACTTGTAAAATTTTTGTAAAATTTGTAAAATTTTTGTAAAATTTGTAAAATTTTTGTAAAATTTGTAAAATTTTTGTAAAATTTGTAAAATTTTTGTAAAATTTGCAAAATTTTTGTAAAATTTTTGTAAAATTTGTAAAATTTTTGTAAAATTTGTAAAATTTGTAAAATTTTTGTAAAATTTGTAAAATTTTTGTAAAATTTGTAAAATTTTTGTAAAATTTGTAAAATTTTTGTAAAATTTGTAAAATTTTTGTAAAATTTGTAAAATTTTTGTAAAATTTGCAAAATTTTTGTAAAATTTGTAAAATTTGTAAAATTTTTGTAAAATTTGTAAAATTTTTGTAAAATTTGTAAAATTTTTGTAAAATTTTTGTAAAATTTGTAAAATTTTTGTAAAATTTGTAAAATTTTTGTAAAATTTGTAAAATTTTTGTAAAATTTGTAAAATTTTTGTAAAATTTGTAAAATTTTTGTAAAATTTGTAAAATTTGTAAAATTTGTAAAATTTGTAAAATTTGTAAAATTTTTACAAAAATTTTACAAAAATTTTACAAAAATTTTACAAAAATTTTACAAAAATTTTACAAAAATTTTAAAAAAATTTTACAAAAATGTTAAAAAAATTTTACAAAAAATTTACAAAAATTTTATAAAAATTTTACAAAAATTTTATAAAAATTTTACAAAAATTTAACAAAAATTTAACAAAAATTTTACAAAAATTTTACAAAAATTTTACAAAAATTTTACAAAAATTTTACAAAAATTTTATAAAAATTTTACAAAAATTTTACAAAAATTTTACAAAAATTTTACAAAAATTTTACAAAAATTTTACAAAAATTTTACAAAAATTTTACAGAAATTTTACAAAAATTTTACAAAAATTTTACAAAAATTTTACAAAAATTTTACAAAAATTTTACAAAAATTTTACAAAAATTTTACAAAAATTTTACAAAAATTTTACAAAAATTTTACAAAAATTTTACAAAAATTTTACAAAAATTTTACAAAAATTTTACAAAAATTTTACAAAAATTTTACAAAAATTTTACAAAAATTTTACAAAAATTTTACAAAAATTTTACAAAAATTTTACTAAAATTTTACAAAAATTTTACAAAAATTTTACAAAAATTTCACAAAAGTTTTACAAATTTTGCAAAAATTTTACAAATTTTACAAAAATTTTACAAAAATTTTACAAAAATTTTACAAAAATTTTACAAAAATTTTACAAAAATTTTACAAAAATTTTACAAATTTTACAATTTTTGTAAATTTTTTGTAAAATTTTTGTAAAATTTGCAAAATTTTTGTAAAATATTGTAAAATTTGTAAAACTTTTGTAAAATTTATAAAATTTGTAAAATTTTTGTAAAATTGTAAAATTTTTGTAAAATTTTTGTAAAATTTTTGTAAAATTTGTGAAATTTGTAAAATATTTGTAAAATTTTTAAAAAAATTTAAAATTTGTAAAATTTTTGTAAAATTTGTAAAACTTTTTTAAAATTTGTAAAATTTTTGTAAAATATTACAAATTTTTATAAAATTTTACAAATTTTGATAAAATTTGTAAAATTTGTAAAATTTTTGTAAAATTTTTGTAAAATTTTTGTAAAATTTTTGTAAAATTTTTGTAAAATTTTTGTAAAATTTTTGTAAAATTTTTGTAAAATTTTTGTAAAATTTTTGTAAAATTTTTGTAAAATTTTTGTAAAATTTTTGAAAAATTTATGTAAAATTTGTAAAATTTTTGTAAAATTTGTAAAATTTTTGTAAAACTTGTAAAATTTTTGTAAAATTTGTAAAATTTGTAAAACTTGTAAAATTTGTAAAATTTGTAAAATTTGTAAAATTTGTAAAATTTTTGTAAAATTTGTAAAATTTTTGTAAAATTTGTAAAATTTGTAAAATTTGTAAAATTTTTGTAAAATTTTTGTAAAATTTGTAAAATTTTAGTAAAATTTTTGTAAAATTTGTAAAATTTTTGTAAAATTTTTGTAAATTTTTTGTAAAATTTTTGTAAAGTTTTTGTAAAATTTTTGTAAAATTTGTAAAATTTTTGTAAATTTTTTGTAAAATTTGTAAAATTTTTGTAAAATTTTTGTAAAATTTGTAAAATTTTTGTAAAATTTGTAAAATTTTTGTAAAATTTGTAAAATTTTTGTAAAATTTGTAAAATTTTTGTAAAATTTGTAAAATTTTTGTAAAATTTTTGTAAAATTTTTGTAAAATTTTTGTAAAATTTTTGTAAAATTTTTGTAAAATTTTTGTAAAATTTTTGTAAAATTTTTGTAAAATTTTTGTAAAATTTGTAAATTTTTTGTAAAATTTGTAATATTTCTGTAAAATTTTTGTAAAATTTTTGTAAAATTTGTAAAATTTGTAAAATTTTTGTAAAATTTGTCAAATTTGCCAAATTTGTAAAATTTGTAAAATTTGTAAAATTTGTAAAATTTGTAAAATTTGTAAAATTTGTAAAATTTTTGTAAAATTTGTAAAATTTTTGTAAAATTTGTAAATTTTTTGTAAAATTTGTAAAATTTTTGTAAAATTTGTAAAATTTTTGTAAAATTTGTAAAATTTTTGTAAAATTTGTAAAATTTTTGCAAAATTTGTAAAATTTGTAAAATTTTTGTAAAATTTGTAAAATTTGTAAATTTTTTGTAAAATTTGTAAAATTTTTTGTAAAATTTGTAAAATTTTTGTAAAATTTGTAAAATTTTTGTAAAATTTGTAAAATTTTTGTAAAACTTGTAAAATTTTTGTAAAATTTGTAAAATTTTTGTAAAATTTGTAAAATTTTTGTAAAATTTGTAAAATTTTTGTAAAATTTTTGTAAAATTTGCAAAATTTTTGTAAAATTTTTGTAAAATTTGTAAAATTTTTGTAAAATTTGTAAAATTTGTAAAATTTTTGTAAAATTTGTAAAATTTTTGTAAAATTTGTAAAATTTTTGTAAAATTTGTAAAATTTTTGTAAAATTTGTAAAATTTTTGTAAAATTTGTAAAATTTTTGTAAAATTTGCAAAATTTTTGTAAAATTTGTAAAATTTGTAAAATTTTTGTAAAATTTGTAAAATTTTTGTAAAATTTGTAAAATTTTTGTAAAATTTTTGTAAAATTTGTAAAATTTTTGTAAAATTTGTAAAATTTTTGTAAAATTTGTAAAATTTTTGTAAAATTTGTAAAATTTTTGTAAAATTTGTAAAATTTTTGTAAAATTTGTAAAATTTGTAAAATTTGTAAAATTTGTAAAATTTGTAAAATTTGTAAAATTTTTACAAAAATTTTACAAAAATTTTACAAAAATTTTACAAAAATTTTACAAAAATTTTACAAAAATTTTACAAAAATTTTAAAAAAATTTTACAAAAATGTTAAAAAAATTTTACAAAAAATTTACAAAAATTTTATAAAAATTTTACAAAAATTTTATAAAAATTTTACAAAAATTTAACAAAAATTTTACAAAAATTTTACAAAAATTTTACAAAAATTTTACAAAAATTTTACAAAAATTTTATAAAAATTTTACAAAAATTTTACAAAAATTTTACAAAAATTTTACAAAAATTTTACAAAAATTTTACAAAAATTTTACAAAAATTTTACAAAAATTTTACAAAAATTTTACAAAAATTTTACAAAAATTTTACAAAAATTTTACAAAAATTTTACAAAAATTTTACAAAAATTTTACAAAAATTTTACAAAAATTTTACAAAAATTTTACAAAAATTTTACAAAAATTTTACAAAAATTTTACAAAAATTTTACAAAAATTTTACAAAAATTTTACAAAAATTTTACAAAAATTTTACTAAAATTTTACAAAAATTTTACAAAAATTTTACAAAAATTTCACAAAAGTTTTACAAATTTTGCAAAAATTTTACAAATTTTACAAAAATTTTACAAAAATTTGACAAAAATTTTACAAAAATTTTACAAAAATTTTACAAAAATTTTACAAAAATTTTACAAATTTTACAATTTTTGTAAATTTTTTGTAAAATTTTTGTAAAATTTGCAAAATTTTTGTAAAATATTGTAAAATTTGTAAAACTTTTGTAAAATTTATAAAATTTGTAAAATTTTTGTAAAATTGTAAAATTTTTGTAAAATTTTTGTAAAATTTTTGTAAAATTTGTGAAATTTGTAAAATATTTGTAAAATTTTTAAAAAAATTTAAAATTTGTAAAATTTTTGTAAAATTTGTAAAACTTTTTTAAAATTTGTAAAATTTTTGTAAAATATTACAAATTTTTATAAAATTTTACAAATTTTGATAAAATTTGTAAAATTTGTAAAATTTGTAAAATTTGTAAAATTTTTGTAAAATTTTTGTAAAATTTTTGTAAAATCTTTGTAAAATTTTTGTAAAATTTGCAAAATTTTTGTAAAATTTATGTAAAATTTGTAAAATTTTTGTGAAATTTGTAAAATTTTTGTAAAATTTGTAAAATTTTTGTAAAATTTGTAAAATTTGTAAAATTTGTAAAATTTGTAAAATTTGTAAAATTTTTACAAAAATTTTACAAAAATTTTACAAAAATTTTACAAAAATTTTACAAAAATTTTACAAAAATTTTACAAAAATTTTACAAAAATTTTAAAAAATTTTTACAAAAATGTTAAAAAAATTTTACAAAAAATTTACAAAAATTTTATAAAAATTTTACAAAAATTTTATAAAAATTTTACAAAAATTTAACAAAAATTTTACAAAAATTTTACAAAAATTTTACAAAAATTTTACAAAAATTTTACAAAAATTTTACAAAAATTTTATAAAAATTTTACAAAAATTTTACAAAAATTTTACAAAAATTTTACAAAAATTTTACAAAAATTTTACAAAAATTTTACAAAAATTTTACAAAAATTTTACAAAAATTTTACAAAAATTTTACAAAAATTTTACAAAAATTTTACAAAAATTTTACAAAAATTTTACAAAAATTTTACAAAAATTTTACAAAAATTTTACAAAAATTTTACAAAAATTTTACAAAAATTTTACAAAAATTTTACAAAAATTTTACAAAAATTTTACTAAAATTTTACAAAAATTTTACAAAAATTTTACAAAAATTTCACAAAAGTTTTACAAATTTTGCAAAAATTTTACAAATTTTACAAAAATTTTACAAAAATTTTACAAAAATTTTACAAAAATTTTACAAAAATTTTACAAAAATTTTACAAAAATTTTACAAATTTTACAATTTTTGTAAATTTTTTGTAAAATTTTTGTAAAATTTGCAAAATTTTTGTAAAATATTGTAAAATTTGTAAAACTTTTGTAAAATTTATAAAATTTGTAAAATTTTTGTAAAATTGTAAAATTTTTGTAAAATTTTTGTAAAATTTTTGTAAAATTTTTGTAAAATTTGTGAAATTTGTAAAATATTTGTAAAATTTTTAAAAAAATTTAAAATTTGTAAAATTTTTGTAAAATTTGTAAAACTTTTTTAAAATTTGTAAAATTTTTGTAAAATATTACAAATTTTTATAAAATTTTACAAATTTTGATAAAATTTGTAAAATTTGTAAAATTTTTGTAAAATTTTTGTAAAATCTTTGTAAAATTTTTGTAAAATTTGCAAAATTTTTGTAAAATTTATGTAAAATTTGTAAAATTTTTGTGAAATTTGTAAAATTTTTGTAAAATTTGTAAAATTTTTGTAAAATTTGTAAAATTTGTAAAATTTGTAAAATTTGTAAAATTTGTAAAATTTGTAAAATTTGTAAAATTTCTAAAATTTCTAAAATTTTTGTAAAATTTTGTAAAATTTGTAAAATTTTTGTAAAATTCGTAAAATTTTTAAACTGAGGATTTCAAATAAAATTGTTCCTTTCAAAAACATTTTGGATACAAAAAAAATTCAAGCTGCATTTTCAACCTCAAGTCTCATCTAAACTGAAATTTTTTTTATCTCCCTCACAAACAATTTTTTTCGAGTTTACATCAGATCTTGATGTTTCTTGACATTGAGCTTCCGATTTTTCATAGGAACTATTTTCGAGAACGGGCATCCAGCTTGAAAATTCAGAATGGTCACAAATAGTGGCACTCAAAATCGAATACTGAGGAAACAAGTTTTTGGAGCTGTGACCTGGATTGTTTATTACATTTCGATTATGTTCCAGGAAGTACTCACCTATCGTTTTAGCCATACGAGTGAAAAAGGAATCTTTTATGATCTATTGCTGGTACAGGATTTTACGTGTTCTATAAGCCAGTTACTAAGAAAATCGGTAGCTTCCAATCAAACATCGAGTGAGGATAGATGGCCACATTATTGCTTTGCTGACTAGTCTAAATATATGATAACTCCCGTAATTTCTATTCCATATATTTCAGTTTTTGCTGTGCACCAGGTTCTGAACCCCTGGCTTAAATAAATGCTCCTGGAAAGACTCAACTGATGATAAAATAGATGTCGAACAAGACTCGACGTCCCGTTGAAATATGTACACATTGAGCTCGGTCGGATCGTACCTGGGTACTATAAAGATTTCGAAAGAACTGACACAGAAATGTCAAGCTATGACAGCTACCTCAAAAGTTTGATATTCTGTCTATAGCACGCAAATGACGTTACTGGCGACAAGCCCTCTGTGCAAAACTAGTGCGTCTACACGCCAGCTCACAGCGTTGAGATCGACGGCGCAGTCACCGATTCGGGTTTGTAATGCGTGGGTCTACTGAAGCATGGGGTTAACTGTTTCAAAAACTCCAGTGCTCCAGTGAGCGCAGATTTTGAATGGCAGTCGTAATGCACGGACAAAATGGTGCGTATAGTTAAAACTCATAATCGGGTGATCTGTGTAGGGATAACTTGAAATTGCATTCAATACAAGTAAATCGACCATAGTATCAATTAGAACAGTTTTACCTATTCAGATAGCTTGTCATAGTTTGCTGAATATTAGAAAGACGGTTTAGTTTTTATAAAACCATTGACAAGCCATGTACCAATTAAAAATACCATACTTCGGAATTGATTCTCTAGTGATATCAAACGTTGAGCTTTTAAAAAGTGAATTAGTTGACGTAATACTACATATCGTACATACCGAAATTGTTTTCAAAGCTGGTCAGTTCTTACCTGTAAAAAAAGAAAAATGTTGAATTAGATATATTTTACGGAAAAGATTGACGCTAATAGTTGTATTAACAAATCTTTTTAGAAGCTGTGCTTTTTTTCAATTTCTACTAAAACTTAAACTACAAAGAAATTCTAATTCGAAGTATCGATGATCCAAATAAAACACACATGTCAATTATCCCGCAATTTCCATCTACTCCTCCAGCCAGACAGTATTTTTTCAAATCGAAAATGCCCTTTCCCTTTCCCATCATGCTGTCCCGCCGGAGAACCAGATTAATGGCCCGCCCAGTACAGACTTCCAATACTCATAAATCTTTTAACTAAATTGACCAAACATTCGGACGAAAATGTTTCGAACCCGTCTCACATCCAACGAAAAAGCAGGACCATAAAGAAACACTTTATGTTTCTTATTTTACTGCATCTTGGTCAACTTTGAAGAAGCTCTGCACTGACTGGACCCTCCCGCTCCCGAGCGAGCCGGTCACTCTGGGGACCAGTAAAACTGGCAAACTTTGGGCAGTAAATTGTGTTCTAGTTCTTTTTTCCTGTTGTATCGATGCATGTCCAAGACGACGGACGATATGAGGGTCGACGTCCTGTGACTGGCCGACCGGTTCGGGTCGGTTGTGCACGAGAATAAGAAATTACACAATCTGTCGCCGGAATCAATAAAATCTCGGTTCATCCAAAATTGGCCGACAGCAGAAAGATCATTCGATTCGTCCTCCTGCTCTCGTGTACTGGGTGTACGTAAATCGAATATAAACAGATTCAGTGCACATACAACACGTGTCACGGCAAGACTTCCAACTTCGTCCAAGACGTTTTGTACTGTGTCCGGAGAATTTTCCGCACACTATCAAATATAGGGGAGAGTTCATCTCCCTGGAAACGATGGCCGACGAGGTGAGGGGTCCTACAGTGTGCGATCAATAAAAGTTCAACGAGGCTGTATGGCCGAATGTGTACGACACGGTCCCGTTTGGGATGGTAGGAGGTTGCAGCGGCAGCGGCAGCAGGGTGGAAGTAACAAACTTTAGCCTACTATGCCCGAACTCGTTAACTTTTTGTCCAAGGTCTGCTGGTGCTGGTTGTTTCTCTCCCCGAGTGATTTCTTTGCCTGCTGTCTCGGGGAGGGAAAGTTTCACTGCAGGCTGCTGGTCTGTTCTTTAGGAAACTTGGTACATATACTGACTGAGTTCATTGAAAGTTGGGGGTTCATCATATGTGTGCGTGCTGTTGTACCTACCCGCGATGTTCTGCTTTTATTTCTAATCATAGATTTGGCAGGATTTGTCGTTTCCGGTTGGGTTTAGCTTTCTGAAGCATATATTTGGATGTGTTTCGCAATCATGTGAAAAGGTTCTGAAGATTGCCAAATTATTATTTTTTCTTGGTAATTAACATTGTATCTAACCGAATTCTAGATATACTCCACCCCAAAAGTTTGCCTTAAGATATAAAAATGAAAGACTTTTTAACGACATTCAATTAGCTAGAGATTACTGGGTAGGGAAAGTCATGAAAATTTAAAGTCATAGTACTCAAGTGAGAGCAAGGATGTGAGGTTCTTACAGTAAAGAGGGACGAGTCTGTCTTTACCAGGAGGCATGTTGGTGGACTTGAGTGATTCGTAGTTATGCTGCCTAAGCTCGACTCCTGCCAACAGAAGACAATAGATTAGCCTGTAGGATTTTAAGGCTGTTTCTAATGACCCTGCCACTTCTAGTTTTTCGATCTGTATATTAAACACCCTTGCTCTCACTTAAGTACTATGACCCTAAATTTTCATAACTTTCCCTACCCACTAATCTCTAGAATGTCGTTGAAAAGTAAAAAAAAAATGTGACTAATTATTAGTTGAAATAAAAAGGGACAAAAATTAAATGAAATACGTTTGAGTTATCGACTGGATGTATATTATAAAGGGTGTCCCACATTAAATTGCATCTCGGAAAAAACGTTGTAGAAAATCCCGAGTGGACCGATTCTTTTCAAACTTTCAGACAATAACATATTTCATTCAACTTCAATACCATATTCGAACGCTCGCATCTTACGCTTAACACCACTCATTAGGTTCTATACAACATCTGGTTCCAGCTTCTACTGTACGGAAACCCACTTTTTCTTCATGTCTTCCTTAGATTTGACCTCCTTGGAACGCTACCGTAATGTCTGCTTCATAATTGCTCAGTATTTTCGATGGATCTTAGCTCCGCTTGGAGGGGTTCAAATCATTGGGTACGAAAGTGACTCCGTTGGCTTCGTACCACTTCAGGACAAAATTTGAATAGTGACGCGAAGCTAGATCCGGCCAGAAGATCGTAGGGCCCTCGTGTTGCTTTAACAGAGGAAGCAAACGCTTCTGTAGACACTCCTTGTGGTAGATTTTCCCGTTTACAGTCCCTAGATTCACTAACGGCTCACTCCGTTTGCCGCATGAGCAGATCGCTTGTCAAATCATGTATTTATTGGCAAGCGTTGAAAGTTTTTGCTTCCTTACTTCCTCCGGAACATCAAACTTGTGCTGGGCGGTGAAGGACGGTAGCCCCGGAAGCTGCCAGAAGTCCGCCTTGGCGTAAGTCTCATCATCCATGGTGAGACAATGAGGTTTTGTTAGCGTCTGGGTGTGCAGTTTCCGGGCCCGTGACTTTCCCACCGTATTGTGCCATTTATCACGATTTGGAGCTTTTTGCATTTTGCTCGTATGCAGTCCCTCCAGATCCTTGGCTCTCTGAACGAAAGACTTGGACAGATTTAACACATCCATAACAGAAGCATTGGGATTCCGCTGAAACGCCTGTGGTCCTAATCACTAATAGAGCATCCATTGTGACCGCATTTATCCTTCCGTTCGATGTTCAGAGTTCCCGATTGTTTTCCGATGTCCCGATGAGAGAGTTGAGGATTTTCCAGGTGCTTGCGCATAATAAATTCGCGACGTTGCTTTTCGGGTGACGCTATTTTTTCCAATTTTCGAAAAACTGACAGCGATAAAAATACAGTGTAAACAATACACTCTAAATTATTTCTACCCAAATTTTCAAAAGAATATACGAAATGGGTTTTTTCTACAGCGTTTTTTCCGTGAAGCAATTTGATGTGGGATGCCCAAAAATAATTTTTTTCACCTCAGATTGTATAATTTCATATTTTGAAAAAAAGGTGGGTCAAACACAAGATAGTTTAATAAACTTTAAGACCCTCTTTGAATTTTTCATCCATTTTTTGCATTGTCAATTTCAAGGGGTTTTCGCATGCCAGTTAATGCCATGCCAAAAAATCCACTATATTTTTCTAACCCGTTTTCGAGAAAAAGAATGAGCCAGAAAGCAGAATTTAAAACTAACATGCCCTCTTAAATGTTTCACTACTAACTTCACCACATTGACACGAATCTATAAATATAGCTCAATCATTTCAGCATCACTCGCAATGAACGTTTCTCTGTAACTCTTTTTTTTCGTTTGCGAATTAAACCAGTGTTTCGATTTACCCTTTCTTCAAATTGACGAAATATATCAGATTCTAGTCAATTTTTTGCAAAACTTTGCTGTGGTGTGGGTGGGCGACTTTTCAGGTTTTTTTTTTGGCTGATGAATTTACTATCATTTGATTTACATGCCATCCAGTAGTTGTATCTATCTCGCGGCAATTTTTATCATGTTATTGAATAGAGTAAGAATTTTTAATCGAGATCGTTTTACTATACTTTAAAAAATAGTTTCAATTAAAGTTGCTGCACCTTAAGCACCAAAGTGGTACCAATTGCAAAGACGGAGAGTGTTATCGAAAATGCCGTTCAATATTATTTTATACATGAGTAGTATTTCATGATTTTGTGAACTGTTTCAGGATATTGGATCGTTGCTAATACATTAGGAATTATGAACCAGTTCCCGAATCCGTAAAAAATATTTTAAAATTTTGTCATTTGTTAAACGGACACGCATGGTACGTCATGACTATTATACTAGGAATTTTGAACCAGTTGCTGAATATGTGAATATTATTTCATGATTTTGTGAAGTATTGCACGGACTTTTGGCTATACGGTGGTCAGTCAGTCGTAACTGTTAAATTAGAAATCATGAACCAGTTCACGAATACATTAATAATATTTGATGATTTTGTGAACTATTTCACGAGGACAGATGTTGAATCGTGGATAATATTAAATTGTGGATAATTAAAATATTGAATTGGTTTACAAGGATTGAAATGAATCATGAATAAAATTCCGAGTTTCGTGAAATAGTTCAGCAGAAAATATCCAGACAGTTTTATGAATAATGTTCATAAAGTTGTGAACTAGTTCACGTACAGAAAATCGGTGCAGTAATGACATTGCGGAAACCGTTACTGAAGTTCACACAACAAAAAACAAATATCTCATCTTATAAAAGCGTTATGCGGCGTTACAAAAGGGAAATTGCACAAAATTACAAAACATCATTATTTTTGTTCATGGTCCTGTTTTTGTAACGTAAAAATGCGATTGTTACAGAATTCATGGCACCTTATTCATGATTTTTTTCCGAGTAGTAAAATTACGAAACAAACCACACCCGCTTTTCTTTTCTGCCGACTTTAATTATTTTTAATTTTGATACTACGCGTTGGCGATACTGGTTTGCTAGTACATACGTAAAAACTCGTTGAAAATGTAAAAATGTTCGCGTTGTTCCCAAAAGTTGCTAATGTGTGTGTTGTTTTCAAGAAAGTTGTAGTTAATTAAAAAACCGATTTAATCCACCTAGCAGTGAGATGAGACATTTCTTACACATATCACTGTTGGATTATTCATTAGTTTGCAGAACTCATGCGAAGTAGTAAATCAAAATTATCAAATACACGAATCAAATTATATTAGCTTAATTAATGAAAATTTAGACTATATTTAGAAATAAGTATAAGATTAATAGAATGAATTGACTCAAACTAACAAATTGAATGAAATAAATAAATGGAATGACTGAACCTGAAATGAATAAAATTAAAGATATGAACAAAATGAATTAAATGAATAAAATGAATCAAAAGAATTAAATGAATCAATTTAATTTAAGGGTTCAAATGAATGGAATGAACTAAGAAACTAAAATGAATAAAGAATAAATTAAATGAATAAATGAAACAAACGAACCAAATAAATAAAATGAAGTGAATTGACAAAATGAATAAAAAAGAAGAAAATGCATTGATTGAAATGATAAATTAATCGATGTTGTAAGGTTATAAATTAATAGAAAAAATAAATCGTGTCAGAAGCATTGTTTGGATGAAATGAATAAAACTGAAAAAATAGTCAGGTTCATGAAATGTTCTTCATTTTAAACAAAATGTATGAACTGGAAAAATGAATAGAATGCATTGAATGAAAACAGGGAATAAAATAAGTGAAATGAATGATATGACTAAAATGCACGAAATGAATAAACTGATCAGAGTGAATCCAAATGATAAAACGAATAAAGTAGATTAAGTGAACGCTGATTAACAAAATTAATAAAAAGATGCTGAATGAAACAATTAATTAAAATGCAATGATCATTTAAAGTTAAAGTTAAAAAACATTTTTGAATAAAATAAGAAAATAGATAATCCAGATTGTACGAATTTGAGAACCATTACATCAGAAAGTTATGAAATGATTTTGAAAATTGTATCTTCCGAGAAAAGGCTAATTAATATACAATGGGATTTCTAGGGCTTCTATCCTTTTTTTGTTTTAGTCTTTTCGTTTTTACGCTTCTTTACTTGACGGCATCGTTTTAAGATTATTTAGTGTTTCAACATTATTGATAGACCTTAATTAGTTATCAGGAACCTGGAACGTTCAATTTGCTTTGGAAATCAAAGTTTACTTTTTGGTCATATATTCCCGAAAAATATTGTACAGAATAGAATTTGCTGGTCCAGTAATTTAACGCGCAGTTGAATATAGTAAAGTGAGACAAGGTCACATGACACATTCTTTCGTGACGTTTACAACGATTTGACGAATCTTCATTCGACAAATATGTCATAACTTTATCAAATTAACGCCTACATCAAAACTTATTACAGATTCGGAAAGTAGACAAAATCTCACGAAAACCCTTTGAACAGAGAGCAAAAGATGGAGAATGCGATTTGTAAAAGAGACAAGTAGATATTTCAAAGTTTTCATTTGAATTAAAATAAATAGTGTGAAGTGTCTAAGTTATGTCGATAGCGTAAAAGGCGTGCTTTCAGTTGATTATAATGCAGTCTCTTTCCAGTCATCCTTATAGTTTGCATATTGTTTCGTTCGGAATTCTCGTTCAGGAAATATGGATAAATAAGCCCTGTACAATCCAATACTGTGAAAAAGAAATGGTTCAAACTGTCAGGATGGCAAAAATGTAATCAGATCAACTATCTGTCCAATGCATAAACTCTGATTGCAATCCTCGCTAATTTACTTGTACAATATAGAAAACTCGAACGAAACGTGTGCTGAATTATCCAATGCCTCACTACTAATTGTGACTTCCATTGAAACTTCAATTGAAGTGTACTCAGTATAGAGCAGATATGGACGAGGATTAGACGAGTTAGAAGACACCTTGTACTTGCATCCCCCATTGAGAGTGGGGACTTTAGGAGACTTCTTTTCCCGGATCTAATTCGTGGATATTTTTGGGCTTTGATCCGTTATTTTTCATGAAAGTTCATACCAATATAAAGTATGTGCATTTTCAATAATATCATCACAAAAAGGTGTTCTCAGTTTTCACATGACATATTTGAGCATATGTTTTATTCAAAATTCAATAGAGATACGAAGAGTTGAAATATCGCACGTGGAATGTCCCACCTCCCAGTTAAGCCACATATTTTTCTGAGATAGCCATTAATTTTCTTTATTATAGTGTTTATACAAGCTTTGAATGAAACAGAAATAAATTTGAGTTGATGTAGTTTTCGATGGTCACCTGTCTACCCATAGTGCAACGTTTCGAAATACCAATTCCACCTTGAAAATAGTTATAGTTTTCCCATAAGGCAAATATTTTGCAAATTTTCTCGGACTACAAATATTTTATTTGATATGTAGGATGTATTATTAAACTTGTTTCCGCGAGTCTCTTGTACACTAAAATGCAAAGAAAATAATAGGGTAACAGACAAAAAATAGTTTTGTTTTCTCAAACCTTCACAATTACATCGCACACATGAAATTAGCTTGAATATTAATAAAGATTAGCAGAGAATCTTATCACACAACTTAGAAATGGATAGAGAAATAGCAAGATAGATGTGAGTCGTGACAGTTGTTACCAACATGAAGAAAGAGAGAGAGTGAAAGAGAGAGTGAGATAGATATGGGGAGGGCATGTGAGGCCATGCCAGATCTTATTTTTATAGGTATATTATGCGATATATTGATTCCTTACATCCTTATTATAAATAATGTAAGTAGTAATTTTTGCGCCATAACCAATATAATCTAAATTTTGCAAAGAGCTAAATTTTTGCTAGAGTTTTGGGATTCAAAAATACAGTTTCTTTCGGTGATGCCACGAGTATAATTGTATGAGAAGTCTTATCTCACTACTAGGTGAATTACTTGATGATATATACCATCCAATATTTACTTCACGATTGAACGCAACGCCTAATCCAAGGGATAAATACATGAACTCTAGAAAAAAATCACTATGAACGCATTATTTTGTTTTTGTAGTGAACTTACATATTGATTTTTGAGAAATAGTTCAATTATTATATAGGTAATTCACAAAATGTTTTCAAAATCGAATTCCTTGAATCACGTAGATGTGTTTTCATACGCTGATGTTCAAAATCGGTTTAGTTTTGCCCCTAAAACACCAGTAAAGCAATACTCTATATGAAACGGTCTCCTTTTTAATTAGTGAAAATTGGTGAGCGAGGAATACAAATACAAAATGTTTAATATCTCCGTCGCTCGTGAGCGGATTTTGACAATATATAGCTTGATAGAAAGGTATTTTTACAAATTATGAAAGGTTTCTAATTATGTGCAGTTTGTTGGACAACGTTGCTTTGTTTGAAAGTTATTTACTAAAAACCTGCAATGTTTTGACAAAATGACCTATATCTCAGAAAGTAAACAACATATCGAAAATCAAAAATAATAGTGTCAAATGGCAATGTTAGGCCTTTCATTTGAAACTAGTTTCATTAAGATCGGTTCAGCCATTGCTGAGATAATTACATGATATTTTGTACATACATACATACACACATACACACACACACATACAGACATTGTCTCAATTTGTCGAGCTGAGTCGATTGGTATATGAAACTCGGCCCTCCGGGCCTCGGAAAAAGTTTTCAAAGTTTGAGCGAATCCTATACATTTCTTTTGTAAGAAATGTAAAACAAACGAATCAAATAAATAAAATGAGCTGGAGTGATAAAATGAATAAAAAGAAGAAAATGAGCAGAATTAAATGCATTGATTAAAATGAAAAATTGAACTACAGTAAAAGGTTATAAATTAATATAAAGAAATAAATTGAATCAAATAAATTATTTGGATGAAATGATTAAAACTGAAAAAGTAGTCAGATTATTAAAATGAAGAAACTGAACAAAATGAATAAACTGGAAAAAATTAATAAAATGCATACAATGAAAACAATGAATGATATGAGTAAAATGCACAAAAAGAATGAACTGATCAGAGTGAATCCAAAGAATGAAACGAATAAAATAAGTAAAATGAACGCAGATGAACAAAACGAATCAAAAGATGCGGAATGAAATTATCAATTAAAATGAAATGGTCATATATTTGAAGCCAAACACATTTTTGAATAAAGATAATGAATAAACCGGATTGTACGAAATGAAAACCAGAAATTTGCATCAGAAAGTTTTGAAATGTTTTTGAAAATCCCAAAGGCTAATAAATATGCAATGGACTTTCTAGGGCTTCCATCTTTTTTTGGTTTTATTCTTTTTGTTTTCATGCTTCTTTACTTGACGAATTCAAAGTTTACTTTTTGGTCACATATTCCCGAAAAAAGATTTATGTGCAGAACAGAATTTACTGGTCCAGTATTTTAACGCGCAATTGAATATAGTAAAGTGAGACAAGGTCACATGTGCTTTCAAGCCCCTTGAACAGAGAACGACAGAGGGAGAATGCGATTCGTGAATGAGACAGGTAGATATTTCAAAGTTTTTATTTGCATTGAAGTAAATAGTGTGAAATGTCTAGGCTATGTCGATTGCATAAAAGCCGTGTTTGTATTGTTTCGTTCGGAATTCTCGTGCAGGAAATATGGATAAATAAGTCCTATACAGACCAATATTGTGAAAAAGAAATGGTTCAAACTACTCAGTATATCCAAATATGGACGACGATAAGTTAGAAGACACATTGTAGTTGCATCCCCCATCGAGAGTGGGTACTTTGGGGACTTCTTTTCCTGGATTTAATTTGTGGCTATTTTTGGTCTTTGATCCGTTATTTTTCATGAAAGTTCGTACCAATACAACGAATGCGCAACGTTCCGTCTTCCATCTGCACGCCACCATAGATGGTACGCAACACTTTTCGTTCGAAAACTCCAAGGGTGCGTTGGTCCTCCACGAGCATAGTCCAGGTCTCGTGGCCGTAGAGGACCACCGATCTAATCAGCGTCTTGAAGATAATCAACTTCGTGCGGCGGCGAATTTTGTTCGACCGGAGCGTCCTCGAGGAGCGAGGAGTCCAAAGTAGGCACGATTTCCCGCTATGATCCGTCTCTGAATTTCATTGTCGTCGGTTACCAGTGAGCCCAAATACATGAATTCGTCGACCATCTCGATTTCGTCACCGTCAATCCGAACTCGGGTGGGAGGTTCACATTGTCGTCTCTAGAACCTCTTCTTCTCATGTATTTTGTCTTCGAAATCCTGGCTTCAGCTTTCAGTCTTTGAGCATATATTTCATTCAAAATTCAATAGAGATACGAATAGTTTAAATATCGCACGTGGAATGTCTCTTTTGAAAATTTCCATCGTCAAACTTTCATATTACCCAGTTAAGCCAAATATTTTTCTGATATAGCCATGAATTTCCTTAATTATAGTGTAGAAACAGGCTTTGAATACAATTGAATTAAAGTTAAGTTGATGTAGCAGCTGACAAAAATAGTTTTGTTTTCTCAAACCTTCGCAATTACAATTAATAAATATTTCAGATTGGCAGAAGATCTTATCACACAACTTAGAAATGCATACAGAAATAGCTAGATAGATGCGATAGAAGAGAGACAGAGAGAGAAAGAGAGGGAGAGAGAGAGAGAGAGAGAGATGGGGGGGGGGGCGTGTGAGGAATGGCAAATGATGGTTAATGCACTGACATTATTTTTATAGGTATATTATTATGATATATTGATTCTTACATTCTAATCATAAATAATGTAAGTAGTAATTTTTGCTCCATAACCAGTATAACCTAAATCTTGCAAAAGAGCTAAATTTTCGCTAGATTTTTGGGCTTCAAACATATAGTTGCTTTCGGTGACGCCACAAGTATAATTATATTAGAAATCTTTTATCTCACTACTAGGTGAATTACTTGTTGATCTGTGTATTGATATACCATCCAACATTTACCTCATGATTGAACGCAATGCCTAATCCAAGGAATAAATACTAGAACTCACTGTTTCTTTATCAACGCATTATTTTGTCTTTGAAGTGAACTTATATATTGATTTTTGGGAAATAGTTCATTTATTATAAAGGTAATTCACGAAATGTTCTCAACATCGAATTCCTTGAATCACGTAGATGTGTTTTCATACCCCGATATTCAAAATTGGTTTAGTTTTGCCCCTAAAACACCAGTAAAGCAATACTCTGTATGAAACAATCTCATTTTTAATTGGTGTAAATTGGTAAGCGAGAACTAAAAATACAAAATGTCTAATATCTCCGCCGCTCGTGCACGGATTTAGACAATCTATAGCTTGTTAGAAAGGTATTTTTACAAGCTTTCTATTTATGTGCAGTTTGAGAGACAATATTATATTGTTCGAAAGTTATTTGCAAAAAACCTGTTGTATTTTGACAAAATCGCCCATATCTCAGAAAGTAAACAATATATCGAAAATCAAAAATAATAGTGTCAAATGGCAACGTTTGGCCTTTCATTTGAAACTAATTCTATTATGATCGGTTCAGCCATTGCTGAGATAATTACATGACATTTTGTACATACATACATACACACATACACACACACACACACATACAGACATTGTCTCAATTTGTCGAGCTGAGTCGATTGGTATATGAGACTCGGCCCTCCGGGCCTCGGAAAAAGTTGTCAAAGTTTGAGCGAATCCTATACATTTCTTTTGTAAGAAATGTAAAAATATGAAACATTTCATGCGAATACAATGGCAATCTTTGCCAACAGAATGGTATGGCAGCGCTCCATCCTGGGCATTGGTCACGCCGAAGAGTAATTTGTTCAGTTCTTCGTCATTTTGAAAGGCTAGGTCTTTTTGTGTCCACGGGCTGCGTTTTATGCCAGCTCCAATATTTCGCCGGTAAGATATTCCATTGCTGCTGCCAACCAGACGGATACTCCGGTGTACTAGCCCTTTCTCAGCAGATGGTGAATTAGACCGACAGGAAACCAGAGACCGGCATGAAACGAGCGGGATTCCTTTCACCTTTTCTCATTTACTGCATCCAGACATACCGAGCGCTGTAGTCAGTACAAATGTAACGCACTCGCATACGACCTCCAGTTTTGTACTTCGTTCAGTTTATGTTCGAAGTGAAATGGGCTGGCCATCGAATGAAATCAGTTCACTGTCATCGTGCTTCGAACAAAAACTGTTCAAGATTTGCGGATCGGTGCAAGTGATTAGCAGGAACCAATCAGCCATGAGCTTCAGTCAGATGATTTAGCATCGGTTTTCCCTTGTGTGTATGCCAATTTCATCCCGACGGATATAAAAATAATAGTAGTGAATAATAGTGAAGGAAAATATGTTTAAATTTAATGTTTGGATGACGGCTTGATAGCGCTGATAAGGTGCAGATCATTTCCTTTTCAGTGTGGATTTTGTGTAGCTCAAAAATTGAGTCACTTCCGTCAACATCAGGTGTGAACACTGACAGATGCGGGGTATCACGATCGTTCTGGGTGGCCAATGTGATCAAAGCGACTACGGGCCCGCATATCTAAGCAATTTAACACCCGTTTCAATAAGTTTTGCATCATCTGGGTACCATGGTGGTACCAGTTTATATAAGGATTTACTGTATGGCCGAACTTCTAAACCAGAAACTCCGGAAGCGGATGTCGGATCGGAATAAAATTCAATAGTAACCTGTGCCTTTCATTTGAGACTAAATTTGAGAAAATCGGTTCGGTTATCTTCGAGTAACCGATGTGCGATTGTTGGTCACATACGTACACACATTTCCCTAACTCGACCAAGTGAGTCAAATCGTATAAGAATTTCGTTCTCTGTTAACAAGTCGATTTTTGGAGTGATTGCATAACCTTTCTATAGGAGAACGGCAATCAGGTTTATATGGGAAGCGACCAAATTTTCGAAAAGTGAAATATTTTCTGATGGTGAAAATAAAACATAGGATTATTCAGTTCCATCACCTACGCCATTCAGTTCTGATACCATTCCACACGTGAGTCTAAGCAGAAAGTTTTGTTTTTCAGACCACCCTTAATCACGTACTTTAAAGCGACAGCGTTGGAATTAAGGTTTCAGTGTAGATCTAAGATGTTAAAATAGAGGCTAAATTTCAAGATTTGGCAATGCGTACTCGTCCCAAGTTTATCGAAAAGTACAAGTCGTAATACGGACAAATGGAATCTGTTACTTCTGGTGCTCTCGAGAAATTTCTATATTATGTGGTGATGAAATGGATCGGAAAAATTCTATTCTCCTGCCTGACTGTTCAATTGCTCCCATCGTGCACAGATCCTTTCGAACCAGTACTGGAATTAGAAATACATCGTGGAAAATCTTGCGCGGAAAATAGAGTGAGATTGCATCACAACCCATTGCCTGCTCATCAACTGCCATCGAATCCAAAACACAGTCTTCAATACGGTCACCTGAACCACACAAGACTGGCAACTTTGTAGCAGTAGTTTAGTCCACAATGACAACTGTAAAAGCAGCGTCCAGCTTCCCCACGAAGTTATTAGGCAGCTCCATCAGCAAAGAGCAGCATTAGACCGAACCGGTCATTAGACCGAACCGGTCATTAGACCGAACCGGTCATTAGACCGAACCGGTCATTAGACCGAACCGGTCATTAGACCGAACCGGTCATTAGACCGAACCGGTCATTAGACCGAACCGGTCATTAGACCGAACCGGTCATTAGACCGAACCGGTCATTAGACCGAACCGGTCATTAGACCGAACCGGTCATTAGACCGAACCGGTCATTAGACCGAACCGGTCATTAGACCGAACCGGTCATTAGACCGAACCGGTCATTAGACCGAACCGGTGATTCGACCGAACCGGTCATTCGACCGAACCGGTCATTAGACCGAACCGGTCATTAGACCGAACCGGTCTTTAGACCGAACCGGTCATAAGACCGAACCAGTCATTAGACCGAACCGGTCATTAGACCGAACCGGTCTTTAGACCAAACCGGTCATAAGACCGAACCAGCCATTAGGCCGAACCGGTCATAAGACCGAACCGGTCATAAGACCGAACCGGTCATTAGACCGAACCGGTCATTAGACCGAACCGGTCATTAGACCGAACCGGTCATTAGACCGAACCGGTTATTAGACCGAACCGGTCATTTGACCGAACCGGTCATTTGACCGAACCGGTCATTTTGCCCGAACCGATTATTAGACCGGTCTTTAGACTGAACCGGTCTTTAGACCGAACCGGTCTTTAGACCGAACCGGTCTTTAGACCGAACCGGTCTTTAGACCGAACCGGTCTTTAGACCGAACCGGTCTTTAGACCGAACCGGTCTTTAGACCGAACCGGTCTTTAGACCGAACCGGTCTTTAGACCTAATGCCATGTGCAGCGTTCCCTCGGAAATATTCAAATGAAACACTCTACAAGCAAAATATAAAGTCGGGCCAGCGCGAATCGCTGTCGAGTATGTGAATAAACGGCATTTAATTTAAAAAGAATCGAATTTAATTCGATCGACCCCGTCTTCGTAGTTTTCAACAAAAATGGCATGAAAAATTCACGTGAAATTTTTGTGAATAGTTCTATTGACGCATGACATATCCGACTTAACCACTCGTGATATTTGTGCAGTCCAGTCAATATGACTATTGATAGCATAAACAGGAAATACATCTATTGTTCGACATATTGCTTTAAAATGAATCATCACATTCTGATAACTTCAAAAGGGTTGTACCATACTGTGGTGGAAAAGGGTTTCCAATCATAATCTACAGTGACGCCAATGTGCACCACATAATTTGGGGCAGGTCAGTTGTCCATTTGAGATGCACCGAATTGATGGAATACTTAAGTAGCACAAATCTGCATACACCTAATGTAGGAAACCGCCCAATATTTGCACGATCGGGCAGAGAAGCGGTGTTAGGTGCAACTCTCTGCTCTGACGGAATTACGCGTGAGTTGGCAAATTGGTTCGCACCAAACGAGCTGGAGCCGTCGTTATCTGATCATAAGTACCCCGCCTTTGGTCATTAAAACGTTTAGATGTAGCACGCTCTTGCGATTCTATTGTGTAATAATTCAATTTCAAATAAGTGGTTGTATATTTAATATATTTAAGTATGTGGACTTTGCTTGATTGTAAGTTCCAACTCCTTTCGATCAAACCGTTGATGCGTGCAGATCATTTCTACTTCAGTGTGGATTTTCTGTAGCTCAAAAATTGAGTCACTTCCCTCAACATCAGGTGTGAACACTGACAGATGCGGGGTATCACGATCGTTCTGGGTGGCCAATGTGATCAAAGCAACTACGGGCCTGCAAATCTAACCAATTTAAGACCCGTTTCAATAAGTTTTGCATCATCTGGGTACCATGGTGGTACCAGTTTATATAAGAATTTACTGTATGGCCGCACTTCAAAACCAGTGGTTCCGGGACTGGATGTCGGATCGGAATAAAATTCAATAGTAACCTGTGCCTTTCATTTGAGACTAAATTTGAGAAAATCGGTTCGGTTATCTCCGAGTAACCGATGTGCGATTGTTGGTCACATACGTACATACATTTGCGTAACTGGACCAAGTGAGTCAAATCGTATAAGGATTTCGGATTCTGCTAAAAAGTCGATTTTTAGATTGATTGCGTAACATTTCTATAGGAGAAAGGAAATCTGGTTTATATGGCAAACGATCAAATTTTCGTGAAGTGGAATATTTTCTGATGGTGAAAATGAAACTTAGGTTTATTCAGTTCCATCACCTGCACCATTCAGTACTGATACCATTCAACACGTGAGTCTAAGCAGAAAGATTTGTTTTCCAGGCCAACCTTAATCACGTACTTTAAAGCGACAGCGTTGGAATTAAGGTTTCCGTGTAGATCGAAGATGTTAAAATAGAGGTAAAATTTCAAGATTTGACAATGCGAACCGGTCAATAGACCGAACCGGTCAATAGACCGATCCGGTCAATAGACCGATCCGGTCAATAGACCGATCCGGTCAATAGACCGATCCGGTCAATGGACCGAACCGGTCAATGGACCGAACCGGTCAATAGACCGAACCGGTCAATAGACCGAACCGGTCAATAGACCGAACCGGTCAATAGACCGAACCGGTCAATAGACCGAACCGGTCAATAGACCGAACCGGTCAATAGACCGAACCGGTCAATAGACCGAACCGGTCAATAGACCGAACCGGTCAATAGACCGAACCGGTCAATAGACCGAACCGGTCAATAGACCGAACCGGTCAATAGACCGAACCGGTCAATAGACCGAACCGGTCAATAGACCGAACCGGTCAATAGACCGAACCGGTCAATAGACCGAACCGGTCAATAGACCGAACCGGTCAATAGACCGAACCGGTCAATAGACCGAACCGGTCAATAGACCGAACCGGTCAATAGACCGAACCGGTCAATAGACCGAACCGGTCAATAGACCGAACCGGTCAATAGACCGAACCGGTCAATAGACCGAACCGGTCAATAGACCGAACCGGTCAATAGACCGAACCGGTCAATAGACCGAACCGGTCAATAGACCGAACCGGTCAATAGACCGAACCGGTCAATAGACCGAACCGGTCAATAGACCGAACCGGTCAATAGACCGAACCGGTCAATAGACCGAACCGGTCAATAGACCGAACCGGTCAATAGACCGAACCGGTCAATAGACCGAACCGGTCAATAGACCGAACCGGTCAATAGACCGAACCGGTCAATAGACCGAACCGGTCAATAGACCGAACCGGTCAATAGACCGAACCGGTCAATAGACCGAACCGGTCAATAGACCGAACCGGTCAATAGACCGAACCGGTCAATAGACCGAACCGGTCAATAGACCGAACCGGTCAATAGACCGAACCGGTCAATAGACCGAACCGGTCAATAGACCGAACCGGTCAATAGACCGAACCGGTCAATAGACCGAACCGGTCAATAGACCGAACCGGTCAATAGACCGAACCGGTCAATAGACCGAACCGGTCAATAGACCGAACCGGTCAATAGACCGAACCGGTCAATAGACCGAACCGGTCAATAGACCGAACCGGTCAATAGACCGAACCGGTCAATAGACCGAACCGGTCAATAGACCGAACCGGTCAATAGACCGAACCGGTCAATAGACCGAACCGGTCAATAGACCGAACCGGTCAATAGACCGAACCGGTCAATAGACCGAACCGGTCAATAGACCGAACCGGTCAATAGACCGAACCGGTCAATAGACCGAACCGGTCAATAGACCGAACCGGTCAATAGACCGAACCGGTCAATAGACCGAACCGGTCAATAGACCGAACCGGTCAATAGACCGAACCGGTCAATAGACCGAACCGGTCAATAGACCGAACCGGTCAATAGACCGAACCGGTCAATAGACCGAACCGGTCAATAGACCGAACCGGTCAATAGACCGAACCGGTCAATAGACCGAACCGGTCAATAGACCGAACCGGTCAATAGACCGAACCGGTCAATAGACCGAACCGGTCAATAGACCGAACCGGTCAATAGACCGAACCGGTCAATAGACCGAACCGGTCAATAGACCGAACCGGTCAATAGACCGAACCGGTCAATAGACCGAACCGGTCAATAGACCGAACCGGTCAATAGACCGAACCGGTCAATAGACCGAACCGGTCAATAGACCGAACCGGTCAATAGACCGAACCGGTCAATAGACCGAACCGGTCAATAGACCGAACCGGTCAATAGACCGAACCGGTCAATAGACCGAACCGGTCAATAGACCGAACCGGTCAATAGACCTAATGTCATGTGCAGCGTTCCCTCGGAAATATTCAAATGAAACTCTCTACAAGCAAAATGTAAAGTCTTCCTGCAGATCCTTTAGAAGTTGAGTTGTTACTCGTGGGACGCCCAGACCCGACCACCGAGAAGTGGAGTCTGCAGTGATCTGTAATTTAGTTGGTCAGGCCAGCGCGAGTCGCTGTAGGAAATTAGTCGGTCTATTTGGTTAGCGCTGTTAGTTTAGCCGTGACATATAGAGAGGCGATAAATGGCACATAAGTAAGAGAGAAGTGATAAACGCACCTAAATGGTCGAGTATGTGAATAAACGGCATTTAAGTAAAAAAGAATCGAATTTAATTCGAGTTAGTTGCAGTCCGTCGGACGTGTGGAAAAAAACGTGGACCACGCACATGAGACTTGAAACTCCTGAGTAAGTTTGTTTAAAAAAAGTCAGATTTTGTCTACATCAGACCTAACTCGAGGCCAGTAGCAATTAGCAGCATCAGTAGAAACCATTTCGAACCATGACGTATTGTAATGCTTATTATACGATTGATGTGTTTATTGAAAATCTGGAAAAAACAATTTTTTATTTTTCCTTCTTTGAATCATGAGCTGTTCTTTTCAATTTTTACAAAACTGCGATTGCTGCGTTTGCCCGCCTTTTTCACAGCTAGAGTCCAAAGAAGTGATAGCGTGGTCAGAGTGGCTGAAGGTCGAATGAACATTAGGCCGAAGGCAATGAAACCGCATGTTCAACAGCTGCAGTTTATCCTGTGGAGCTTCTTACTGTTTTAGGTGTCTTAAGACAGATGTATTCCGTTTATTTCCACCATAATAAACGGCGCCGGTCTTATAAGCCACTCGTCGTATGTCGTATGTGGTAAAGGTTTCACCGAAGCACCGGCCGGTTTCTACACTGTTCAAGTTCTAAAGACCTGAATCGTTCATATGGTTTTTCCAGTGACTATCCAGCATCCGCAAATATTTTACTATGGGAATGGCGTCATTCAAAATCGGCACTAGGGAGCCAATTCGAAACTGGATGCTAACGGCGACAGCAATATACGGTAAATAAATATGAAAGACAGACTGAAGATAGCAAACGAAACCAATATCCAGCACAAAATCCACAAGTAAACAATTCTTCTTTGAATACGGATTTCGTTAGTATTATACCTACATAAGAGAGAGTCTCTACGGAAGCCAGTCCAGCCCAGTCACTAAATGTAGACATATATTACTTTCATTCATCGTACAGTAGGTAAGCGATGGATATGTGGTCGTTCCAATATTAGTACGCAAGCTTCAACCATATCCTAAATAGGGTTCAGAACTTTCAATAAGATACGACAGGAAAATGTCACTTTTGCCGTCTAGCTCCTGGCGATATTTCGTCAAGAAGATTAAATATCGATTCTGTTTTAGTGTCCTTCACTAATCTCACGTCCTTCACCTCGGAGCACTGAACTCAACATTTATCGGATTTCTATCGAACATTGAACCCTGCATCCAACCGAAATTCTAAAATAAACCAAATTTGTTATCTTGCATCGATGGACAATCCTTAAAAAAAGAAAAATAGCTAGACTAACAACCAATAACCGCCGGTTACTCTACCTACCTTGACCACAAATGGCTCAACTTGCGGTCTAACACCATCTCTCTCTCTTTCTCTCTGGGAAAGTCATCCGGTAAAAATCCCTAAATATTTTTCTACTGTACCTTCTTCGGTCTGCCCTTACCTTAGGTCAACACCCAGCCACACGCGACTGCTTCTTACCACCCTTTAGAGAGAAAGAGAGCGAGGAGTAGAAGCTTCGATAAATACATATTATGTTTAGATTCGCAAAAGACATCGACCGGGCGGCGGCGGGAGTACCGCCGGGTGGATAGCGAATCTTTCGATTCGATACAAAATGACAAGCGCAAATACATTTCTTTTGATTGAGTTTTCTGTTTACTCTTTGATACCCAATTGCTTCATTGTGGAGGGAAGTCGTGGATGGCACGATCGACACGCGGTACCGAGCAGGACGAGATATACTGTTGCGCTCGATTGCTAACTGCTCGCCCTACTAGAAGGGGATGGTGGGGGTGGGGGATGAAGGCAATGGGATGTATTTGAAAGAGAGGGTAAATTCCTCAAAACGACTAATAAATGGGTAAGGTATTTTGTCGGATCTAACCACTCGTCAGTCCCCATCCCACATCCTTTCGTGAACCGTTTGTTTGGTGTAGCATGTTCGCAGAAGAAGGTGAAGAAGGAGGTCGCAGGAGGTTTTTCAGGCAGTGGCAAATGAAAAGTGACAACTTCAAAGGACCATCCGGAACTGCGTTGTGTTGGAATCGTCATGGACTGGTGTTGGGCGGAGGAAGCAATGGGAATGTTATGAGATAGTCCAAATTGAGCCTTGTCAATATTGTATGGGTGGAACTGAAAATTTACTTGTTGGAATGTCTATCGGAGAAAAAAGTGGGCAGGCAGCGAGCTGGCAGGTACTCGGGGAAAGAATGGCAGGTGGTAGCCAATGGAAAGAGGGTCGATTACGAAAGATTGATGGATAGATAACATTTTCTGTTTGAGCTTTGCTTTGTACTTTGTTCTTCAATTTTGCATTTGATAATGGGAAAATGGATGGCTGTAACTATTTTTAGAGAAAATAATAGCTTTCTTTTATAAATGGAAGTGTATAAAGGGCCCATGTCCTTTGTTTTATTTCTACTTGGATTTACACGTCATTGGGGCTACTTCAATGGGTTTTAGAATTTGCTGAACGTCGGTAAGTTTAAAGTTCGTTTAAGGCACTTTATGTGATCGATGGAACGTTTCTTTTATCACATCTACAAATTGCTTGCCGAATAAGTAGTTTGTTTGGGTACAATTCAATACTTTTTTAAATATCGTTAAAGAATCGATCTCAAAATCTCTCTTCTTAGGTCACTCTTCTAATAAATTTAGTTTTGTTTTAGAACCTTATTCATGAGTCTTCCCTGAGGCAGAAGGCAGTACGCACCTAACCTTAGACAGAACGTCACCACGGGCACCATTTTGTGGTTTTCGTCTTGAACAAAATTGTAAATGAAGACGAAAATATAAGCGTTTTGGATCCTTAAACTCTTTCCTTTTACGTTTTTTCATTTGCCCACAAAAAAAAAATCAAATTTCACTTACTTTTTGGTCAATTTAGTCCTGTCACTAAGTTTGTGTCGGATACTGATGAGACGGAGTCGAAACGCGAATTCCGTAACTAATTTCCTCAATTCGGAGCTCAATCCCTTCCTAAGAGTGGCCATGTCTAGCTATTTTTTGCAGCGCTGGCTCTAGCTGCTGCGCATATTCCTCGACAGCACAATCATCTCATAACTGCTCGCCTCGGCATCCGTGCTCGACGAATACTTGAACACCGTCGACAGTTTTGAGCACATGCAGATCAGGTAGTGGCTCGAACCTACATTCGCATTGCGGTAGGTGATTAGATTGGAACGTGGTCAATTAGGTTCTCAGTTTGTTGATCTGGTGATCTTCAAAGGATCTTCAGATGGACTACCTTGGCGGTCGATGAAGGTGCTTTGGATTGCGATTCCTAGAGGGTCTGTGAAGTTCACGCATCGTTGGTCGTTGCCGTTTATAAGACCATTCCGAAAATACCCAGTCAGTCTAGATTCTAGACTGTGAACTGTGGACTCTGCACTCTTCACGCTGGAATCTGGACACTGGGTTCTGGCCTCGATATTCTGTGCTATGGACTCTGAACTCTGAACTATGGTCTGTGGGGTTTTGATCCTGGACACTGGAATCCGACCTCTAGACTCCGAATTTTGGACTCTGTACTCTGATTTCTGCACTCGTGGCTCTGGATTCTGGACTCTTGGCTTTCCCCTCGGGACTCTAGGTTCTGGTCTTTGGACTATGGACACTGAACTTTAGGTTCTGGACTCTTCACTCTCATCGTTGGATGATGGACTCTTGGTGCTGGCCTCGAATTTCTGTACTATGCACTCTGGAATCTGAACCACGAGCGCTGGTATCTGGGGTCTTGACCCTTCACTCTGGAATGTGAACTCTAGACTATGCGCTCTGAACTTTAGGCTCTGCACTCGGGTCTCTGGATTCTGGACTGTGGGCTCTCCCTGCGGGACTCTGGACTCTGGATTCTGGTCTCTGGGCTCTGGACTCTGGGCTCTGAGCTCGGGGTACTGGGCTCAGTATTCTGGGTCTGGACTCTGGATTCTGGTCTCTGGGCTCTGTGCTCTGGACTCTGGGCTCTGAACTCAGGGCTCTGAACTCGTGACACTGAGCTCAGTATTTTGGGTTGAGGACTCTAGTCTCTGGACTCTGAACACTGCACTCTTAACGCTGTGTTCTGGACTCTGGACTTTCACCTCGAGATTCTGTGTTATGAACTCTGGGTTCTGGGCTCTGTGCTCTGGAGTCTGAACTCTTGCCTCAGTATTTTGGGTTTAGTACTTCGGGCTCTTGATTCTGTTCTCAGAGTTCTGGTCTCTGGCCACAGTAGTTTGGGTTGAGGACTGTATGCTCTGAGCTCTGGAATTAGGATTCGAATTTCTGTACTTATGTAATCTGGACCATGGGCTTTGGTATGTGGGGTCTTGATCCTTTACTCTGGAATCTGAACTCTAGACTATTCGCTCTGAACTTTACACTCTGCGCTTGGATCTCTGAATTCTAGACTGTGGGCTCTCTCCTCGGGACTCTGGATTCTGGTTTCTGAGCTCTGGACTCTGGGATCTGTACTCGGGACAGTGGGCTCAGTATTCTGGGTTGAGGACTCTAGTCTCTGGACTCTGAATTTTGGTCTCTGAGCTCTGTGCTCTGGGCTCTGGACTCTGGGCTCTGAGCTCAGTATTTTTGGTTGAGGACTCTAGTCTCTGAACTCTGGATTTTGGTCTCTGGGCTCTGGACTCTGGGCTCTGAACTCGTGACACTGCACTCTTCACGCTGTGTTCTGGACTTTGGACTCTCGCCTCGAGAGTCTGTGTTATGGACTCTGGATTCTGGCCTCTGGGTGCTGGGCTCTGTGCACTGGAGTTTGAACTCTTGCCTCAGTATTTTGGGTTAAGTACTTCGGGCTCTGCATTCTGTTCTCAGAGCTCTGGTCTCTGGCCACAGTAATTTGGGTTGAAGACTCTGGGCTTTGAACTCTGGACATAGGATTCTCGATTCTGTTCTCTGCACTCTGAACTCTGCATTCTTAACTCTGGATTCTGAGCTCTCGCCTCGAGCTTCTGTGCTATGGACTCTGGACTGTAGACTCTGGTCTTTGAACTATGGGCTCTTTATTCTGGACGTTGAACTCTGAACTGTTGACTCTGGACTCTAAACTCTGAACTATGCACTCAGGACTCTGGATTGTGGACTCTGAGCTCTGGAATCTGGACTCTAAACTATGGCCTCACTATTTTGGGTTAGGGGATCTGGACTTTGGGCTCTTGGCTCTGGAGTATGTGCTGAGGACTATGGGCTCAGTATGTTGGAATGAGAACTCTAGAGTCTGGTTTCTGGTCTCTGGGCTCTGAACTCTAGGTTTTGGAGTCTGGCCTCTGGCATCTGAACTCTGAGCTCTGGGCTCTGAACTCTGCGCTCTGGACTCTGAACTCTGCATTCAGAACTCTGGATTCTGGACTCTAGGCTCAGTCTTCAGAACTCAGGGTTCTGATCGCTGCGCTATGGACTGTGGACTCTGCGTTCTTGATACGGAGCTCTGCATTCTGGACTCTAGACTCGTTTCAGTATTTTGGGTTAAGGACTCGCGACTCTGGATTCTAGTCACTCTCCTCGGGACTCTGGGCTGGTATCTGGGTTCTTTTCTCGGGATTATGGGTTTTGGTCTCTGGGCTATAGTTTGTTTTTCAAATATTTTTTTTTCCTTGAAATTGCCCAACTTGAATTTTTGACAGTAGTTAGGGAACATAATTAACTATCTTGGAACAAAATTTCATCCAAAGCAAAGATGGTGTTTTTTGTAAATCGATTGTTTTTTCAGTGTAGGAGTCGATGAACAATTTTTTCAATATTTTTATTCAAAAATTTGACAATTTTTGTGAAAATCACTTCTGCAATATTTTTTGTAGGATTTGTCATTTTTAGACTATAGCTTTTTTATTTCGATTATAGACGTTTTAACCTTAAGGTCATTCGCCTCTTCGGGTTAGAAAAATTTCTTATGAAAAATTTCTAACCCTATATGCGGGGTGGGGACTCGAACCCAGGTGCACTGCGTACAAGGCAATCGATTTACCAATTACGCTACGCCCACCCCCTGAGAGTATAGCTATTTGAAGAAAAATTGGTAAAAAAGTTTGACCCTTTTCAAAAGACAGTCTAGATCATTTTTGGAAAAACAAAATATGCAAAGTGGCTTTTTGTGACAAATTCTTCATGTACAGAAAATCTCATTAAAATCTGAGAGGGTGCTGCCAACTCTGAATACGATTTAGCGAAAAATTTGTCTATTTCCAAAATCCTTGTTCCAAATTTCTAATTTTCAGTTCCCAAATCTACAATTTCCAATACCCAGTTTTTAGTTCTAATTTATAATGCAGAGTCCTCTGTTCTCAATTCTTAGTGCCCTGATTACCTATTCACAGTTCCCAATTTTCCCAGATTTTATGTGTCAATTTTGAATTCCTAATCGATTACCAGTTCCTAATTCCCAAATCTCAACGTCTTATTCTCAATTATCGATTGCCAGTTTCCATTTACAGAAGTTCAATTTCAAGTACCCAATTCAAATTTATCAAAAAATTCCTAATTTCAAATTCCGAATTATCTAAATCTACAACTCGTAATTCTCAGTTTTAGTACTAATTCTCAAGTTCAGAGTTCTCAGTTTTCAATTCCCAGTAACCTGTTTACAATTCAGGATTCCCAGTTCTCAGTTTCTAATTACCAATTTCGAATTCCTAAATTCGCATTTCCAATCCCCAGTTTTCATATTTCAATGTCTTATAAGAAGTTTGGAAACTTTGCATTGGAAATTGGGAACTGTGATATAGGAATTGGGAACTTGAACGTGGGATCTGAAAATTGAGACCTGGGATTAGGGAACCAGAAACTGGAATTTTTGAACGAAAATTATATATGGGAATTTGGGAGCTCAGAACTGGGAAATAACAGGAAATCGGAAATGAAAAATTAAGGATTGGGATTAGGAATTTAAACTGTGCAGTGGATGAATGAAATTTTTAATCGGATGCAGGTAATTACTAATTAAGAACTGGGAAATATTATTTTTCCCAATATCAAAAATTACTATTTTTAGAAAGTTTATTTTTTTATTTCGATTATTGAGGTTTTACCCTAAAGTTCATTCGCCTCTTCGGATTAGAAAAATCTTTTTATGAAATTTTTTTAACCCTATGTGCGGTGTCGGGACTCGATCCCATTTTAGGTCCTCCCCGTGGTGATATTTCAGAAAATGAAGAAGATCTAGGGTGAAAACAGAAAAAATTATGTTTTTGTTCATAATTCCTAATCCCTGTTCCAAATTTCTAATTTCCCAAATCTACAATTTCTAATACCCAGTTTCTAGTTCTTATTTAAAATTCAGAGTTCTCGTTTCTCAATTCCTAGAGCCCAGATGACATATTCATAGTTCCCAATTTTCCCAGACTCTTATGTTAATTTTGAATTTCCAACCGATTACCGATTCCTAATTACCAATACCCAACTTCTTATTCTTAATTATCGATTGCCAGTTTCCATTTACACAAGTCCAATTTCAAGTTCCCAATTCGCATTTATCAAAAAAATCCCAATTTAAAATTACGAATTATCTAAATCTACAACTCGTAATTCTCAGTTTCTAGTACCAATTCCCAAATTCAGAGTTCAGTTTTCAATTCCCACTAACCAGTTTACAACTCAGGATTCCCAGTTGTTAGTTCCTAATTACCAATTTCGAATTCCTAAATCCTCATTTCCAACCCCCAACTTCTAGTTTTCATATTTCAATCCCTAATAAAGTTCCCATTGGAATTTAATAATAATACTAATACTAGATAATACTTTCAGCATCTCCTTCTTCCGCTCCTTAAAGTGTTATTTAATGTGGAAGTTACCCTAAACATATAGAAAAAATTGAGAATCTTTTTAAATGCAACGGCTAGGAAGTTTCTTTGTTCCGCAAAAATATGTGATTCGATACCACAAACAACTTTGTGGAAGATTAAAAAAACGTAGGAGGATGTTCAAAAAAGTTATCATGAAAAAATTAATTTTAAGGAGGTCTACCATATAACATGTTCCATAATTCGAAAACTATTTAAGTTAGATATCTAGTGTCTTCAGCAATTTATTTTGTAATAGAAACTTTGCGAAGACGCAAAGTTTCTATGTTAATTAGTTCAGGAAATAAATTTTGTATATCACTTATAGGTGAATTAATCACTGAACAATAAATTCCTGTACCTCTCCGAAAAAACTCCTAAAGTAAGACGCTATTAATTTTAATTATTTTTTTTCAATAGCATTACCAAGTAGCTCATGCCACAAAAAAGGACTCTATATCTATTTGACAGTAGATATATTCTGCCAGACAAGTGCTACTTTATGTGTTTCGGAAAGGCATTTCCAGATACTGTCTACCATCTGTGGCAAAACGGGTACTCACATCTGCCCCCCTGTCAGTCGTTCCAATTTTAAGGACCATCCCGGGGAGCGATTGCAATTGCTAATTGTGTCCGTTCTCACTTCAGAGCTCTGCTAGAAATGCGACTTCAGTACCAATACTGCTTCATACTCGGCCAGTACGCGGAACCGCAAACCAGAAGACTGCTTGCTGTACCGTTAAGGTAGGTCAGCAAGCATCGCATCGTCTCGTGCACTGGAATCGAAATGCTGCGAAGCAGCTGGCGGCGACACCGAGAATGTGTGCTTCCCTAAACATACCGAAACAACACCTGACCGCTGGCAAAACCACTTCAAAGGCGACGAGTCGGTGTGGCTGTTGCTTTTGACATCGCTCGCTGGTGCGGTGGGTGAGAGACCAGTTGCTAGTAGGTCACCACAACAAGGATGTTTCCGGAATGGCTTTCCCGGTACTCGTTCGCACTAAAGGAACTGACGCCTTAGTTTGAAACGGTCCAGGCCGGCTCGGAAATGGTTACGAATTCATTCGGTTTTTCGTAGAAAGCCGCTGTTTAGTACATTGCACTGGGGCTCGCGAGCTTCCCGCAAAATCCGCCGCCGTCAGGAAATGGCTCATTTTCCAACCTTTTCACAAGTATGGAAGGGACACCTTTTCTTATTTTCGAGGTGGATTTTCGCGGCGTTGAAGCTGTGCCAGGTAATGATTTATGTCCGCTGGAGTTTCCTCAGCCACTGCTCCAGGGTTGCTATTTTCGCTAACTGGTTTCGCGATCCCCCGCCTGTTTCCGGGGACCAAAATTAAACCTGCATCTTGGTTGGTGCCAAATTTCCAAAGAAAGTCGAAAAGACAGTTAATTTCTTTTCCGCTTGCCACTTTTTACCTGTGTTCGGTAGTTTGCAGGGTGAACACGAATGCGAAAAGTTTAGCCATTTGGCATTTCTGGGAGATGTGCTGTAGGAATTCAACACTATCAACTTTACGGTACGGTGTTCCGGATCGTCAAGCTTTCAAAGTCTCTCGAGCTACGCGATGGGGAGCCGTGGGGGATAAAGTTTTAATGATATTTGCACGATAAATCATCTTTGAAGTAGGTTGCTAAAGTGTATTTTTGGTCCAACTATTGAAGCAAAGTTTTAAACTAGAGTAAAAGTGGTGATAAATTACCACGGGAAAATTTATCGAAAATTTTACATAAGTTTAATCGTAGTTCTGATAACCGATTCAAGCTATATAAAACATCGGAATCAAGCGTGGTGCTTAGCTCCAGCAACGGGCAATTTAAAATCTATTAGCTCAACAGGAAATTATTTAGTGAAAATTTCATTTGACGACATTTTAATGCTGATGATGTTGAGTTATAAACTTTACACTCCTTTCGACCTCCCCAGCAGTAACTATTTTCCGCTTTGTCGTGTTCCTGTCCGTTCTCATCCCACCAACCTGCTGACGCTGGCTGTTGGCACTGGCTGGGTGCCACCGCGGTGGTAGGTGTGGTAAACGAGCAGTGCTAATTCGAATCTTCCACAATCCCGACGAAGACGGTTGAGGCCGTAATACGTCCCTAAGTTCCTCACGCGACGATCACCGATAGCGACGCGTTCGTTCGTTCCCGCTTCGTTAAAATGTTTATCTTCTCGATAAATTACGGGAACAGGTGGCGTACAGTTTGGGGTCGTGAATCGTCGTCGTCGTCGTTGTCCTTGTCGTTACCCAGGCTACCGCACGATGAGTTGGAAGTAAGCAGCTAGTGCACGGAGCTTCCAAGTTTCTACCTTTAAGTAGGTTTGGATTGCGGTTTCTCCCTTCGGTGGTCGATTTTATGCTGGGGCTAAGGTTGGAACAGCTTCGAATCATTTTCGTCGTTTTCGGTGTTCCTGCTTCACGGGAAGGGTTTTGCCCGTATGAACCCGGCAAGATTTCCCCGGTTGATGCGGGGTGTTGGTGGTGAGGGTGGTTCAGAACTGAAGTGTGACAGGTGTGAGCGGATAAATTAGTGGTTTCTGGCGGAAAATGACACCCTATCTAAGGTGCAGAGCGGTGCGGTGACGGTGGCTTCCGTGGAAGGTGAACCAGATTCCGCCCTGATGGTTTTTTGATTGAGCTATATATTCGATTTAGAGCCCTGGCAGATGGGTTTTATCGAAGGTGGAATTGACCGGATCACTTGGGTTGTGTTAGTCAGGTAGTGCCTAATAAATTAAGCAGACTGTTGACTCAAGATCTACACGGAAAAAAATTCGTTCAGAAATTCATATACAAAAGATCACGATTTCGTCCACCGAAGTATTTACGAAAATCGTGACCAAGTTCCTGAAATTGTTAATTAAAAACCTCGTATTCATGAAACTATTTGTGTTTCTAAAAACTAGTTCACTCCTAATGTATACATGGTGTTACATTCCAATGTTTGGTTGGGTTACTAATGTTGTTCCCTGGACGTGTTTAGTTTTTATTATGATTCTTGTCCATGATTTGGGAATACGCAGCAGCCAGTCACATGACGTTCATGATTTACGGAGCTTATGCGTGATTTTTCTGATTTCTCATCATGTTACCTTGCTATTTTATTCATAAGTTTACTGTCGGATTTTTCTATCAGACTGGCGGGATTTATGACCAAGACTTCAGCATTTTAGTCGCGAATTTTGAGAATTTAATCACGCGTAATGTGACTTTTGTTCGTAATTTCAAGAACTTTGTCATGATTTTCGTAATTTCTATTCACGCTATCGTCATATTTTAGTCATGAGTAGAGTGATTCCTGTTCATAAGTTTTGGATCCTAGTCACGATTTTTGACATTTTTGTCACGGATCATAGTCACGATTTTCGTAATTTCTGTTCACGTTATCGTGATATTTTATTCTAGAGTTTGCTTTCCAATTTGACACGTGCGGTAATGTGACCCATACTCATGATATCAGCAGTTTTATTCTGTTAAAAATATATCATGAACACGATTTCTAGTGCTCAACGCAGTTTTCGTTTTCTGCCCAGACATCACACCGAACCTTATCAAATGAATAACGATGTTCGAGGTCCTAATAGTTTTCTCATATCTAATGCTCGTACCTATTACCGATGACTAGCAGCCGGACATTTCATGAAAAAGTGTATAAAACAAAAATGATTCCACGAATGATACCCTAAATTTTGTGAAATAGTTCACGTGAATATTTCATGACCATGTTGCATGAAATTGAAAATAATTAGAATTATATTCTAAATATTAAAAGCACATAAAATAGACCGTTATTCGTGTGCTAGGAATCACGAACTAGTTTTATGAATAATGATTTTATGATATTTGACGAGCACGAATGGTCAGACGTGACTATTGTACTAGGAATCATGAACCAGTTCACGAATACATGAAAAATATTTCATGATTTTGTGCACTATTTCACAAGCACGGATATCGGATCGTGATTAATATATAAGAAATCATGAATTAGTTTACGAATGAATTCGTAAAATTCCTCACTTCGGAATTTTGTCCGAGTTTCGTGAAATAGTTCATGAGAAAATTTCCAAAACGTTTTGATTTTGTGAACTAATGATCCTAAATATATGAATAAAATCATGAGTCAACATTTGGTTTTCATGCACAAAGTTCATAAAATTATGAACTAGTTAACGTACAGAAAATCGATTCGATAGTGACAGAGCGAAAATCGTGACTGAAGTTCACAAAACAAAAACCTGTATTCCCACTAATAAAAGCATTATGCTGGCGTTACTGAAGGGTAATTGAACATAATTATAAAGCACATGATTTTTGTTCGTGGGCCTGTTTTCGTCACGTAAAACGTGATTGTTCCAGAATTCATGCCACTCTATTCACGTTTTTGGGAACATTTTTTCTGCCGTGTACGTACATATAACTTGAAATCTCGCATCGATAAATGACGTAGAATTTTGTCGTTACTACACACAAAAAAAGTTCTTAAAATCGTGAGTAAAGTGCGACGAATTCTAGAACAATCACGTTTTTAATTAACGAAAACAGGAGCATGAACAAAAATCCTGTGTTTCATAATTGTGTAGAATTTCTCATCAGTAACGCTAGCGTTATGCTTATATTGGTGGAAATTGTTTTTGTTTTGTGAACTTGAGTCACGGTTTATGCCATGTCAATACTAAATGGATTATCTGTGCCTGAACTAGTACACAACTTTATGAATATTATTCATCACACCAAAGGTTGACTCACGATGTTATTCATAGATTTAGGAGCATTAGATCACAACATCCAAACAGTACTTTCTCGTGCCATATCTCACAAAACTATTATTCATGAATCCATTGCATCCTCGTGCAACCGATACCAATGGCGACGACCACTGCGACAAAAAAAGACTAGCGATTGGAAGCTCGGAACGTGGAACTGCAGATCTCTCAACTAGAGATGGGCCATTCGTTCGCGAACGGTTCAAGTGAACTGGTTCTTCGAAGAGAATGAGCGAACGGAAGTTCTTTTTAAAAGAACGGTAGTTCTCAATTCTCTTCAAAGCGAATGAACTGAACCTGACCCAAAGCCGTTTGGCGAATTTCTCGGACCGATTTTTAGGCGAACGAATGAAAATGAACCGACTTGCCGTCCCACAAACCGCTCTCTGTGATCTCCCAGAATGGAACCGGCAAAGAACGACTCATCACATTCTCTATTTCTCTAGTTATACATCATGAAGAAATCGCTACCCTTGATGAACTTGTTAAGCATACAGGGGTACAATAGTTTGGGCACCATCTGTTTGGTTCCTCTCCAAGAATCGAATGTTTTGAGAGACATTCGCTAGATACAAGTAAAATATCAGCTGAACGGAAGAACGGTTCATCTGAACTAGTTCTTTTTACAGAACTGTTCAGTCTGGAATGGTTCTTCGAAGTGAACTGTTTCGCCCATCTCTACTCTCAACTCCATCGGGAGCACCCGCGTACTCGCCAATATTCTCAAGGACCGCGGGTTCGGAAGCGTAGTGCTGCAGGAGGTGTGTTGGACAGGATCCATTGTGCGAACGTTTAGAGGCAACCATACCATCTACCAGAGCTGCGGCAACACACATGAGCTAGGGACAGCTTTTATTGTGATGGGCGATATGCAAAGGCGCGTGATCGGTTGGTGGCCGATCGACGAAAGAATGTGCAGGTTGAGGATCAAGGGCCGTTTCTTCAACATCAGCATAATAAACGTGCACGTCACTACGGAAGCGCCGATGCTGACAAAGACGGTTTCTACGCGCAGCTCGAACGAGAATACGACCGCTGCCCGAGCCACGACGTCAAGATCATCATTGGGGACGCTCAGGTAGCCCAGGAGGAAGAATTCAGACCGATGATTGGAAAGTTATTAGCGCTCACCAGCTGACGAATGAGAACGGCTTTCGACCGATTGATTTCGCCGCCTCCAAGAACATGGCTATTTGTAGCACCTTCTTCCAGCACAGCCTCCCTCATCGTTACACCTGGAGATCACCGCTACAGACGGAATCGCAAATCGACCACGTCCTGATCGATGGACGGCACTTCTCCGACATTACCTATCGTGGCGCTAACATCGACTCTGACCACTACCTGGTGATGGTTAAATTGCGCCCAAAACTATCCGTCATTAATCATGTACGGTACCGACGGCCGCCTCGGTACGATCTGGAGCGACTGAAGCAACCAGATGTCGCCACTGCATACGTTGCCGGGTGAGGGAGAGCTCGGCGTGGCCCCTCAAGAGGACTGCTGGAGAACAGTAAAAGCAGCCATCAACAATGTAGCTGAGGACATTGTCGGGTACAAGGAACGGAGACGACGGAACGATTGGTTCGACGAGGAGTGCAGAGCGGTTTTGGAGGAGAAGAATGCAGCGCGAGCGGTCATGCTGCAGCATGGAACCCGACAGAATGTGGAACGATACAAACGGAAGCGGAGGCAGCAGACACGGCTCTTCCGGGAGAAAAAACGCCGCCTGGAAGAAGCGGAGTGCGAGGAAATGGAACTGCTGTGCCGTTCTCAAGATACACGGAAGTTCTACCAGAAGCTCAACGCATCCCGCAAAGGCTTCGTGCCGCAAACCGAAATATGCAGGGATAAGGACGGGAGGCTGCTGACGGATAACCGTGAGGTGATCGAAAGGTGGAAGCAGCACTTCGATGAGCACCTGAACGGCGAGGAGAATGTAGGTGCAGATGACCAAGGCAACGGAGGATTTGACTACGTCAGTGCAGTTGAGGACGGAAATGAACCAACTCCCACGTTGAGGGAAGGTAAGGATACCATCCAACAGCTCAAGAACAACAAAGCAGCTGACAAAGATGGTATCATCAAATTGAGCCCGTAAAAGTTGGCCACTTGTCTGCACTGGTTAGTAGTCAGGATCTGGGAAACCGAACAGCTACCGGAGGAGTGGAAGGAAGGGGTAATCTGCCCCATTCACAAGAAAGGCGACCATTTGGAGTGTGAGAACTTCCCAGCGATCATAATTTTGAATGCATCCTACAAAGTGCTATCCTAGATCATCTTCCGTCGTCTATCACCTAAAGTAAATGAATTCGTGGGAAGTTATCAATCCAGCTTCATCGATGGCCAGTCGACAACGGACCAGATCTTCACCGTACGGCAAATCCTCCAGAAATGCCGTGAATACCAGGTCCCAACGCATCACCTGTTCATTGACTTCAAGGCGGCATACGACAGTATCGACCGCGTAGAGCTAGTGATGTGACGCGACGAGCCGGGCTCAACAGCCGGCGTACGATCTTCACGAAATCCGGCCAATTTGTATGCTTCGCGGACGACATGGACATTATCGCCCGAACATTTGGAACGGTGACAGACCTGTACACCCGCCTGAAACGTGAAGCAGCAAAGGTCGGACTGGTGGTAAATGCGTCCAAAACAAAGTATATGCTGGTAGGCGGAACCGAAAACGACAGGATCCGGCTAGGAAACAGCGTCACGATCGACGGGAATACCTTCGAGGTAGTGGAGGATTTTGTCTACCTAGGATC